>NC_060123.1:293314215-293647332 GCF_021461395.2 Schistocerca americana | reverse complement strand
TTCAACATAGAAGAGTGAGCAATCGACTCCCGACTTATACATATTACGACGACCCCAGTGAGCTAATAGACCGGCTACTACTGCTCATGGCACCGGCTGCCACTGGTAATACAGCTTATTCGAATGAAGTTGTTCCAGTAATTTCTGAGCTTAGAGAGGTATCATCGAATAAGTATAGAGACTGTAGTTCGAGAACTGCACAAACCAGTACGCAAAACATACGCTCGAAGGTATGTTATGATTAGAGGTTTGGGTGACTTGTGGCACGCGGATCTTGTCAACATCAGGGAATATCCACGTGTGAATAACGGATTCAAATATATTTTAATGGTCATTGATACTTATTCTAAATATACCTGGGCATTACCCGTGAAAGCGAAAACAGGGAAGGATGTGGCGCATATGTTTGAGGGACTGCTGTAGATGGGGACGAATCGAAGCTCAGACAACATGCAAACAGGTTACGGTGGCGAGGTTTACAATAGATAATTCAAGACTGTGATGGAGCGGTATGGAATACATCACTACTCGACATTCACCCACCTGAAGGCTTGTATCGTGGAACGTCTGAACAGAACAGTGAACACCCAAATGTCGATGCGATTCAATCTTCGTGGCTCATACAAATGGACCGAGATCCTTCTGCAAATAATTGCACAGTATAATCGAACCAAACATCGCACAATAAAATGAGACTAATCGATGTTCGTGATAATAAACTTCTAGATACAATATACAAGCAATTTAATGTAAGTGATTTAGTACGTATTTCAAAACACTAGACAGCATTTAAGAAGTCATACATGCCAAACTGACCAACCGAGATATTCACAATTTCCAAAATGCAGAGAACGGATCCTAGTACCTACCTCTTAGAGGACAGCAGTGGTACTGATATCGCAGCATGCTTTTACACAGAAGTGTAACAGAACAGTTCGGAACCAGATGTATATGTCGTAGAGAGGGCCATACGACGTCGAGGGAATAGAGCTCAGTTAAATGGTTTGGTTTTCCCGCATCACAGAACAGCTGGATCGACGCTAACGATTTTCTATATAACAGGGTGCGCAGACCACAACAAGCCCAGTAACATAACATGCGTGATACGATACGCATTAGAGGAGGAGATGGTATTCTCGACAAACTACCAGTCGAATTACACATTCCTGGATGTAACTACCATGGACCTGGAACAAAAGTTCAAAATCGATGGGTACGCGGTGATTAGGGGATAAATCTGCTCGACGAAGCGTGTATGGAGCATGGCAATGCATATGCAGCAAATAACGATCGTGTCACCGCCGATCTAATTGTAGTTGTTAAAGTTAAGGCAATACCTGCGAGAAGGGATATTGGTATAGATAAACGCATTGCAGCATTTGCAGCTGAAAAAACTATGCATAGTAAAGTTAAGCTGAGCTTGGGTATAAATAAGTTCACCCAAGTTACGAGCGCTGCACGTTGGGCGCTAAGAAAGAAGATGACAACCAAAGGGTGTAAGAAAAATTATATCCTGACAGCGCTGTATGCAGCTAAAAGCGCCCTGAATCAGAAAGGAGTGAGAAAAAAAGGTCGATTAAACCACCCAAGGTTCTACCAAAACCCAAGACATCAGGTGGAATTATTCCCTTCCTCATTCCTGCCCTAGCCGGTCTCTCACTGGTAGATTCATTGGCTGCGGGCGTTGCGGCTATTGTTACGACAGTGAAGAATGCACGAAACTCTCAGGAGTAACTGCGGGAGGCACGAAGATGTAACCGCATGACGGAGGCAGCAGCCAGCGAAAGGGGCTCTACTTGAAACCATACAAGAAAGGACTGGGTCTCGTAGCAGTTCTACCGGGCAGGGCGCTTACAGATGCAACTCTGTTTAAGTTTGTGAAGAAGAAATTCAACATTCCGAGATTCTGAGGTATGTTTATGCAGAATACATTACCGAAGACAACGTGGAAATCAGGAGAATGCGGAATTGTGAATTTGGATGCAGCAGGAGGACCTGGAACTCGCTGGATAGCATATGTTAAAAAAAGAAAGGAAAACAAATAACGTCTACTATTTTGGCTCATTCGACGAATTGCAACCCCCAGAAGAATTACAACAGTACTTCACAGGCAGAATTTTCGACGCTACCAAGACGTTAAAACGTTCCTGTGTGGTCACCCATGCATCATGTTCCTCCTGACGTTTACGAATGATATATAAGGATAGGCATTAAGCATCCATTCACCAGTTGATATTTAGATGCAATGTCGTGCACTCTGACTTTAAAAGAATGATTGTCTGTATTACGTGCAAATTATTTACCATAAATTGATTGGTGATTGGACTATCACGCTGATTGGACTGGAGACATACAACACCATCCCAAATATCACAGTCCGCAGCTCGTGGTCGTGCGGTAGCATTCTCGCTTCCCAGGCCCGGGTTCCCGGGTTCGATTCCCGGCGAGGTCAGGGATTTTCTCTGCCTCGTGATGACTGGGTGTTGTGCGATGTCCTTAGGTTAGTTAGGTTTAAGTAGTTCTAATGTCTAGGGGACTGATGACCATAGCTGTTAAGTCCCATAGTGCTCAGAGCCATTTGAACCATTTGAACCAAATATGTGACAGAGGCTGACAATAAACTGCATCTGGAAATTAATGGCAAAAACGAAAATATGGAAATTGAACCTGATGCATACTATATTGACGAAGTTTTAAAACGGTCCAGAAAAGGGGATGAGCTCTGTGAAAACACCAGTACACTTAAATCTGAAATAAGGACGGTGAATGCATCAATTGACTTTAAGCAGAAACGTTCAATAGGCCCACTACTGGGTGTCACAAAGGAACAGGTTTTGAAGACCGATCCCAGTAAATTTTACAAATCTGTTCAGACAATGGATTTTCTCCCTGTCAGTGCAATCCATGCTGAGTGTAACATTGCAACGAACTCATATCTCAACGACAGATTGATTCATTCAACTTGCGGATTCTTCCCATTGGTTGGAACAGGGTATAAGATTGTTGAGAGTCCTACCAACGCTATATACCTTCCAGTGATAGTTCAGACATTGGACTATCTGGAGGTGCGTATTGTGGATCACAATAACCAACTTGTTGACTTTCATGGTGAGGAAATCATTGTGCGACTACATCTAAGATGGGCGTAAGGTATAAAACCAGCGCGCACACTGCACAGCGCAGGACTTCACAGCAGAACCGCAAGGTGATAAAATGTGCGAACTAAAGAGTTTCTTAAATCAGTAGGCTTGAAACCTCGCAATGACGGCGTCGCTCAATATATCTCACCCAGGGGAATAAGATGAGCTAATCATGCGCCAGGGATATTTCTCGCATAAATCTTATGCCTCAACGACATTTAACAAGAACGATGAAATTAGGATTGTCACCCGGCAACAAGATGCTTTAACTCTTCCATGCGCGAGTTTCATATTTGGATGGATCATTTATGAAAAAGGATGGTAGTAATACAATGGCATCAAAGCTTACACGTAATGGTTTGGCATTTCTGTTCCAGGAAATACGATATAAACTTAATGGGGTATAGCCTGACCGTTCATGTAATGCCAGCATAGCATCGACCCTTGAAACATGTTTCATCATCACCCTCAGATTTGAATGGTTTAGAAAATGCAGGATGGTTCATAAACGAGCCTGTGGGCAGAACAGCAGAAGAGTACCACCGATTTAGTACATGCATACCTCTAAAAGTGCTTATGGGATACTTTGAGGACATGCAGTGAATTATTAAGAATGTTAAAGAGGAGCTTATTCTGGTACAGAGTTCAATGCATGGCAACTCATACATTCAAGGAGTTCAAGAGGAGAATCAGATCATCATTAATTAAATTATATGCTGTGCAGACAAGGAGCGTTTGAAGCTTTTAAAAGTTCTGAGTACCGGTACATATCTGCCATTAACTTTCCGGTCATGGGAGGTTCTGAGTACACGGTGCTACCGACAGCAGGAAGAAAACCATGGGCTATTAAAACCTCTGTGCAGCTGAAAACACCAAGATTCATCATACTTGGGTTTCAGACCAATAGAAGGTGTAATTTAACTAATGATTCCACCGTATCTGAGAACTGTAATTTAACTAATGCCAGAGTTTTCTCGAATTCAGAATTCTATCCATATGACAATTTACTGCTACAGTGGGGATCAGAATGTATACAGTCTAGCATTTAAAGCCTCATCAAATCTCCCAGAACCCACTGAAGCGTATGCTCTAGTTCTTCATGATCGTGTGATTAACTATTGCCTACTTACTGGTGCTGTGCAGCGTGCTGTATAAATGACCAAATGCTATGGCATGCCCAGAGCATTTCACAATCACAACTTGCAGTGTGAACGTGGTTGCCGACATTCAAAGTTTATATGATGGTGAATGTAGACAATTCCTATTTAAAGATGTTGCACTCATAGCATGCACAGAAGATGCTGTTATAACAGACATTCTCAGCAAGAATTGCATCCCAAAGGCCTTTCAGGCTGTGAACATGGAGGGGTGCGAAGAGCTAACACGTTTCTTTCATGGACTCCACTGGAACGATCCAGGCATACTTTCTAAAGAAATGATGACCACTTCGAGCCGGCCGTAGTGGCCGTGCGGTTCTAGGCGCTACAGTCTGGAACCGAGCGACCGCTACGGTCGCAGGTTCGAATCCTGCCTCGGGATTGGATGTGTGTGATGTCCTTAGGTTAGTTAGGTTTAATTAGTTCTAAGTTCTAGGCGACTGATGACCTCAGAAGTTAAGTCGCATAGTGCTCAGAGCCATTTGAACCATTTTTGAACCACTTCGAATTTTCGATCATCCAGAAAGTATCATATACATCAAAGGCGAGAAGGTCACATGGAGGCGGCGAATCTTAACTTTGCATATTCAAGACCTGGAATTTTACAGGTGTCCTGCTAGCCATAAGCTCAAATAGAAGAGGATGTGTGAAAATAGCGTTCTGTCTGCTTATGAAAATGTAAAATTCCTTTTAAGTTGGATTTATGAAAGTAAATGAATTTTTACTTCACATTCTGTGTTTGCCTTTTTTCTATCTAGCTCCAACATAGACAATACACTATGTGATCAAAAGTATCCGGACACCTGGCTGAAAATGACTTACAAGTTCGTGGCGCCCTCCATCGGTAATGCTGGATTTCAATATGGTGTTGGCCCACCCTAAGCTTTGATGACAGCTTCCACTCTCGCAGGCATAGATTTAATCAGGTGCGAGAAGGCTTCTCGGGGAATGGCAGCCCATTCTTCACGGAGTGCTGCACTGAGGAGCGATATCGATGTCGGTCGGTGAGGCCTGGCATGAAGTCGGCATTCCAGAACATCCCAGAGGTGTTCTATAGGATTCAGGTCAGAACTCTGTGCAGGCTAGTCCATTACAGGGATGTTATTGTCATGTAACCGTTCCGCTAAAGGCCTTGCATTATGAACAGGTGCTCGAGCTTGTTGAAAGATACAATCGTCATCCCTGAATTGCTCTTCAACAGTGGGAACCAAGAAAGTGCTTAAAACATCAATGTAGGCCTGTGCTGTGATAGTGCCACGCGAAATGACAGGGGGTGCAAGCCCCCTCTGTGAAAAACACCACCACACCATAACACCACCGCCTCCGAATTTTGCTGTTGGCACTACACATGCAACCAGATGACGTTCACCGATCACTCGCCATACCCACACCCTGCCATCGGATCGCCACATTGTGTACCGCGCTTCGTCACTCCACTGTTCAATCGTCCAATGTTTACGCTCCTTATATTAAGCGAGGCGTCGTATGTTATTTACCAGCGTGATGTGTGGGTTATGAGCAGCCGCTCGACCATGAAATCCAGGTTTTCTCACCTCCTGCCTAACTAGCATAGTACTTAGAGTGGATCCTGACGCAGTTTGGAATTCCTGTGTGATCGTCTGGAAAGGTGTCTGCCTAATATACATTACGACCCTCTTCAGGTGTCGGCGATCTCTGTCAGTCAACATACGAGGTCAGCTTGTACGCTTTTGTGCTATACGTGTCCCTTCACGTTTCCACCTCACTGTAACATCGGAAACAGTGACCTAAGGATGTTTAGGAATGTAGAAACCTCGCGTACAGACATATGACGCAAGTGACACCCAATCACCTGACCACTTTCGAAGTCCGTGAGTTTTGTGGAGCTCTCCATTCTGCTTTCTCCCAATGTCTAATGACTACTGAGGTCGCTGATATGGAGTACCTGGCAGTAGGTGGCAGCACAATGCACCTAATATGAAAAAAATTATGTTTTCGGGGTGTCGAGATACTTTTGATCACATAGTGTATATAGGTTAGCCCAGAACCTACGTGTATGGCTTTGTTCAAGAACAGAAGATATACTACTGTCCATTAAAATTGCTACACCAAGAAGAAATACAGATGATAAACGGGTATTCATTGGACAAATATATTATACTAGAACTGACATGTGATTACATTTTCACGCGATTTGGGTGCATAGATCCTGAGAAATCAGTACCCAGAACAACCACCTCTGGCCGTAATAACGGCCTTGATACGCCTGGGCATTGAGTCAAACAGAGCTTGGGTGGCGTGTACAGTTACAGCTGCCCATGCAGCTTCAACACGATACCACAGTTCATCAAGAGTAGTAACTGGCGTATTGTGACGAGCCAGTGTCTCGGCCACCATTGACCAGACGTTTTCAGTTGGTGAGAGATCTGGAGAATGTGCTGGACAGGGCAGCAGTCGAACATTTTCTGTATCCAGAAAGGCACATACAGGACCTGCAACATGCGGTCGTGCATTATCCTGGTGAAATGTAGGGTTTCGCAGGGATCGAATTAAGGGTAGAGCCACGGGTCGTAACACATCTGAAATGTAACGTCCACTGTTCAAAGTGCCGTCAATGCGTACAAGAGGTGACCAAGACGTGTAACCAATGGCACCCCATACCATCACGCCAGGTGATACGCCGGTATGGCGATGACGAATACACGCTTCCAATGTGCGTTCACCGCAATGTCGCCAAACACGGATGCGACCGTCATGATGCTGTAAACAGAACCTGGATTCATCCGAAAAAATGACGTTTTGTCATTCGTGCACCCAGGTTCGTCGTAGAGTACACCATCGCAGGCGCTCCTGTCTGTGATGTAGCGTCAAGGGTAACCGCAGCCATGGTCTCCGAGATGATAGTCCATGCTGCTGCAAACGTCGTCGAACTGTTCGTGCAGATGGTTGTTTTCTTGCAAACGTCCGTATCTGTTGACTCAGGGATCGAGACGTGGCTGCACGATCCGTTACTGTCATGCGGATAAGATGCCTGTCATCTCGACTGCTAGTGATACGAGGCCGTTGGGATCCTGCACGGCGTTCCGTATTACCCTCCTGAACGCACCGATTCCATATTCCGCTAACAGTCATTGGATCTCGACAAACGCGAGCAGCAATGTCACGATACGGAAACCGCAATCGCGATAGGCTACAATCCGACTTTTATCAAAGTCGGAAACGTGATGGTACGCATTTCTCCTCCTTACTCGAGGCATCACAACAACATTTCACCAGGAAACACCGGTTAACTGCTGTTTGTGTATGCATGTCAGCACATTGTAGGTGTCGCCACCGGCGCCAATCTTGTGTGAATGCTCTGAAAAGCTAATCATTTGCATATCACAGCATCTTCTTCCTGTCGGTTAAATTTCGCGTCTGTAGCACGTCATCTTCTTGGTGTAGCAATTTTAATATCCAGTAGTGTATAATGTCAGCCATGTTTGCTATATGTCTTTGGAAGCAGGCACGATCACGCGTCGCTTGCTCCCAAAACCCTATATGTGCAGTGCGATAGGTGAATTGTCATGCAGTCATTACAAATGACAATTTTTTATTCAGACATAAATATTCACAATAGTAATACAGCTTTACATTCACAAATCTTGATTTTACATTACACGAAGTAAAACTGCTTTTAAATTCACATTTCTTGTTATTGTTTGAAATTTTTTTATTCACTGTTCTTGGTTTTAAGAACATGGTTGAAAAATTTTTTACTTTTCATTGCAGAACTGTTTGTAGCTATTGCAGGGGTACAGTTTCTCTTACGGTAATACTATTACTAGTGAAATTCCATCCAAACAGAATATGTAATTTATACTTGAACTGGGTGGCTCATCCCAAACAGCTGCACTAAAATGAACTGTGTGTAACTCGCAATTAAAACTAATATGACTTTGGACAGCTAACGGTAGATGAAACTTAAAAGCTAACCCTATTTAAACATGCACTCACGCAATAAGAAACACACACGAAGTGTAAAAGAAGGAAATGCGGTAATCTCTTACATCTACACTCAAAAATGGCTCTGAGCACTGTGGGACTTAACTTCTAAGGTCATCAGTCCCCTAGAACTTAGAACTACTTACACCTAACTAACCTAAGGATATCACACACATCTATGCCTATGGCACGATTCGAACCTGCGAACGTAGCGGTCACGCGGTTCTAGACTGTAGCGCCTAGAACCGCTCGGCCACCCCGGCTGGCATCTACACTCAAACACACTCACAATCATACACATGGACACGCATAAGCACCCACACGTGCAGGCACACCATACATCACACATACGATATTTACAGTATGGTAAAAGAGCCATACTATTCGGTACAAGCTCTCACTCAGCCAGTCACTCACTCACTCTCTCTCTCTCACTCACACCATCATAATCCCCCACCCACATCCCCCCTCCCTCGCACTTCAAGTAAGTTGCGTGAATGTGGGAGGATTCGATCCCATCATCACAAATGGCTCTTTTATCATCAGGAGGTGACAAGATAATCTGACTTTAGATTGCAGCACAGTGTACACCTCATGGCCTCACGAGAGAATACTAGTTTGCTGTATCAAATGCGGAGGTTGCGGTGGAGCACCGTGAACAGCACCATACAGGCACTGCAAGTATTTTTCGACCATGAGGACATGTGATGCCGCATGTTGCATACCCTTAGCCCACCACTGGATGGCTCCATCTGTTGTATGATTTGTGTACATTTTTGATCTTAGACTCACAAACTTCACAATCTTCAATCCATCTGCTTCATATTTTAGTAAGCCAATGATCTTGTTCTGAGGAACAATACCATAAGGATTATCGGCTGCATATCCAGATGTATAGAATTCATTACTGTGACACCTAATTACTTTATATGGATCGCAGTTCTTCACCCACTAGATGAAGCTATCTGTATACTCATCCAGCCAGGGGGACTTATTGAAGGAGATAGCCTGGGTGATTCTAACTCGCTCCATCGCTAAGCCGAGACACTTGTGGAAATTATGATAACGAATTACATACCTGTGCTTGTGTCCAACGGTAGTCACCAGTTTAGGGTGTTCTGTACATAACGGCAAGTCACTTATCATTTGACATAAATTAACAGGGTGTATGAGGTCTGCCTCCACCACATACCCGACATCAGAATCAGCTGCCAGAGCCAATATTTTTCCACTTAATCCTTCTAATTCTTTTTCGGACGGCCATCGAAACCCACCAACTGGCAGTGGCTCCATCATGGCATGCCCATATAAGTTATTCACATCCAAAAATAGAATATAACGTGAATTGAGAGATGCATTGAACCCCAGACCCGTATGTGGATTATTTGCCTTGGCATATCTATGGACACAGTGGCAAAGTCCTCCATGGATCCCGCACTCAGAGAAAAGAAGTGTCAGCTTCAGTCCAAAATTCGATGCTGTGCCTCGTTTTCTTGAGTTTTATGTCCGAGGACAATGCAGGTGCTGCGTAATTAACGGCTGGGTCCAGAGCGTACGTGGCCATGCATACACTCCAGGTGAGGAGAGGCGCCTACATAAAACGTTGAGGTGCTTGCATAAAACATTGCGTGTCAAGATAGCGGAGTGTATTTTTTTTTTTTAAAAAAGGTTCAATTGTGTGTGAAATCTTATGGGATTTAACTGCTAAGGTCATCAGTCCCTAAGCTTACACACTACTTAACCTAAATTATCCTACGACAAACGCACACACCCATGCCTGAGAGAGGACTCGAACCTCCACCGGGGCCAGCCGCACAGTCCATGACTGCAGCGCCTTAGACTGCTCGGCTAAACCCACGCGGGAAGTGTAATTTATGGCGCCATTCGTTTGGAGAATGAAATGTATTTTCTCTACACTCTCAGGCAGGACACTGACCTGATTTTTCTCCCAGCTGAAATTAACCAGTCCCTCAACAAGAAAGTAAGTGTCATGGTCACTTATATTATGGAAGAAGAAGGATGTGTGACTTGGTAACTGATACTTCAAATTGCATGTATTTTGAGCTGCACCACAGAACTTCCTTGTAAGATTACAGTGGTCCCTGTGGAGAGTTTCAGGTTTTCTATCTAACGGCAGCTCACAAATATGACAGTTAACCGCATCACTGCATAATTTTTTATCCTCCTCCAATTTGATCATGGGGATGTTGGTGCTGTAATGTCTGTCAACATCCCATGAGAGTTTTTCAAGCTTAGTGAGTAGTCAACCCACAGGATTATCCCCGACATAAAATTCATAGTGGTAAATGTGGTGTCACCGCCAGACACCACACTTGCTAGGTGGTAGTTTTAAATCGGCTGCGGTCCATTAGTACATGTGGGACCCGCGTGTCGCCACTGTGTGATTGCAGACCGAGCGCCACCACAAGGCAGGTCTCGAGATACGGACTAGCACTCGCCCCAGTTGTACGGACGACTTTGCTAGCGACTACATGGACGAAGCATTGCTCATTAGCCGAGCCAATAGTTAGAATAGCCTTCAGCTAAGTCAATGGCTACGACCTAGCAAGGCGCCATTAGTAACATTGCATGTATCTAAAGAGTCTCACTTGTATCGCCACAATCTCCAGATGTACCAAAAGGATGGATTAAAGTTAAGTATTCCAGAAGCTACGTACTTTTCTTTATAGCATTCATTACGTATCCTGTTTCAGACCTCACGCCCATCTGCGTGAGCGTAGCGCGTGCCTTTCGGCTTCCTCTCATTGTGTCTAGGCTGTCTTGTCTAGACACAACAGTGAAGTCTTTAATCATACGAACATGCAAGTTGAGACATTGCCTCATATGGTATGTGTTTTTGCATGCAGGTGGTATGTGAGGCTAAGGGGTTCCATTCACAGCAGGTGAGAGGGGTAAGGAAACATTTGAAGTCTCGTACAACAAACAGACATCATTCCTGGTGGTGAGCATTCTTGAATCTAATGAACTTGTTTTCTTCTGTAGCATTGCAGCACGTACCGATTCTTGGGATTCAGTCTGTCAGACATCTTTTTAAATACTTTTGTTCCAAAAGGTATCTAGACACCTGCATCAAGTGTGCTGCTTACACTTGTGTTTATTGAGTTGGGCGTTAAGGAGGTGAGACATGTCTTTGATTCAAACATAAATCTGACTATCACCTCCAGAGAAGAGCAGCATGTTTACATGAAGATCATGCCCACTGGCATATTTCAAAAAATGGAGTGGTCCAACTACAGTATGCTTGTCCTACTCATCTGGTGTGTTTCTCTTCTTCTTCAGGCCATACACGTGAACTGATATTTTGGGAATTTTTGCATCAAATTTTGCTAGGGCCTGGATCTTTACAGGGAACTCAATACCATCAAAGTTGTATCATCCACCAATGTTAAGACCAATTCCGTTTCGAGAAGTGTGCTGCAGATTTTCTGTGTAATTTCTTTTGCAAGCTAGGATTGACCATGCAAAATAAGTGTTATCCTTTTCATTTTGAATGTTAATACAAGCCTGCTTGTTCTTAATATTCTCAGGGACTTTGATGTAACTGGACCGTCCATTTAACGTATCATAGACATGAATATGGTTGTTGAAGTGTGGTTTTTGGGTGAGAACTGTAGCTGACCTTCTTACTGCCATCGCAGAAAACTGCGCCATTATAGCACCCAAGGTGGACTCGCAATACCACTTGGCAACTGATGTACTTGGAGATATAACGCCATTATCACCTTAGATGCAGTGCAGGATTTTCTCATCAGCAGCACCCTTCTGTTTGGGGGCGGGAGGTGTGTCAACTCGCTGCAGAGTACTGCACTGCATTAAAGGCATTATATCGCGGGTAATGTAGGGCTTTGAGGAGCTCTGCTTCCAGAAATGGAAGGCACGCTTCTAGAAACCTGACTGGGTCATGACACCCCCCCTCCCCCACCCGTAAAGGAGATACTCCCTTCAAAGGCCGTAGCAACTGCCGAGTGTTCTAGAGGGTTCATGATGCCACTAATCTGATGTCCTTCACTATTAGGAGGGGTAGAGAACCACCGTTAGCCACAGGTTCATTATCATTAATACTACAACTAGGAGACAAGAGCATCCGCCCAGTGGAGGAGGACGCTGGGGAGGAGGCACCATCAGGGGGGAGGGGTATGCACCGAGTCACACATACCTTTTGTCGCTGGTGAGGGTGAATAGTCGGAGCTGGAGTAGAAGGATGTGGCAAAGTGAGCTCCTGTGGGAGCAGCCAGGCTGTGGAGAGGGCGCTAAGCTGCTGCATGTTGGAGCCTTCACCATCGCCAGTCTGGGAGGGTGGGAGATCGTTGTTCTGACTGAACCACCCATGGACGGCAGACGGTATGCAGTGGTTTGGAAGTCGGCACTGCAGCAGCCGTGGCCGCCTCTCGCATGGCAATGAGCGGCGCTCTGCACATAGGTGCACGTCGCTTGGGTGAGTATTTGATGCCTGGCCCGACAACCACTATTCTAGGTGCACATGCCACTGGAAGCTGTCGTCGTGGCGGTGTTGGTGACGCCTCTGTAACATATGAATAATGGAAAAAATGAAATACATTGCTCAAGATTTTTTAAATGAATGCTGAAAACAAATAACAACAATTAAGTACATCAACATTCCTGAATAATAATTATATGCTGTGACGATGACAGTCACATTATAATCACCTCTTACACTCTGAATCCCAGGATTGAGCAGTTCTGTCGATCTTTCTGCTAGTTCTCCCATCCACTCACATATCTCGACTTCCTCTTCCAGAAGGGGGAGATCAGACTGCCTTCCCCAGCAGCCACCGTCTCACGCTCCGACTCCGGTATTTCACACTTGCTGGAATTGTTGTGAATCCACCGATCCATCTCATGGAAGTCGTCTACAAGATATTGATTATAAGAAACAACAGTAACTACAAAAGAATTTGTTCTGAATTTGCCTACAGCGAGATTTTGATTATACATAACTACAAAAAAATAAATAAAAAGTTCATACCAGATGCAAGTGATGACTCCTGGTCATCATCTCAATGCATACGCCTACTAGAATCTCATTCTCCACTTGATCTACAGCAACATCTACAACGTCCGGCCCCGGTAGCTGAGTGGTCAGCGTGACGGAATGTCAATCCTAAGGTCCCGGGTTCGATTCCCGGCTGGGTCGGAGATTTTCTCCACTCAGGGACTGGGTGTTGTGTTGTACTAATCATCATCATTTCATCCCCATCGACGCGCAGGTCGCCGAAGTGGCGTCAACTTGAAAGACCTGCACCAGGCGAACGGTCTACCCGACGGGAGGCCCTAGCCACACGACATTTCATTTCAACATCTACAACAATGAACAATATATGGCTCACCTAACTGTATAAGATGAGAAAAAGTCTAACGACAATATACGAGTATTACAACTGTACTCACGTTGTTGCTGCATTTCGGCCTCCAGCAGCAGCTTAACGTCCGCCAGATGCTGCTCTAATGCTTCAAAAGCTAGATCAGAAATTTTATAAACACTTGTTACGATCTGAATACATCGGGATGTGTTTTCTGAACATGTCAACTATCACACAGAATTTGAATGTACTTGCATAGTGGTAGCACACGCTCTTCCGCTTGCTGGCGACTTTCAGCTTCCAGCTGCTTCTATTCTAATGCTAGAACAATAGTGGAAATGTAATAAGCACTGTTACGAGCCCCAAGTCTGGCACACTGCTGGCTGACCGTTTCATATTGCAGGAATCACACAGACGCAACTTAGCACTGTCAAAGACTGATGATGATTGTGGTTGGGGTTGGGCTTTATATACCTTGAGAATGCATCCTCCATTTTGCAGAGGACCAATAGCAACTCAGAATGTCGTACTAGCAACTTCCCTTCTTGTTTCTTCAAGCAGGCTTGGTGCAGGTGACTGCTGTGGAGGACAAAAACGATTCTGTGAAAGAGATAGAAGCCCCTTCTGAAAACATCTTTTGTTTGTCAGCAAGTGGATGGAAAATTGTACACATCTGCTATCTTTAGAAAAATCCCCCATTGTTCATTCACGGCCAATGCCAGCTGCATTCCTCGAAATATATGTCCTTGTTTTTCGTTAGGACAGAGCTGTGGCGGAAGACGCTAAGCTTCGAAAACAAATCTATTGTTTTGGAAGATGCGTGCAAAGTGAGCCTTGAGAAGGGGATTGTACATTACAATCCTCTGCCGATTTCGAACTGCTGGCTGCCGCCCCCTGTGGCGTGGTCATTATGCAGATTGCCAGACACCGAACCAAGCGCCGTATGTGGTGGCGCGAGTTGTGTCATCTAAGGCCACCAGAGAGTTACAAGCAGGCGCGGCGCAGCGCCCCTTCATCTCAAGTCTCCCCAGCAGGCCAGGACTTGGGAGTAGGCAAGGCAGCTGGTGCAGCTGTCATGAGTGCGGCCCAGCGGAGGATGGACCGTAACCCCAAGGTTATGTGAGGGGGCTGCTGCCTTATGCGTGGTGGAGAGGGGAGGGTGGCATGGGTGGCGTGGAGCCAGGCACACCAGTATTGTACTTGTGCCCAGCAGCAGTCTGCAGAGTGTCTTAATGATTTTGCGATCACATTATATGAAGCGATCAGAAGTTAAACAAGAGTATCCCTGTCCTGCGAAATGCATATTATGTCCTTCTCAGAACATAATTCACTGATTGCCCGTCCTTTGTTTTTTTTTCGATTTCAACCACTTGTTCCCATGTTATAAACAATTTTGATTAATATTACACCTTCTGAAGTGACAATTGAATTGTACATCGAAAATTCGGAATTGCCACCAAAATTCGAAATTCCGCCGATCGGATAGGTGGGGGAGAGGGAGGGGGAGTGATGGGAGGCGTGAAGGTGTGTGGGGACCCAGGTACAGACTGAGAAAATCAATGACGTTGTCTGGCGGTGGGAGTGGGTATGGTTGGGGGTAATTAATTGATCAATTTAATTCATTTGCATATCAATTTGAAATCAATATTATAGTGGTCCAGTACCCTACTACTAGAGGTTTCCATTCCTCCACCAGCGTGGTCGAAAGCTGATGATTGGTCATTGGTGCATATGAATTAGCTGCAGTACACCTCCCCCATGCATCCCACACACGCTCAATGGGATTGAAACAAGAAAGCCAGTACGTTTGCCAAATATCATCACATGGTACACTTACTGATCAACGTTATTTTGACACTGTACTGCTTCCCCATGTGTGTCTTTTCAACGGGGGGGGGGGGGGGGGGAGGAACAATCGGCCCTGACTTCATTTTGGTGAATGACAATGCGCGATTGCATTGTACAGCGCTGATAGAGGAGCTTTTGGAATGAGAGGATATATGATGTGAGGACTGGACTACCCTTTGCCCTGACTTAAATGCCACCGAGCACGTGCACACTGCATTTGGAAGATGGTCACAGCACATCCACATACACTAACGGCCATCCAGCAGTTGTGAAAAGCGCTGGTGGACGAACGGAAGACCATACCACAAGAACTCCATACCAACTTTGTGGCCAGGAAGGGAGCACATTGCAGTGCATGCATTGCCATCTGTGGTGATCACACATACTATTCCGAACAATGTCCCGCTTTTAGTAATGTCCTGGGGACTGTTGTGAATTGCAGTAACTTCAGTGCAATTGTTATCTTTGAATGAAAGTGTCATTACTGCTCGTTCCTTGTGTATTTCTTTTGGTTACCTTCTGTACCATATTATACTGTACTGTAGTTTTTTGTGCAGAATTCGAGTTTAATTGACCTATGTTACTTTGCAGTGAGACATCACACTATAGTTGTGTGTGTGTGTGTGTGTGTGTGTGTGTGTGTGTGTGTGTGTGTGTGTGTGTGTGAAGCTGTAAGGAAAAAGCACTATATATTTGGTTAGGACTGTTAGTTCGTTATCACAAAGTACACGGTATGGGATACTGTATCATCTATGTAGTTTTGACCCTAATTGTTCGAAACACCCAGTATACAAACTCACGTTTCTGCAGTGTACTAGTGCTGTATCGCTTGATCTGGATGTGGCTGGTTTGAATCATGATTTCAGGAGAAATTTTCATCCACAGAATGCGCCCGGTATGTACCAGAGAGGAGGTGGCATAGTATGTTATATCAGAAGTCTTTGTGATTGACCCAGGTTAAATCCTATCCTCGTACGCTTTCTCCCATAAAATGATTGTACACGTTAATGTGAACCCTTGTCTATACGCCGGATGAAGCGCTGAAATCAGCCGTTCACTTAGATTTATATTGGCACCTTTTTTATCTGATCCTCATTAGTATCTCCATTTCACCCATATCGGTTTTATTCTTAAAGTAACGGTACTGTATTTGATACTTTGGACGTAGTAGTGGCGACAATCTGCAAACAGAATCATTAAATTTAAGTTCACTCAGCCGTCATACACAGATACTGGAAAGATGTCAATTAATGAGTTGACATTGAGCTATACAGTACTGTATTGCCCCATTTGTTGCGAGTGTAAAATTCAGAAAAAGATGGTACAGTTCACGCACAAAGAGCCAGATGCAGGATGGATAAAGGAGAATTTTTGAAAGATATTGCTGCCGAATTTAGTGTTGTCGCATTTGAAAAGATTGCGGGATGCTCTGACATATGTGTTACAGACATAAATAACTCTGCAAAATGATAATGACAGTAGCTATGGTGTGATATCTGATGACGAAATTGTCATTTGTTCAGCTGTAGACAATGACGATAATGATGATGGATTATGTGGTGTCACCGCCAGACACCACACTTGCTAGATGGTAGCCTTTAAATCGGCCGCAGTCCGTTAGTATACATCGGACCCGCGTGTCGCCACTGTCAGTGATTGCACACCGAGAGCCGCCACACGGCAGGTCTAGTCTAGAGAGACTCCCTAGCACTGCCCCAGTTGTACAGCCGACTTTGCTAGCGATGGTTCACTGCCTACATAGCTCTCATTTGCAGAGACGGTAGTTTAGCATAGCCTTCAGCTACGTTATTTACTACGACCTAGCAAGGCGCCATATTCAGTAATTAGAATGAATTCTGAACATACAATATTGTGAATCATGTACCGTCAAGAGCGACGTTCATCACTAATGGATTAAAGTTAAGTATCGAACTAATTATGTCCGCTTTCTGAATTCCCATTCCTTGTCATGTTCCAGACCTCACGTCAGTATAGTTCTTCCCTCTTCACGCTAGCCTGCGTGAGCTAAAACGCGTGCATTTCGGCCTCCAATCGTAACACGGTGTTGGCTTTTCTGCCACCACAACAGATTAACTGCTGTAATTGGTGCTCAGTCTGAAGATATTATGACACATACAAAAGCAACAATGCACCTGGACAAAATGATGGTGTACTTGGGACGCCAAGCGGAAACATCTTCGTCCGAACTTTACTGTAATAGCACTCTGTCAAGACGGCTGCTGCACTTAATGTGCGTCGAAAGCAGTAGTTCCCATCCTTTGGGGGGGGGGGGGGGGGGGTGTTAGAGATTTATAGAGTGGCGTGGTCAGAATTTGTATTTCGGCTTTCAAATCCTAGGAAACATTACGGCTTTGTATTACTCAACAATTGTTACTAAAGCATGGATTGCAGGCTATTGGCAGAGTTTGTCAAAAGAAGCAAAATATTGTAAATAAATAAAATAAATAAACATAGAGGGTGGGTGGGGGCATAAGATATTCTGGTGTTGCAAAGGACGTCAGCAGGCAGGAAACGGCGGTAACCACTGCTGTTACAGACTTCCTTTGTCGTGAGAACAAGACAGTGACAAACACTTACTAGGGATTGAAGAAGGTGTATGGGGATGACGCTGTTGTTCACAGTACAGTCAGTCGTAAGGAAAGCAGATTATCTGGTAAAAGTGGGTACACCAGTACTCAGGGCCTTCAGCACAGGTGCAGACTGAGCACTGCGCAGACTCCTGACGGTGTGCAGCGTATTCACAATTTGATTTTGGCTGACAAACACGTAACTGTGAACGAACTGTTAATCCGAGTAGGAATAGGAATGCGATGAAAATCTATTGGGAGATCATATGGGCCCAGTGCTTTCTTGGTTGCCCCTTACTGGAGAGCGTCGGCCACGTCCTTTTCTGAAGATGGCGCCTGTGAGGGCCGCCGCTAGTTCTCTATCGATGGTCCAAATCAGTAAATGGAAGACTTAGTCCATCTCTGGAGCGTTGTGGTCTTCTGTGACAGAACTGCCGGTAATGGTCCAAGAATGCATTGGTGATGTTCTTTAGAGCTGTCAGGTGCCGGCCATTCAGCACGGGGATTCATGCTCTTTGATACGCGTTACATTCATAGATAATGTGCTGTGTGCCCGGCGATTGATTCCCGTTAGGTCCTGATTAAGTGTTCACACAAGTATGTATCTGTATGGATCTTGGCTTGCAATCACCGAACCTTAGTCTAAGCTCAAACTGAGACGCACGTGTGTCGACACGAAAGTACAGCGCGACGAGCACGTTGTGCACATGTCGCGCTGGTCCTGCACATATTGCGACGCGTACACATACTCCGCACGCGCCGATTGGCGACGCTCTGCGCTGATCGAGACGAAGCGCGCACCCCGTAATCTTTTACAGAAACTATTCGGTGAAAATATTTGATTTTTGCCTTACTTGTAGCGTTATATATCAGCTTCCTGGCGAAGTGCCCGTCATCTTCGCTAATGGTCATACTTACTGTGACGTACACATTTTAGTAAGAGACTACGCAAAATTCAAAAAGTTTGCAATGAAAAATAGGGGTCGCTATGATTTTGCGTTTGGTACGTAATACACCATATGTTACTGCGTGTGAAATTTAGCTAACATATTGAATTTTTCTGTAGACTTGGGAAGAGGTCTCTGTCTGTCTCCGATCTTGAGAAAATGGACCCTATGTAGCGCGTTGCCTCCCGATCTCACGCCCGCGATAACGAAATATTTACAACATCCCTCGTATCTCGTAAACCGCTTGAGACACCGAAAACAGATTTCGGCGAATGGTGGCACACAAGGAGGAGAGTACTTTGCTAGTTCGTAAACATACTGAACTTTCTTATCTATTACGATATATCAGAAGTTGTACTTATTATTTAATTTTTTCATGCCAGTGACTATAATTCTTTAAGAGTTGTCGACAGCTAGTGAAACAAAATTTCCTAGTATGAAAATAACCATGAAATTTTTTTCTCGTATGTTAACACAAACCGACATAATGAGGTTTTTCGTATGCTATTGAGCTCTCTGGCCGAAAATTACTTGTTTAATGAGACACTGTTTCAGAATTCTGTAACAATAGCTGTTGCAAAAATGAGTTAGTGCAAATTATGCTGTGTTTTGGCAAAATAAGTACAATTACGGCTGTCAATAAGAGAAATGTGTCCATTATTCATAAATGGTGATGCTTCTTCGATTGTGAAAAGGTTAACAACTAACACAAAAACAAATCGCCAAGTCTGCTGGAATTTTGGTTGAATCCCATAACCCATCGTATTTTTAACACTGAGCGACTGGAATGGAAACTTACAAAAGGATTTTATTCCTTTTCTTCATCTGAACAATGTTAAAATAATGACGAACGTACCCTTCAGGTGGAATGACATGCGCTTGCCAGATGCTGGTTATTCACCTATGTCTTGCCAAACTGACAATGTGTGATTCGCGAATAAAATAGTTGTTATTGAGAAAAGTAAACAATTGATACGTGGCACAACACAATGGTCAGAGTATTGTCAGCAGATAAAAATATGCGCGCGACAGGAATAGGGAAGCTAGCCAAGTGTGTTTTGCGAGAAGAAGAGTTCAAGTCGTTTGAAAAACATTGTCATGAAAGTAGATCTGCCTTCGTCAGCAATACATTTCAACTAATGAAATATATCTGGTAAGCACACTCTTTCAGGATTTTCATGCTTTCAGAATAATACCGACCACTACTTCATTTGTGTAGTCTGTTGTATAATTAGTTTATTAATGCTGATAGTGTAAATGCGACCACTGAATTGCTTTTCTCGTCATGACGAGCCGATAAATAAATGTCGTGTGACTAGGGCCTCAGGTCAGGTAGACCGTTCACAGGATGCAAGTCTTTCGATTTGACGCCACTTCGGCGACTTGCGCGTCGATGGGGATGAAAAGATGATAATTAGGACAACACAACACCCAGTCCCTGAGCTCTCAGAAAATCTCTGACCCAGCCGGGAATTGAACCTGGGCCTTTAGGGCTGACATTCTGTCGCGCTGACCATTCAGCTATTGGGGGCGGACTGACGAGCCGATTAAAACACCGTTATTCGTGAGGGCTTCTCGACTGTTTCTAGCTTGCAGCGGAAATATGATGTCCACATGTATGTGGTATAATGTTCTTATTCTATCCATATCCAAATAATGACAGTGAAACTTATGTACTTCATATCTCGGATGCTTTACCAGGAGCAAAAAGGGGCCATGCCTGTGTAAATTAAGCCTTTTCGACTTTTTGTAACAGATCGTAGAGATACGTCAGCATAACAGACAGCAAGTACGTAACCTTGTCACACTTTCCATCCTTTCTTCTAGATCACTTGGTTTTATAATTTTCCTTACTTCCTTATTCGCTCTGTCCCTTCTTACGACCTTCAAAGGTTGTGGAGGCAGAAGATATAATTCCAGTGGCTAATGGCTCACGAGTTATTGAACTTGCATCGTTCTTGACAAAAGAATAAACAAAACGAAGTATTAGATATATGTAACTAAAAACTGTTATGTACTAACCGCAAAGTGATGGAGCGCATAAACGGCGAAAAACGAAAACCAAAATACTACTCAGTGACAATAAAATTCAGTTTAGGGTAAGGCTGATTTTTCGGATAGGCAATACGTCCGCTGCCCACATGCGCCATGCCGCAGTGCGCATATGGCAGGACAGCCTTCCCGCACCCCGCCTCACTCCTCCCGTAGTGCTCGCGTGACGCGCAGCGCGAGAAACTGTGCGACAATCAAAACGCCGCGCAACCTGGCGAAGGCGCGTGTCGCGTCCCAGTCGCGTCGCGCCGCAATTTGCGCGGTCGTATTTGAACCTGTGAAGTTACAAAAAAGCGCGCTGCGCTGCGCCACGCCACACGCGCTATACGCGTCTCAATTTGCGCCTACCCTCAGCCTGATGTCCTGGAGACAGCGCTGAGTTAATATCTCACATAGTAGCGTTAAATCATATTCCATAGTGTGCTTTTTGCCAACTCATTGAAGTGCATCACTGCGTGCTGCAGAGCAGGTTTTATGCAATCGAGCCACCAACAGATTGAGGAAGGAAACGTCCAGTGCCGCCTCTCACAGTTCGCCCACGTGTCCACTAACTTCTGCAAACACTCCAGATCCTCAGAAGTGCGACATTCATCTTCCATGAGCTCCTGCTTTTCCACACTCCACTCTTTGTCTTGAAAGGGAGATGGTGGAGGTTGGCATCACGACCAGTAAAGGCTGTCGGCCATATCTCAGCATCAAGGATCTCTGCTGTAAGCTCTTGGTAGACATAGACCTCGTCAAAGTGCATAGTTTTACTGTGACATTCAACAAGTCAGACTACTTCACCAGGTATTGACGAGGTGAAGGTTTTGCCCCAGCCGTTGCACCTCCTGGCACTTACTAAAATGCAGCATTTGATCGTTCAGTGATAGGACACAACTGAAGTTACCCTAGTGTAAAATGATCATATCATCCCTCGAATAAGGGTGCAACCTCCTCTGTTTAAAACCTCGATCGGTCTCTCCTCATGTCTGTACTAGAGGGGGTGTACACATTCATGATTTTGATGCCTCAATATGTGATAGGACGTCCTGATCGCAATGCCTTTCTTCACGAGGATGGCCGTACTGTTGCTGTTGTCTGTGCACAGTGCCCAGTAAACGTATCAGCACACAGATGGGAACTGGTAGAGGCACACTCCTGTAGAAGTGCGAAGTTGATGTCCACCACCCGCTGAATCTCTTGAGACCTTTAGAGCACCGCCTTTGAACTGATGGTATTGAGGTTTATTGTACCAATCTAGTGGGCCTGGCAAGGGGAGGTAGTATCGTTGGCGCCTGTTGGGAGGGATGGAGGTAGGAGGCACTAAAAAGGCCCTTCTGTCGATAATGGGTCCCCTTCATTATCCATTGACTTTTAACTGTCTTGATACAACTGCAGCCACTTTACCAACAGCAGCAGACGTCACATCCTGGACATCGTTGCCCCATGCAGTTGAGCTTGTACAGTCACCAACCCATGGAATTAATGAGGCAGCTGAAGGTTGCAGCACATTCATGACAGTGGCAGAGACTGCATCCACATACTGTCCATAATCCAGAAGCATTGTGCTGTGGGAGGTCTTCTGCAAATCCGCTGGCAATCGAATCTCATCAAGGGAACCGCCGATCACATCTTCATGCTGGGGGTGATCGCCGACTTAGGGATTTTTGTCCACTGTAGACATCTTATGGTGTCAGCTAGTTGATGTTTCTTCTGTTATTTCAGTAGCTGTTGCATAGGTATCCAACAACTACTGAGGATCATTGACATCAGGGATAAAAGCTTGGTCCTCACCAGCAAGTATGTAGCAGCCAGTCTCCACTCTGGAACCATTCCCCCTTTGCGTTGCAAGACCGGTGAGCGTCGGGTAGTGAGGACTGTCTGTCCATAGTACACTGTTGCCGCATCAGGGGCTGCTCAGGGTCGATTGCAGACGATGCAGCTGAGCCCTGCAAGGGTTTGGAAGCGTGAGTATGCCCACATGGAAGATACCATTTCACTGTCAAGGCACATATATGTACATATTTACGTGTATGGTGTCTATCCTTTTGAACATGCCGTTAACAGTGTCATCGACAGAGGACATTACATTTGTAGTGTGCAGCATGTGGGAATTTGGACTGGATGGGAGCGCGCAGGAGTGCTCGGATGGCCGAGGCATCTAAGGTAACCCTTCTAGTGGCGCATCTGGGTTCGAATTCCGATCCAGCGCAAATTACGATATGTCGCCATTGAATTTAGTGCAGTGCCTGTATGTATCTGAGATTTAGATGTGTCTCTTGAATTCTATATATGTAGCTGCTGAATCACAAAAATCTTGTCTGTTCTTTTGAACATGCCTCGAAGAACAGATGCCACACATATAAAGATATTAATCATACGTCTCTCCCCGTGTGAGATTCATAGTATCTGTGCGAGCATAGGATGTAGACAAAACGGTGACATGTGGAAGTTTGGGTCTGTACGGGGAATGTGCTTAGATAGTGGTTCTAGTTCGCTGTCGGTGGCGAAGCAGTGTGGACGGAGCAGCTTACGTCCTCGTTGCGGCGTGTGCCTCACGATTCTTTACTTTACAGCGGTATCGCGCATGTTACGATCAACGACAGAATGCCCAGCCCTGATTGTAAAACCACGTTGAAGTTCACCTTTTCGAACGAATATGCGTGACCACAAGCACTCTGTGTCGAACAATTCCTACATGACGAAGTAATGATCTCCCGTGAAGACATGACCGGAATACACCTGTAACACCTATCCACTGTTAGTAGCGTGGTTTACGTCAAACTGACATATGACGCAGCTTGCGACAAGAGCTCAGAATGGACGAAAGATGGCCTCAAATTCCGCCATTTGGACAGCCACCTCGGCCCAGAAATTGTTGAACATGCCAGTCTGGGATTATGCACGATCCTTATCTTTGAACTTCCGTTCGAAATGCCGGCAGACGAGATGGTGGCACTGCGCCCGTATGGAACAGTACTTGGGCATGTAGCAGAGAAATGGGCACTCTTTACTACATACCAAGTTTTTAACGGAGTGCGGCAAGTCCACATTGAGCTAAAAAAACATGTCCCATCCTACCCCTTCATTGGCAGTCGCCAGACCATGGTCAAACATGGTTGGCGGCCAAAGACCTGTTCTCGATGTGGTAAAGAAGGACATGTGCGAAATAAATGCCTCCAACGCAGAATAACACAGCTGCAGACCGACGAAGCTTCTCCCCTATCGACTGTGACATCCATTCCACACACCTATGTGGCGGCACTGATATCCTGTACACTCCAGACGCCTGCACAGCAACTTCCACACAATGTTTCACAGCCTGTAGAGAGCGGATGAGGCGAGGCCGATCGCCTAGAACAGCAACCGGCCCCTTCCCTGGAGATCCCAATGCCGGATGAATATCTTGACAGACGTGAAGGTGATATGGCGTTCGATGCCATGGTTATTCCTCTACGCCTACTACTGCCTTCATTCCTGAATGTAGCAACTCCATCCAATCATCCGACTCTGAACCACATCCCACAAACAAATGTTATCAAAACGACGCAAGAGGAAGAGGATGACATCGACGGTAGAGTAAGAGTCATGCTTCCAGGACAAAACCATCGACAAGCGCTGATCCATTCTATACATTCGCGTGACGGCCAACGGTTGGTATCACGGGCGAACATCGCAACAGACTTTAAAGCTCACCGTCGTCGTTTATATCGTGCAGAAGATTCTAACCTTGAGGCACATACAGATGGCCCATTGTATCTCTCTTTTAGTAAACATCTCCACTGAAGACATCACTACCGATGAGCTCGCCAAAGGGACACTCAACTGATCGCCAGTACCAGATGGCCTGCCATTACAATTTTATAGGACCTTCAAGGGCTTAACTTTGCCACGATGGAGGGAAACGTGGCAGGAGCTCCTGTCCTCTAAGACGCCACCGCCACCGGAATTTCTAGAAGGTCTAATTATTCCGGCACCCAAACCGTATGGAGGTATGCTACCTGGCAGCTATCGGCGAATCAGTTTATTTAACTCGGATTTTAAGATTTTTACGCGCTTCCTCGCAGTGCGTCTCAGACGAGTCCTACAGCAAATTCTCTCGCCTGCACATACGTCCTTGGACGCGGATATTAATATACAATGAATTCTATGTCATCATAGACATATCAAAGCTATTGCAACAGTCTGTCGATTTCAGGGAGCCACGATTTCCATCGATTTCGATCAGGCATTCGACCACGTGAACCACAGCTCTTTCGCGAAGGTCATAGAATGGATGGCATTCCCACCTGCCTCCGTCCTCTTAATCATGCGCCAACTTCCTGACGCTTCGTCGAGGATGATGGTCAATGGACTGATGGCGACACCAATATTAATCGCACGGTCAGTACGAGAGGATCGCCCCATTTCAATGATCATGCACGCTATCGCACTAGAATCGCTTCTCTGCGGCCTGGAACGACGTTTATCAGGTATCACCCTGCAAGGACACACATTGAAATACCGCTACTATGCAGACGATCTCGTCTTCATCGTATTTACCAATGAGAAGGTTAAAGGGGCAATACAATGGATCGAACTGTACGGGAGCGGTGCAGAGAGCCATATGAACGTCGCCAAATCCTGCGGGATGACCATTGGAAGGGGACTCCTTGATGAAAATGTGGCTCTGTCCAGGACGATGTAGACTCTACACTGTCTACGAGTACTTTTTACTGGAGACATCCGTCGCGCTAAGGCGATCAATTTCCGGCGTCTTCTTCAGGACTTCAGTACAGACGCTCGAAGTCAGTGATTGTGAGTAATGCTCATGTTATAGAATGTGCAAGCTTAATAATATTTATATGGTATCCCGCATAACACACATCGCACAAATTTTACCTGTGTACAGTGATGGCGCGTCGGAGCCAAGCGACCTTCGGTTATTTTGTCAGTACTGGTCACATATTTAAAGTCAAGAATAAGAGGGAGTCTTGCCCTGGTCAATGTCCATGCGCGCTGCAGCTCTTTACGCATGTACAATAATGAAGCAAAGGAATCACAGCTTTAACAGCATCACTGCACTTTTGGTCGACGAACTCGCATCTAGTTCATGTCAACCCTTGATCGCCCTGGCCCAGACTGCACCAGCGCTATCACATATCAAACCTTTACTTCTGGAATGCACTTATGTCCACGAAGACTAGGGCTCCCACTAGTCGAGATATTTAATGCGAACACACCCTAGGAATGCTGTCGAAGTACATCGCCCAGAGGTTTGGTGGCAGGCAGTGTGGCGCGCAGTCTATCAACCATACTTCACTACTGAAACGAGCACCCACTGGTACATCATGTTTACCGGAAAATACCCGACGCGATGCAAACTCCTTGCCATTGCACTGCCAGACAATCCCCTCTGTCTGAGGTATAATGTGGACGACACGGACGAAAACCGTCTCCTCTGCGGGGTGGTGGTGGACGTATGGCTCCTTTTCCCGCAGATGCTGGCCCTTTATCTCCGGGTGCCAACGCACATGATCGACCAAGTATGCTCTCCTGTCCGCACGAAACGTGTTTTCCACCATCAAAGATGCATATTGTCACCTGGATAAAGGGTATGGCCATCATTTATCTTTTTAGAAATGGGCCTAAGAACGTGATCGATGTTTGGAAGTTATTGCTGAAACGAAACCACATAACATGACGACACGTTAACTACCAGTCTCTAGATAGGGAGCATTTTTTCCAACCCGCCCAGCAGTTGGAACATCCCCGGTAAGCGCGGTTGAGAAGTAAAGCTACATTCTCAGGACCATCGAAGAGTTGGCGTTCGCTTTCCGAAAGCATGCCCCCAAACTGGCGTCTTCAAAACGAGTGGTCACCGAATCGTTTTCGCACACAAAGAGTATCTTCGAGGTATTGTTTCCTGTTTCCTATGTTAAATAAAGGAGTTTTCTATTATTCTCATGGCACTGTATAACTAAAAAAGACCCACACAAAATTTTTTCCTCATTTTCTTAGGCGACCGCTCACATAAAAAAAAAAAAAAAATTGGTGGTTAAGGCGACTACTTCTCGCTTAAAGTGGGAAATCCGGGTTCGAGTTCCGGTTCAGCACAAAATTTTAATTTTCACTGATAAATTGTGCAGGTGGAGTTTCGCCACATTCGGAAATGCTAACATAAGTCTCGTTGTTAGCTACTGTTGGCTCTATTTAAGTATTGCAACTGTCTGTTGCAGTCTGTGTTTGATGGAGAGAGTGATTCTAAATTCTCTTTTCCGTGATGCATTTATTCGGGTAACGTGAACACTCAGAGCGGTCTATGTTGGAGTTCTAAAAACTCTTCTTTTGTGGCCGGAAACAGTTTTCATAAAATTCTTCTGAGCTGTAGTCTGCGTCATATCGTAAAATGATGAACCAACGTTTTAGCAAGTATAGCAAGTAGCCTTGCTATTGGAGCAATGCAAGCTGGTGTATTGTCTTCACTCTGCTCAAAACAGCATAAATAAAACGTATAGTATGTTCGGATGTTGATATTTAAGTTGCTTAGCCCCCTGTCGTACTACATACCCTGATGTAAGGCGTTGGTAATTTATTTTGCAACACGACGCTATTTACAACGCATTTCCATCTAGATGTACATGGATACTCCGCAAATCACTCACAAGTTCTTGGCAGAGGGTTCATCGAACTACCTTCACAGTAATTCTCCATTATTCCAGTCTCGAACAGCGCGCGGAAATATCTTCCCGTGCGCGCTCTCATTTCCCATATTTTATTACGATGATCGTTTCTCCCTATGTAGGTCGGCGTTAACAAATTTTTTTCGCATTTGGAGGAGAAAGTAGCTGACTGAAATTTCGTGAGAAGATTTCGCTGCAGTGAAAAACGACGTTGTTTTAATGATGTCCACACCAAATCCTGTATCATGTCAGTGGGACTCTCTCCCCTGTTTTGCGATAATACAAAACGCGCTGTACTTCTTTCAACATTTTCGATGTACTCCGTCAGTCCTATCTGGTAAGAAACCCATACCCCCCCCCCTATGGGTTCGGGGGTTAGAATAGGCCCGCGGTATTCCTGCCTGTCGTAAGAGGCGACTAAAAGGAGTCTCACATGTTTCGGCCTTATGTGATGGTCCCCTCTCGGGTTTGACCTCCATCTTTCTAAATTTATCCGAAGAGCGAGCCAATTGGGGAAGGGCGCCTTACATGGTGCACTGTATCCGTCGTGCAATTAGACCTTTAGCCGGATTTCTCGTCGTTGCAATGGTGTCCCGCTCGTTTTCGATCTCTTGGGCGAGGATACGTCCCTGGGTGCGATTACCACGCTGCGCTCTGCAGTGTTTCTTTTACCTGCGACGACGACCTTGGACATTTTTGCACCTAAGATCCAGCACGGTAGCCAGTCCGTTGTGGTGGGGCCGCCATGTACCCTGTTGGTTGTAGCCCCCTGACAACACAGGGATCGCTCTACTGATGCCTGCGCCGTTAACTCCCCACGTATGCCAAGGAGTAGATGCCCATCCTCCTGGGGTATCGGGACTCCCGGCAGCGGCCATCCTGCCAGGTGGCCTTTGCTGTGGCTGAGTGGCGCCCGTGGGGAGGGCCCTTGGTCGGAGTAGGTGGCATCAGGGCGGATGACCCGCAATGAAGCGTGGTACATCATCTCTCGCTGGCGGCCAGCCGCCAGCAGTCTCTAAGCGTTCTCGGGCTCAATTTAATGCTCAGAAGTACGATCCGAAAACGTTCCCCTCCCTGGCCACGCCGTGGGAAGAGCGTAAGTCTCAGGATGGAGGTAACAGTTATTCGCCCCGATTCTTAGTTTGCACGAGAGCTGATGGGGAGTCTTTTCTCTCCAGAAAGCCTCAGTTCTTCGTCGAGCATTTAGAGGAAAAGTTTGGGGAGGTGGAGGGCTTGTCTAAGATGCGTTCTGGGTCAGTACTGATACAAACGGCATCCTCCGCCCAGTCACGCAGGTTACTTGCTTGTGACAAGTTGGGGGATGTTAACGTTACTATTACACCACATAAGAGTTTAAATATGGTCCAGGGTGTTATTTTCCATAGGGACATCCTTTTGCAGTCTGATGACGAGTGCGCGCCAACTTAGAACGCAGAGGTGTTCATTTCGTCCGGCGCGTTCATCGGGGTCCGAGGGACAATCAGGTTGCTACCGGTGCCTTCATCTTGGCCTTCGAGGGTGATACGTTACCGGAAAAGGTCAAGGTGATGGTCTACCGATGTGACGTCAAGCCCTATATCCCTCCCCCGATGCGGTGCTTCAGGTGCTGGAAGTTCGGCCATATGTCTTCCCGCTGCACTTCCAGCCTCACATGTCGAGATTGCGGACGCCCACCTCATCCCGATACTCCATGTGCCCCGCCTCCCATCTGCGTCAACTGCGGGGAGCACCATTCACCTTGCTCGCCTGACTGCAAAGTCTTTCAGAAAGAGCGCAAAATCATGGAATATAAGACCCTGGACCGGCTGACCTATACTGAGGCCAAAAGGAAGTATGACAGACTCCATCCTGTGAGAATGACATCTTCTTATGCAGCTGCTACAACAACTGTGCTAGCCCCATCAGTTTCGAGACTTCCAGCCAGCTCGATAAGCAGTAAGACTCCTCCTGCCCCCTTGCCCGTGGGGGGCTGTACCCAACCGGTTGCTCCTGCACCACCTACCTCAGGAGCAACCTCCTTCCACCCGTCGGGGACGTCCGTCCCCGCTTCTCAGCCGGAGAAGCGTCTAACTTCTTCGGCTACTCTCGCCCGTAAGAGTTCCCTTGGGACCCTCCCTTCCCAGGGTTCCACCAGCGGGAAGGATGACGGCCGCCAGTGGCATACGTCCTCACCAGCGGCCGGGCGTAGGGCTTCACGATCCTCCTCTGTCCCGGAGACTGAATTGGTGAAGCCTTCCCAGCCGGTGAAACCCAAGGTTCAGCGAGAGAAGTCCAAGAGAAAGACCTCTAAGGCCAAAGAACTTGCGGTGGCACCAACCCCATCGCACCTTTCGCGCTCTGCGTCTGGGGATGAAGTCGAGATTCTAGCGTCCGCTGAGGACCTTGATCTCGCTGGTCCCTCAGATGCCATGGATGCCTCTCGTACGGGTACTGAATCGGTGGCAGTGAGTGAACAAGTGGCGTAAATTGCCTTCCCAGTCCTTTCACGTCTTTCTCAGCCATGGACAATATCATCCTCCAGTGGAACTGCGGCGGTTTTTTCCACCATCTAGCTGAGCTCCGCCAACTTATCAGCCTTCACTCTTTCTTCTGCATTGCTCTTCAGGAAACTTGGTTTCCAGCAATGCGAACCCCCGCCCTCCGTGGGTATCGGGGTTATTATAAGAACCGGGCAGCTTATGAAAGGGTGTCTGGTGGCGTCTGCCTCTATGTCCTTCACACTCTGCACAGCGAGTCTGTCCCTCTCCAAACACCTTTAGAGGCTGTCGCTGTACGGGTGTGGACGCCACAGGCTGTTACCGTCTGCAGTCTTTACCTTCCACCGGATGGTGATGTCTCGCAGCATGTCCTGGCTGCGCTGATAGCCCAATTGCCGCCACCTTTCTTGCTATTGGGCGACTTCAACGCCCATAACCCTCTGTGGGGTGGGTCAGTGGCAACAGGTCGAGGCGCCATCGTTGAGCATTTATTGTCGCAGCTCGATCTCTCGATTTTAAATGATGGTGCCTTCACACACTTCAGTGTGGCGCATGGCACATACTCCGCCATTGACCTTTCAATCTGTAGCCCTAGCCTCTTACCGTCTGTCCAATGGAGTGTGCATGACGACCTGTGTGGTAGTGACCACTTTCCGATCTTTCTGTCACTACCACAGCGTCACTCTTCTGGGCGCCCTAGCAGATGGGCTATGAATAAGGCTGACTGGGACTTGTTCTCCTCCACTGCCGCTCTTGAGCCTCTCTCTAATGACGACATTTATGCGGTGGTTCAATCGGTCACCACCGGCATCGTTACTGCCGCCGCATCTGCCATTCCGCGCTCCTCTGGGTCCCCTCGGCGGAGGACTGTGCCTTGGTGGTCGCCTGAGATCGCTGCAGCGATTACAGATCGCCGGCGGGCGCTACAGCGTCACAAGCGACATCCCTGTATTGAACACCTGATCACCTTCAAACAGCTGCGTGCGCGGGCCCGCCGCCTTATCCACCAAAGCAAGCAGGAGTGCTGGGAGCGGTACGTGTCCACCATTGGCCTCCATGTCACTCCATCGCAGGCCTGGGCCAAGATTCGACGCGTCTACGGCTATCGGCCACCTGTCAGCGTCCCTGCGCTCTCACTGAATGGAGCAGTTTGTACTGACTCCGACGTCATTGCAAACCACTCAGCAGAGCATTTTGCTATGAGTTCCGCTTCTGCGAATTACCCTAAGGCCTTCCGCTCCATTAAAGAGCGGATGGAACGTCGGAGCCTTTAGTTTCGCACCCACCATCCAGAATCGTACAATGTTCCATTCAGTGAGTGGGAATTCCGCAGTGCCCTTGCCGCTTGTCCTGATACCGCTCCTGGACCAGATAGCATCCACTGCCAGATGCTGAAACACCTCTCAGTGGATTGCCAGCGACGGCTCCTCGACCTTTACAACCGTATTTGGGTCGAGGGTGAGTTTCCGTCGCAGTGGCGGGCAAGTATCGTTATCCCCATTCTGAAACCAGGCAAGAACCCTTTGGAGGTGGACAGCTACCGCCCCATTAGCCTCACCAACGTTCTTTGCAAGCTTCTCGAACGGATGGTGAGCCGGCGCTTGACTTGGGTACTGGAGTCTCGGGGCCTTCTAGCTCCATCTCAGGGTGGGTTCCGTAAAGGCCGCTCCGCCGCCGACAATCTGGTGAGCCTGGAGTCGGCCATCCGTACTGCCTTTGCCCGCCGTCAGCACCTGGTCGCTGTCTTTTTCGACATGCGGAAGGCGTACGATACGACATGGCGTGATCACATCCTTTCTACGCTTAATGGATGGGGTCTTCGGGGCCCTCTGCCGATCTTTATCAGAAATTTTCTGTCGTATCGTACCTTCCGCGTGCAAGTCGCAGCCTCATATAGTTCCACCCACGTCCAGGAGAACGGTGTGCCACAGGGTTCTGTTTTAAGTGTCTGCCTGTTTTTAATAGCCATTAACGGGCTCGCTGCGGCCGTGGGAAATTCTGTCTCTGCTTCCCTGTATGCTGACGACTTCTGCCTTTATTACAGCTCTACTGGCATTGCAGCTGTTGAACGTCAGCTACAGGGTGCTATCCGCAAGGCGCAGTGTTGGGCTGTAGCTCATGGGTTCCAGTTTTCGGCAGCCAAGACCTGCGTAATGCATTTCTGCCGGTGACGCACTGTCCACCCGGAGCCGCGGCTTTATCTTGCCGGCGAACTTCTTTCAGTGGTGGAATCACACAGGTTTTTGGGGGTGGTTTTCGATGCTCGGTTGACTTGGCTGCCTCATATCCGGCAGCTTAAACAGGCGTGTTGGCGGCATCTAAACGCTCTGAGATGCTTGAGCCACACCCGCTGGGGCGCCGACCGATTTACCCTGTTGCGGCTCTACCAGGCGTTAATCCAATCCCGTCTGGATTACGGGAGCCTGGCTTATGGCTCAGCATCCCCCTCTGCGTTGCGGGTGCTGGACCCAATACTACACAGCGGGATCCGACTTGCCACTGGTGCCTTCCGCACCAGCCCTGTGGACAGCATCCTTGTTGAGGCAGGTGTCCCTCCACTGCGGTTACGACGCCAACAATTACTGGCTGCTTATGCTGCCCATGTTTTCAGCTTGCCCGGGCATCCAAATTACCGTGTCCTGTTCCCGCAGTCGGTCGTCCATCTGCCGGACCGTCGGCCCCGGTCGGGTTGTCCGATCGCCGTACGTGTCAAGGAGCTTCTCTGCGGGCTTGGGTTTTTCCCTGTTCCACCTCCTTTCCAGGCGCCTCTGCGTACACCCCCGTGGTGTGTTCCTCGCCCTTGCCTTCGGCTCGACTTGGCACAGAGCTCGAAGGACTCGGTCCCTCCAGAGGCCTTCCGCCGCCGCTTTTATTCCATCCTGGCCACGTATCAGGGCTCTGGAATTGTTTACACCGACGGTTCGATGGTTGCTGGTCGTGTCGGGTATGCGCTAACTCTAGGGGACCATTCCGAACAACGGTCCTTGGCGGCTGGCTGCAGCGTTTACACTGCTGAGCTAGTCGCCATCTTTCGAGCCCTAGAGTATATCCGCTCCTGCTCAGGTGAGTCCTTCGTTATCTGTAGCGATTCCCTGAGCGGTTTACGAGCTCTCGACCAGCGTTTTCCTCGTTCTCGTCTGGTGATGGCTATCCATGAGTCCCTGCATACTCTTGCGCGTTGCGGCCGCTCTATGGTCTTTGTGTGGACCCCCGGTCATGTCGGTATCCCGGGCAATGAGCATGTTGACCGCCTGGCGAAAGAGGCCACGAGTAAACCATCTCTGGATGTTGGCCTCGCAGAGACTGATTTGCGGGCAGTCCTCCGCCGAAAAGTTTTAGCGCTTTGGGACGCTGAATGGCGCGATCGGATCACACCCAGTAAACTCCGTGCTATTAAGGAGACGACGACTGTGTGGCGGTCATCCATGCGAGCCAACCGCAGGGACTCAGTCGTCCTTTGTAGGCTCCGCATTGGCCACTCCCGGCTAACACATAGTTATTTACTGCGCCGGGAGGACCCTCCTGTATGTCGCTGCGGGGCGGCTTTGACAGTGGACCACATTCTGTTGGCCTGCCCCCTTTTAGCTGTGGTCAGGCAGACATTTGCGCTGCCTGAAACGCTCCCTGCCGTTTTATCTGATAACCCTGTTATGGCTGGCTTAGTTTTACGTTTTATTAGGGCAGGGAGTTTTTATTCTTTACTCTGAGTGTTTCTGTTTTATTTTACTGTTTTGCGTTGATTCTGGCCTTTGGCCTACGGTTTTCAACAAAGTTTTTAATGTGGTTTCAGTGGTTAGCTTTTCCCTTTTTTTTGTTCCTATGGTCGGCCAACCACCGTCACACTCCGTGTGATTTTATTTCGTTTTGTCTGGTCCTTGTCTATGTTTCTTTTGTTGTGTGTCGTCTGTCTCCTATTCTGTTGAACATTTTTTATTCTCTGTGGGTATTTTTAGTGTTTTGGAAAAAGGGACTGATGACCTCTGCAGTTTGGTCCCTTTAATCCTTAAACCAACCAACCAAACCCATACCGCGCAGCGGTATTCTAAAAGAGGACGGACAAGCGTAGTGTAGGTAGTCTCTTTAGTAGGTTTGCTACATTTTCTACGTGTTCTGCCAATAAGACGCAGTCTTTGGTTTGCCTTCCCCGCTCCATTTTCTATGTGTTCCTTCGAATTTAAGTTGTTTGTAATTGTATTTCCTAGGTATTTAGTTGAATTTATGGCCTTTGTATTTGTCTGATTAATCGTGTAACCGAAGTTTAACGGATTCATTTTAGCACTCATGTGGATGACTTCACACTTTTCATTATTTAGGGCCAATTGCCAAGTTTCGCAGCATACAGATATCTTTTCTAAATCGTTTTGCAATTTGTTTCGCTCTTCTGATGTCTTTACTAGAGGATAAAAGCCAGCATTATCTGCAAACAACCTAATCGACGGCTGCTGCGATTGTCTCCTAAATCAATTATATAGATAAGGAGCAGCATGAGGCCTATAACACTGCCTTGGGGAACGCCAGAAATCACTTTTGTTTTAGTCGATGACTTTTCGTCCGTTACTACGAACTGTGACCTCTCTTACAGGAAATCACGAATTCATTCACATAACTGAGACGATATTCCATAAGCACGCAATTTCACTAAAAGCTGCATGTGTGGTACAGAAGCCTTCAGTAAGTCTAGAAATATGTAATCAGTTTGAAATCCCATGTCAGTAACAATCGACATCTCGTGTATGTAAAGAGCTAGTTGTGTTTCACAAGAACGTCGTTTTCTAAATTCGTGTTGACTAAGTGTCAATAGACCGCTCTCTTCGAGATAATTCATAAAGTTCGAGCGCAATATGTGCTTCAGAACCCTGCTGCATATCGACGTTAATGATATCGGCCTCTAATTTAGTGGATTACTCCTACTACCCTCCTTGACTATTGGTGTGACCTGTGCAACTTTCCAGTCTTTGGGTACGAATCTTTCGTCGAGCGAGCAGTAGTATATGATTGTTACGTATGGAGCTATTGGATCAGCATTCTCTGAAAGGAACCTAATTTGTATACAGTCTGGACCGGAAGTCTTGCTTTTATTAAGTGATTTAAGTTGCTTCACTACTCCGAGGATATCTACTTCTAAGTTACTGATGTTGGCAGCTGTTCTTCGTTCGAATTATGGAGTATTTACTTCGTCTTTTTTGGTGAAGGAATTTGGGAAGGCTGTGTTTAGTAACTCTGCTTGAGCAGCATTGTCGTCGTTTCCATTGCTATTGTGTCTTGCCGCTGGCATACTTTACATACGACCAGAATCTCTTTGGATTTTCTGCCAGGTTTCGAGCAAGTTTCATTGTGGAAACTGTCACAAGCATCTCGCACCGAAGTCCGTGCTCAGTTTCGAGCTTCTGTAAGAGATAGAGAATCTGGGAGATTTTGCGTTGGTTTAAATTTGGCATGCTTTTTTTGTTGCTTCTGCAACAGTGTTCTGACCCGTTTTGTGTACCACGGGGGATCATCCCTCGTCGTTTGCTAATTTATTTGATATAAATCTCTCAATTGCTGTGGATACTATTTCGTTGAATTCAAGCCACATGTCGTCTACACTTACATTGTTAATTTGGAAGGAGTGGAGATTGTCTCTCAGGAAGGCGTCAAGTGAATTTTTATCTGCTTTTTTGAATAGGTATATTTTTCGTTTAGTTTTGTAGGATTTGGGGGTTGCAATATTCAATCTCGCTACAACCCTGAGTTCACTAACCCCTGAATCCGTTTTGATGCTCGCTACTAGCTCAGGTTTATTTTTTGCTAAGAGGTTAAGTGTGCTTTTACAACCGGTTTACTATTCGCGTGGGCTCATGCACTAACTGCTCCAAATAATTTTCAGAGAATACATTTAGCACAATTGCAGAAGATATTTTATGCATATCTCCGGATTTAAACATGTATTTTCGCCATCATATCGAGGGTAAATTAAAGTCACCAACAACTATAATTGTAAGAGTCGGGTACGTGTTTGAATTTGAACTCAAATTTTCTGTGAACCTTTCAGCAATTGTAGCATCTGAATTGGAGAGCGGTAAAAGGATCCAATTATTATTTTATTCCGGTTGTCAAGAATAACGCCTGCCCATACTAAATCACAGAAACTATCTACTTCAATTTCGCTGCAAGATAAACTACTTCTAAGAGCAACAAACACGCCACCGCCAGCTGTGTTTAGCCTATCCTTTCGAAGCACCGTTAGGTTCTCCGCAAAAATTTCAACTGTGCTTATCTCCGTCTTTAGCCAGCATTCATTGCCTTTAACGAATTGAGCATCAGTCTTTTCTATTAGCGCTTGGAGCTCTGGTAGTTTCCCAACACAGCTACGGCAATTTACAACTGTTATGCCCATGGTTCCTGTATCTACGTTCTTCCTGTGTGCGACCCAGACGAATTTTATGGAAGAAATTTAGGAGATTTAAAGAATAGCTGTATTCTATACCATTTTGTTTAGCCATTGCGAAGGCATTAGAAAAAATTATACTCCTATGTCATTACAGAGTCTTCAAAAATATATATGCTACTCTTCATAGAAGATGGCAGGAAGAAAGATAGAATAGGATTCCCTGTCCCGTTGATGATGTGTTCATGAGGAACGGTATATAAGCTCAGATATAACAATAATGGGAAATGAGAGCGCTAGTATCCTTGTTTAAAGGAGACGTTCCGGCATTCGAGTTAATCGTTTTAGGGTGATTACGGCTGACCTAATTAAGGACGTCCGGATACGGATTCGAACACCGCTCTTCCAGAATGTGAGTCCATTGCTTGAACCATTGCTCCACGAGGCTCAATATCTGGCTCTTAAGCTCTTCTGCTGTCTTCAAGAGTCATAGCACTACAACAACAGAAAGGACAGCGTTTGTAACAGAGTACAGATTTTTCTAATGTACGAGAAGCAACGAAACAAATGTAAATTTTGGTGTTTTCTAACTTACACAATGAGTATCAGTATGATCGTAGAAACAAAAGATGCTTCTCATAAGTATATTAAAGTTGTGGCGTATCACAAAATACCTTTGATATGAAAGCAAAACATGTTCAACGTGTGCTCTTATCTTTTCAGAAACTGGGCAGATAACAGTAGATGGTTCGTGGAAAGATATGAACAGTGAGAAGCGAGATTATACCAGAAAAACATCTTTACTAACGAGTCACATTACAGAAGAAAAATCATCTAACCTCCTGTCAGAATAAATATAGTTATTGGAACCGGAGTATTAGTTAACGGTAAGCTGCACGCTGCGGAAATGGTGTAGTTTTTTCAGCACTTAGGTCGTTATTTCAGAACTGAGCACTGTTCCGATACCGGTGGAGGATGGAAAACGAACTTCCCAATGCAATAATCTCACTTATTGATTTGGTTGTAAATCATATTTGTTCGTAATCAGAGGTTTATAAAGGCTACTAAAGTACGATCAGACTTTCAGGATACATTCGTCACACTCTTGGTTAATTCTGATTAAGTTTTATCTTATAGGTTCACAAGATGCCGTGTCAGATGGGCAGGAAGACGTCGGTCAATCGCCCGGTTTCCACACCTGCAGCTACATCATCTGAACTTTTGTTGATGGGCTGTATGGAAACTCTTGTGTGTCCAACGCCGGTACAATACGCAGAGAGTCCTCCTGTCCGTCTACAACTACGTCTATGTCAATACTCTGTAATTTACACACAAGTGCTTGCCAGAGGGCTCATCGAACCACCTTCACACTGTTTCTCTACCGTTCCACTCTCGAACAGCGCGCGGGAAAAACGAACACTTAAATATTTCATCGAGACCTCTGATTTCTCTTATTTCATCACGATTGCCATTTCTCCCTATGTAGGAAGACGTCAAAAAATATTTTCACATTCGGGGGAGAAACTTGGTGAGGCGTAGTATAGGCATTTGATTTGTTGCATTTTCTAAATGTTCTCCCGATCAAACGTAGTCTTTGGTTTGCCTCACCGTACCGTTTTCTGTATGATCGTTCCAATTTAAGTTTTTCGTAATTGTTATCTATAGATATTTAGTAGCTGAATTTAGACCTGTGTGTTTTATGCTATAACCAAAATTTAACGAATTCCTTTTAGTACTCATGTCAGTGACCTCAGATTTTTATTACATAGCGTCAGCTGCAACTTTTTACACCATATAGAGATTCTTCTAAATTCTTTTACAATGGGTTTTGATCTGATGACTTTACTAGACGGTAAATGAAAGCGTTGTTTACAAACAATCTAAGATGACTGCTCAGAGTGGCTTCAGCATTATTTCTGTAGATTAGGAACAGCAGAGGGCCTGTAACACTTCCTTGGGAACGGCAGTTATCGCTTGTGTGTTACTCGATGACTTTCCGTCAGTTACTACGAACTGTGACCTTCCTGAAAGGAGATCAGGACTCCAGTCGCACAGTTCAGACGATACTCCATAGCCACACAATTTGATTCGAAGTTCTGGGAATCTACAAATATGGAATAAATTTCACATCTCCTGTTGGTAGCACTCATTCCTTCGTGAGAATAAAGACTAGTTGTGTTTCACAAGAACGATTTTTTCTGGATCCGTGTGGGCTCTTTGTCAATAAATCATTTTCTTCGAGGTAGTTCAGAAGATTCGAACACAGTGTACATTCTAGAACCCTACTGCAGATCGATGTCAGTGATATGGGTATTTAGCATACCCTGAAAGGAATCTAGCTGGTGTACAAACTAGACTGAAAGACTTCCCATTGTTAAGTAATTTGGGTTGCTTCGGTACACTGATGATAACTGTTTCAAAGTTCTCATGTTGGCAATAGTTCTTGATTCGAATTCTGCAATATTAACTTCGTGTTCTTTGATGAAGGAATTTCACGAAACCTTATTTAGTAACTCCGCTATAGGGGCACAGTCTTCGGTAACAATTCCTCGCTATCGGACGGTTGCACAATGTTCCCACTGGTGTATTTTACATATCACCAGAATGTCTTTGAAATTTCTGCCAGATTTAGAGACAGAGTTTCGTTGTGGAAAACAAGTCACATTGAAGGTCTGTCTAAATTTCGTGCTATTGTAAAGCTTCGTCAATTTTGGGAGTTTTACGTTCTTTTAAATTTGGCATGCTTTTTTCGTTGCTTCTGCAACAGTGTCCTGACCTGTTCTGTATACCACGGGGGATCAGATCCATATCTTATTAATTTATTTGGTGTAAAGCTCTCAATATTATCGATACTATTTCTTTGCATTTAAGCCACATCTGGTCTATGCTTACATAGTTAGTTCGCAAGGAATGGAGAAGAATTTTTAATTTCCTTTTGAAATACATATATTTTGCGTTTATTTTTCGTGTGTTTGGATGTTACGGTATTCAGTCTCGCTACAACGACTTTCGGTCGCTGATTCTTGTATCTATCATGATGCTCTCTAGTTTATTTGGGATAATTTATTGCTAAGAGGCCAAGTTTGTTTTCGCAACCGTTTAAAAACTAGTGGACTCCTGAATTGATCACTCAAAGTAATTTCCGGAGAAAGTATTCAGAACAGTTTTGACACTGTTGCATACTTGCTTTGAACATGTGTTTTTGCTAACATATCGGGGGTAGATTGGAGTCATCACAAATTAGAACTGTATGAGGGGGATTATCTATGTAAGATGATACTCAAGTTTATTCTAAGACTCCAACTACGCACCAGTACGTCCAGGATTCAATGCGGTGGCGGACTGTTGCATTTGTACGTAGGGCGTTTTGAATTCACATAAGAAAGAGTGTTTCCGTCTGCGAGTACATTGTTTACTGTGGACGCCAGTGACTGCTCCCAACATCTAGAGTAAGAGAGCTTGGTCAGGCCTGGACATTCCATAATCTTTGTAAATATCTTATGGTCGGGATCTGCTATGCTGGCCTTAGAGGGAATTATTTTCACTTGGCGACAGTTATTTTGTAGCTCTATTGGGAAAAAAAGCATTCTGAAATGTTTTGGCAGGAAGCGCCACTTTGCCAAGGAATGCTATTTCAAATGTGTGTGAAACCTTATGGGACTTAACTGCTAAGGTCATCAGCCCCTAAGCTTACACAATACTTAACCTAAATTATCCTAAGGACAAACACACACACTCATGCCCGAGGGAGGACTCGAACCTCAGCCGGGACCGGCCGCACAGTCCATGACTGCAGCGCCTAAGACCGCTCGGCTGTTCCCGCGCGGCGGAATGCTATTAGCGGGAGCAGAAAATGGCCAATGAAAACGCCTGCATCCTGCTTCTGAGATGCTTGGCTGGAAGACATGGATGTTAAAAAACAATTTCCGGGAGCCGCTGGGAGCTCACTAAATTGAAGAGTCGCTTGGCAGCAAGTCTTGGGCCTGTGGGGAAGACGTGATGTCTGAAAAGAATTGACTGTATGAACTCAGGCCTAAGTGATCCTCAGTGACCAGTAAAGTTGTTCTGCCGGCACGGAAAACTTTAGAATTCGCAAGTGTGTTTTCGTGCAGGAGTGGGGAAGTTTGTTCAAGCTGCCGGTCTTCCAGACGAGTGCTGCAGTATAGTCAGCCTGCAAATGGTCGGTAGGAAGGGCTCGCATAGCAATGCATGGTGTCATCAGCTGGCTGGAGATTGTTGAGGTCTGATTAAAAGACTAAAAGCTCCTTTTTTCCATGGAATATTAATGTGTGGTTTAGTTATGTGGACCTTTTCCTTTCTGACTTTGATCTGTTATCAAGGCGAGTTGGTAGAAACCAGATGAGGTGGTGTGGTGGTTGTTTACAGTGTACGTTTTCTAATTCAGTGGTGGGATATGTCTATTGAAATTAGCTGGGTTCCTACAGAATAATATTGCAGATATGGAGGTGGTGGCAATTTTAACTCTGTCTCGCAGGTCAAAGTGAGGCTGGCGATAATTGGTGAAACTTATTTAGTTAATAGCTTAGCGTCCACTGTTTCGCTCGCCTAGACTGTATAGTTTTGTTTTTCTGTAATCGAATTTTTATGTTGTTCACAAATTGCAATTCCTTCTAAACTTTTCACGCTAATTAAGGTCGTTGAAGAATGGTCTTTTTCGAAGTACTTCTGTCCTAAAAGCGATTTTGAGTTCTTGTGGTGATATTTCCGTAATTTCTTGAAAGGTCAAATATCAATTTTCGTAGATTTAGCTTTAAGCATCTTTCAATACAACGAAATATTTTCATCAAAATTTGCATCCTCTTAGGGGTTTAATTTTCAAAAAACACTGAACACGTGTTTTTTTATTTCTAATTGGAAAGTCAAATAAAAATTTTAAGGGATTCAGTTTGAAAAATGCTTTAGTAATGAAATGTTTTCATAAAAATAAAAAAGTGCTTTCGTAATTAAATAATTCCAAAGAAACTTGCGTATCTTATCCCCTATCATATACCCCCTTAAGGGTAAAATTTCGAAAAAAACTGAACTTTTTTTTTTTAAATTTCTAACACAGAAATGAAATACCAATTTTCGTAGATTTAGCTTTAAAATGCTTTAGTGGTACTTTAATGATATTTTATTTTCAAAATCAACATTTAGTGGTTGAATTTCCAAAAATTCTGACGCATATACTTTTTTTAAATTTCTTACCGAGAAGCCAAATACCTATATTGGTAGTTGGGGAAGAACCAGAGTTCCAAGCCCTAACAGAGAGCACTGAAGCTCAAATAGTTATAGAGGTACAGAAAGTTGGCTAAAGCTGGAAATTTTTTCAAACGATGTAACAGTGTTCCGAAAGGACAGATTAAATATAGTTGGTGGTGGAGTATTTATTGCTGTCAGAAGTAGTTTGCCTCGTAGTGAAATTGAAGTAGATAGTTCCTGCGAAATAGTATGGATAGAGGTTGTACTTGATAATAGGACTAAACTATTAATTATCGTTTGGCTGGCTGGTGCTGCCTGTATTGTTCAATGGTCCATCAAAAAGTCAGTAGCTACGATATTCATGGCTGTAACAAAAGACAATCTTCAGATTTCACAGAAGAGGTAACTTCACGTGTGATTTGTATTACCAATAATGATGAAATGCATTACCAATAATGATGAAATGCATATAGACCGGTTATCGCTGTCGACAGTTTGAAATGTAGCAACACCACCACGAGAAAAACTTCCGAGGAACTTACATAAGCCGCCAGATAAAGTTCCATACATGGTTAATCTAGAGGAAAAGAGAGAGAGAGAGAGAGAGAGAGAGGGAAAAAGCAGAAATTATGAAAACAATATCATTCCATCTTGTCATTAAAGTATCGTGAAAGACGAAACTGGTCACCCAGAACGATGTATTATTTTCCCTTTTTTCCATAGTGTTTATCCATTCTAATGTGAAATTCTGTTTTTCAATATTTGGCAAATTTTATTTGATTACTTCATGTTGTGGCCACATGCCTTTCCTGATGTCACAGGCATCAAGGTAACCAGCTATGACCATTCGTTCATCTTGACTAATGTGAAACACGTCTCCTCTATTGAGCAAGTGTTCATAGCTGTTAAGGTACGCACTTTAGAGCCCACGTTTATTGGACATTTTTTCTTGTTTTCTATTGCGTAGCAAGGCCTTGTCTCCCATGAATGGGGTGCTCTGTTGCCTAGGAGGATGATGATTTCGGACAGGGATTTCCATTGGCAGTTTATTTTTCTTCTGGAACCCTCTTAAAAATATACTGGTTTACGGTATACAGGAGAAAAGTAAACTGCTGTTGGAAACCAGTGTCTGAAACCGTAACTTTTTGACATAGATTGAGTCTTCGGAGCGAGGGACTGATATGAAGAAAAGGAAGAATAAATTTGTGCAACTGTTCTGGCTATTGGAGTTTACAATTCGAATCATGGCGAAAGGTTTTTCATCAGTTAGCCGGTAACGGAAGGAACTGTATTAGCTTGCAGCTCCTAAACAGCACGTTTGCATGTGGAGAGGATATTGTAAAATTTCGACTGTCTCCACAGCAGCATATAATGTAATAAGATCGTTATCATAAATAACACAAGACACATCCGCGAGTTAATAAAATGCTTCCAAGTAAATGACCACGTTATGACATAACATTAGTTTACAACTAACGTTTGTGCCACTGTTGCGGGAACCTCCGTAACGATGACTACAAGCAGTTTGTAAAAGAATTTACGTTTGTACCGCTGTGTCCTTGACAGATCAGTTTCCACACGACAAGGATCGCTTGTGATGGGAGGATGACAGCTCCAATGAAGAGGGTGGAAATGTTTGTAAAATTTGTTGATTGTTAACAACAGTAGTAGTATGGCACTAGCAAACGCACTTAGGTGCAGATCGAACAGATTGTTACAGTGGCTACTAATTGCAAGCACAATTTGTCCACTTTGTACTTAAGTGATCAGCTGATCACTGTTTGTGTCTACCTAAACGGAAAATCTACTAAATAGATTTGTTATAAGCACATATTTTTAGATGATTAGGTTCTCACTGACACGTTAGGCAAAGATGCGTTCTCACATAGAGATTCCTTAGGTTACAAAGGAGAACACATCTTAAAAATAACGTTGTTATTGTGTTCTGCACAACGAGTTTCAGATTTAAATTGGGCTATACTTAGAAATATATACTGCCTGGTTTGTGGCTCTCTGCTTTGGCATAATGTTTCTGGAATCTGAAAGACCTTGAGCAGGCTAAATATTACAGTTCTCGTAATTTCCACATTTCGTGAAACATTTATATTGATCTGGAATGGTTTTACACATGTTTTACGTTCTATGTGCTGCCATCAGCACCGTCCTCCAGCACAGAGAATAGCTTTGTGGTCCCTGTTGGCCCCGTACTGCAACGTGTCGCCGAGGACAGCCTTGGGGTGCACAGAAGTTGTAACTCCTGGCACTCCACGACGCCTTTCACCCTGTCACATGCAGCTCGACACATGTCTGCTCCGCCATCTAATGACTTTTATTTGCATAATTAGCTCTTTGTACGTACTCAGCCATTCACCTTTCTTTCTCTCCTCGGATATTTTGACTAATGCTTGCCACTGAAGTGAATACAGCGCAGAACTAAATGGTTAAGCGTTCCAAGTTCTCCAGTCACAGTCGCAGTTAAGTATCTGTCCTAGTTTGCTCAGATATGTGGGGTAGGGCCCATGTTCTGAGCGAAACTGTATCATTGTATCATACTCCTTTCTCTCACACTGGGAAAGAACTCATAGACCCGCCGTTCTGTTGTACCTAAATTCCAGTCCTCCTGCCATTTTCTCATTATACACAGAGAGGCTTCTTCCTTGGTATTAGCTCTTCGCCCTGACCTATTCATCACGGTATCTGAGTCTCCTGTTCGTAACCAGCATTACCCTCACTTCTCCCTAATTACCAGGAATAAGGGTTGTATTCTTAACTATATGGAAAGAGTTTCTCCGGAATGACCCCTGTATGCCTGTAATTCTCTGAAGTATTGTAGCCTACTAAGCACATTTCATATGACCTTATGTGCCCACATACTTGCAGCGTATCCTACCATGGAAGCAATTACAGCTTCGCGATATAACCTCGTGGCATTTAACGGTTGACTGAAGTTTGTTCATGAGACAGAGATCGCTGCAGAAAAATTCAGTATATTCTTGATAATTTTGCTTTTTGTCAACTTACAGCGCAAAGTATCTTGTTACCGTACATATCTTAATCATTTTGTTATTATTCTTATTGTCGGGTTTCTTGTCCATAACCATGTACACTGTTTTACTTAATCACCGAGTGTGAAATTACTTTCTTCCAACACGATCACTGTATTCCCTTTTACTACTCTCAGCAAATCGTCGGTATACACGATGCACCCTCTTGCTTGGAACAGTTGACTTGTTTTCCGTAATATTTTGCAGTACAATATTTCAGAACTCTGGATCATCTAGAGAGCCCTATGGACACTGTTTAGTTAGACGTTTTTCATCTGCTTTCCTTGGACAAGCCAATTTTGCTTCCTCTTTGTCTGCAATAGCCGTGGATACTCAAGCGGAAATTTCTTGGGCACTATATTTGTCTCACGCTAGATTCTAAAGAAAAAGGTAGGCCCTCGTAGATTATGAAACGTTTACTCATCTAACAAGGGGAACCCGCCATAGGACGCTCTCTGATACAGTCGATAGCAGGATGAAAATAAAGGAACACACATTTTGGCTTATGTGCCAACACGAAATATCTTCCGAGAGAATGACGTTAAAGTTTCGGGGCAACTTCATCACGCTGCTAGTGCGGCGTAAATCGAAGGATGTTGTTAGAACACAGTTTCGAAACTTTAGGTCCCATGTTCAGATTCAGTCTTATGTCTTTTTTTTTTCGTTTCTTGTTGGCGAGTCGACTAATCGATTCTACCTCCATACTGCTGCCCACTGGTGAGAGGGTCACTACTTGGCGGAGTTACACGCGAAGGTTAAATTGTAATCTATTTCACTAACTGTGATTTGAAGTGATGCTAAGCAATAGTCTAGGACTTTTCCCGCAGTGGGCACAAGAATGTAAAACAGCAATCAATTATTAGATAGCTCATTATCTCTTGCTTACTTGCCACAATCTGAAATGGTGTATAGGTATGTGGTCACTACTCAAAGTTTACTCAGCGTGAACTGTTAGTCCACGCAAATGAAATACGGGTTTTGGTAGGCTGGCCACAAGGAATAGTAACTTGTATGAATCAAAATAGCCATTATTCCAAGGATGAATAATGGGATAATATTTCCTAGTTGTTCAGTATGTGTTCTGGTACCTGTCAGCATATAGACCAGTGGCCGTCAAACTACGGCCTGCGGACCGCATGCGGCCTGAATCAAGAATTAGTGTGATCCTATTTTACAATAATATGCATCTGGAAACTCATAGGCGCATTCAAAAAAGTCAACTAACTTTGGGAGAGTGTAGTTTTCCTGCTTAGTAACAAACAAAAATATTTAGAGAAAATAATATTTTAAAATGTGCTAAATTTTAATTGACGTTCGTGAATTCGGCCGTGAGGACGCTTATCTCAGGGGGAAAGGCGTTTGTAGCGCGGCCATTGCCGGGTCAGAGGATTTGAGAGGGGAAATGTTTTATTGTTTGCCTTCGAATACTGGATATCCATAGGCGTGAACAGCTCGTACCGATTACCTGCTATGATACAAATTTTTACGTGGAAGTAACAAGGATTTGTGAATGCGCATTGCAGTGACGCTCATCTTCAAGTAAGGCACTTATCTGTAGCAAGGGACATTATATTAGTTAAGGCTGTTCTAATACATCTCAGTCAACAGAAGAAAAATGACATTCAAAACATTAAGTAAACATTTGTGATCATGTCTCATATTGCATAATCCATTTAAATATTAGTACAGCTACTGTTATTAATCAGTTAATCATTCGCTCACACAGACAATGCTACAGCATTTCGCCACATTATTACGCTGTCACAATTTTGGGCTCGCATGGATGGCAACAATCTGAATTGTCGACAAGAAACTACTCCAAATGGTGCAGCCTTTTAATGATCAGTACTCGGAGGTCGGTGGCCAGCTTATCGTGCCATTACTACAGCGACTCTATTGGGTTTCATTACACAGTAATTTATGTAGGCTGCTAATTAACAGTAAGGTCAGTATTCATGCGACAGAGGTGGCGCCCCACTATGTCAGTATTGGCTCTTGAGCAAGAAAAGGTTTGACTACCACCAAGGGCACTCATACGATTATTTTCAGGGAGAGGAGGGGAGGGGGCTAGACCTGTGAGGGTATGGAGTATTTTTTATATTTTAGAAGACGAATGGTGACTTGATAATACCCATAAAAAAGTTCAATTTTCGACCTTGTTAAAAACCTGCGTAATACCGACTTTTAAATCATTTTCTTGATAGATAAACACTAGGCTGTACTATTTTCCCTTTCCCTGAAGACCTACGGCCGCAGCGCGCCCCCTCCCTGCTCCCTAACCTGTGGCCCACAGGTATGAGCTCCCTTTCGACCACTGATCTGGACACTGCAGTGTAAGCGCAGGCATTGTTGTTGTTGTTGTTGTGATGATGACGCTGAGTTCTACTTTTAAGAGCGGTTTGATGCAACTCTCCATGCTAATCTATCTTCATCTCTACATCTAGGTCTCCATCTACAACTATAACCCCCACCCCCCATCCTCCATTACCAAACTCACGAGTCCTTGATGCTTTAGGATGCGTTCTGTCAGCATAAATCTTTCTTGTAGACAAGTTGTGCCATAATTCCCCCCACCCCCCCAAATTCAATTGAGTCCCTCTTCATTAGTTGTGCGATATACCCATCTAAACTTCAGTATTCTTCTGTAGCACCGTATTTAAAAAGTTTCTATTCCTGTCTGGTCTGAACTATTCATATTCCACGTTCTGTACAAGGCTAGACTCCAAACAAATACCTTCAGAAAAGATTTACTAACACCTACATTTATATTCGATGTTAGAAAATTTGTCGTTTTCAGTAACGCTATTGTTTGTTAATGTCAGTTTGCATCTTATATGCTGTCTACTTTCGCCATCACCCCGTACTTATCTGTGACCTTTAGTGTCTCATTTCCTAATCTGATTCCGTCAATATCGCCTGAATTAATTCGGTTACATTTCATTACCCTTATACTGTGAAAAAGATTTGTTTCCGATGAATTCCGTAGAATTTGAGTTAAGTTCCAAAACAGGCTGGTATCAATTGGTGATTGTAAATGCTTAAGAAATTAGGAGGCACAGTTCGGATATCTTCGTAAGATCTGTCAACAAAGCTGTAATCAGTTTGAGTTTTGCAAGATGAACCGAAATCGATAGAAGTGGTTTATTCGTTAATCACATTTTGTTACACTGAAGAGTTCACGATAGTTGCCTAATTGGATCGTTGAATCGTTAATGCTTTGTGGTATAGAACAATTTTCTCGCTACAAGTCATCAATGAAAAGAAAAACAATCGAGAATGTCGCAACATACTTCATCATCACAATGCCAGTGTTCACACATTAAGCAATTAATTATTTGACAGATGACACATCGAATTAATATCTACTTGATCGCAGTCACACTATTTGTCGCTTAACGACTTCTTCTCGTTCCTTTATGTTGTTGCTGAAGTCCTGAGTCCCAAGATTGGGTAAAACAAGGATTGTGTGTTCAGAGATTTAGATGACGCCTAAAAAACGTTGAAACTAATGTTACCAGATAGTTTGCAGGAACTGGTTGTTCAATACCGTGGGAGGGCAAGCACCTAAGACACTAAAAAGCATGTAAATTTTCAGTTATTAGATAATTACTTCTTCATAATATATCATAAAGGAAGTTGGTGCACTGGTACACCTTTCGCTCCAAGGTCTGTTCTGTTCATCAAAAGTACCAGCCTCGTAATAAAAGTTTTCGATACGTTTTAGCCAAAGTTGACAAGATATTTAAATATTAATCATCATCTTTTGACATGCACAATCAGTGGGTTATCCACATCGGAGCTTTTATCACCATTCAAACTCACTTGTTAGGCGGCCATTTGGACGGAATACTCGCACAGGAGAAATACAACTGTCGATAAGAAATGGCTCCGTACACACGAGGGTAAAAATATCTGTTTTCGGCGGCGTGTAGCCGCGAAGTCAGTCAGATAATCTATCGGTGTTATAGTTCCGATGGGTCAAGAAATCATAGCATAGCCGGCCTCTGCTGGTCCAATGGGCTGGCTAATGCGACACACACTGTGCATGAGGTCGCAGGTTCGAGTCCTGCCACGGGCTTGGATGTTTGTGGTAGTTTTTGTGTCAGTCATTGTGTCTGATTTTGTTTGGAAGTATCATGAGTAACTATTATTGCCAAACTAGACTGCAGAAAATAGGGATAAAATGAATAGATATGCATAAGTTTTAATTAAAAAGTTGATAGTGGTACAAGTAGACTAAGACATAACTTACTACTAGGTAACAAATTTAGATTGGTAACGTTGCATTTAAAAATTCTGACGTATTTGAAATCAGTTAGTAAGGTTTCAAAATACTAATAATCATCTTTCCAAGTGAGCACTTGGGGCCAGTTTTATAACCTTAACGATGAACTAAATTAATTCTGGTTTTCTTATTATTTACGAACTTGATGTCTGTCGGCTATTGTTTTTTAGTCGCCTTTCTACTATGTAATTGTTACTTTTATGTTTACCATTGCTTTCCACCCCCTTCAGATGAGTTTTATTTTTAAAGGCATGTATGTTAAGTTCTTAACAACTTATATTAAAGTTCATTGTAACCTGAATATCTACCATTACTTTCTCCATGGTCAACCGATTACTTATTTTGCACCACGTTAATGAATACCGAGAAAAAATTCTCTCAGGCACAGCAACAGAGACCGGTGGGGAAGCAATAAATGAAAATAACTTGTGGAGGTTAGGAAAGAGTACAGTTCAGAAAATCTCATGCTGTTTCTCAATAGGCTTAATGTCTTTGCTTTGAACAGCTGCTTGGATAAGCTACTTTATGTTACAGTCTTCGACATAAAATTCATTTATTTAAAAGTATGAACCCGGATGTGAAGCCTCAGTAACGGTTGAAATAGCTGAATGATTTAGTGCATCGCTTTCTGGAGAAGCGGGCTTGAAGAAGGCAACTTTGCAGATACTGAACTCATATCGTGCTTCAAAATATTGGAATATGTTCTTGTACCTCTGCCACCATTTCTGTATTTAGTTGTTTAGCAAATTATGGAATATGAAGTCATCGAATTGCTTATCAGTCGTCTGTTAGTTTCTAGTTCTTATCATTACATTCTGACATTCAAAATAAAACAGTGCATCACTTTGTAGGGCAAGTATTGAATTTGCACAGTTTTAATGAGTTTTGGAAAGAAAGCAAGAGACGGCTCAGTGACTGAGTGTGTGAAAAAGTTGCAGATATCTCTTTGACGCGCATGTTCTTCTTTTCTTGTACCTGTGTCGCACATCGAAGCAGGGTCAGCATGGTTGGAAACTGATTTGGCACAGTTAATTTTATGGGGTTGACCCGACCCGCTTCCTGTCATCACATCGTTACTCTCCCTGGCCGGAACGAGCGTACCCCAACAGTCTGAGTGCAGTTTTATTCATGTGAAAGTATGCGAAAATTTGATAAATACATTCCAAGACAAAAAAAGACGCACCAAGAAGGAATAATCTGAATGGGACAGAAATCGGTAGATATGATGTACATGTACAGCCCAACAACTGATTAAAATTTCAGAAAAATTGGACTGTTTATTCAAGAAAAAGAGCTTCACAATCGGAGCAATTCAATAAGCAGTTTTTCGCTGACAGTGATTTGTTGAATGTCCTCCTAAGGGATATGGTCCCAAATTTCGTCCACTTGGCTTGTTAGGTCGTCGAAATCCGGAGCTCGTTGGAGAGGCCTGTCCGTGATTCTCCAAATCTTCTCAATTGGGGAGGGGCCCGGTGACCTTGATGGCCAAGACAGGATTTGGCAAGCACGAAGACAACCAGTAGAAATTCTCGCCATGTGCGGCGGGCATTATCTCGATGAAATGAAAGACCAGTATGGCTTGCCATGAAGGGCAACAAAACGGGGCGCAGAATGTCGTCGGTGTACCGCTGTACTGTAAAGGTGTCACGGATGACAAGCAAAGGGGCCCTGCTAGGAAAATAAATGGCAGCGCAGAGCACCACTTCTTGTTGTCGGGCCGTGTGGTGGGTGAGAGCCGGGTTGGTATCTCAATGCTATCCGGCTTGTCTCCGGAGAAATCTTCGCTGGTCAGCGGAGCTCAGTCCGAAGCGGCACTTCAAATGGTTCAAATGGCTCTGAGCACTATGGGACTTAACGGCTGAGGTCATCAGTCCCCTAGAACTTAGAACTACTTAAACCTAACTAACCTAAGGACATCACACACATCCATGCCCGAGGCAGGATTCGAACCAGCGACCGTAGCGGTCGCGTGGTTCCAGACTGAAGCGTCTAGAACCGCTCGGCCACACCGGCCGGCAAGCGGCACTCACCACTGAACACAGTTCTGCTCGTCACTGAGATTCCAGGGCGAAGACGTGTCTGGAGCAACGCCAGACAGCGGTGGGATAGCAAGATGACTGCCGCCCGCCTTCCACGAGCGATGATCTGGGGTGTCATTTCCTTTCATAGCAGGACCCTTTATTTGGTTATCCGCGGCACTCTTATAACACAGCGGTACGTTGACGATACTCTAGGTCCCGTTTTGTTGCTCTTCATGGCAAACTATCCTGCACTTACATTTCAGCAAGATAATGCCCACCAACACACGGTAAAAGCACCTACTTCTTGTCTTCGTGTTTGCCAAACCCTACCTTGGCCAGCAAGAAAGTTTGGAGCATTATGGACAGGGTGCTCCCACCAGCTCGGGATTTTGACGAGCTAACGCGCCAGTTGGACGGAATTTGGACGATATCCCTCAGTAGGAAATTCAACAAATCCAGAAATCAATGCCAAGCCGAATAACTGCTTGTACAAGGGCCAGAGGTGCACCAATGAGTTACTGAATTGCTCGTCTTTGTCTTGAATAAATAATCCAGTTTTTCTGAAATTTTAACCATTTGTTTGTGTGTACATGTATATCACATCTACCAATTTCCGTCCCGTTCGGATATTTCCTTCATGGTGCGTCGTTTTCTTTTTTTTGTCTTAGAGTGTATTTGCGAATCCTACAACTGAGGCGTGTCTCATATACCAGCCCGGTATTCACCTCCTGGTATGTGGGGAACAACCTAAAGAGCACAGCCCCTCGTCATTAATCCGCCTAGCGGATTAAATAGGAACCGGACAATTTTCCCGTCCTGGAAGCGGCGCTTTTGACACTCGCGCTTATCCTGGTGAATTAACACTAATCTACTCCACAAGACGTGGTATAATTTTTCAGTGTATAAAATATTTAAATATACGTTTTACAGCCGGAAGAAGCGAGAACCATCGTATTTTGAGTATCGAGTAACTACGACAAACTCAGATTCATAATGCTCATGAAAATCTTTGAATTCTTCAAATCTTTTATTTAGTATGACAAGTACCTTTTTAGTTTTACTAAGCAATTGTGTAGATCAGATGAAGTGATATCTTGTCTGACACTTATATAGCACACACACCAAAAAAAGTTTTGCGTCACTCCGGTTCCCAGGACTCCTGAAGATAGACGTTGACTGTGGGTTATTGCATCACAGACACAGTCCCTTTGACTGTTCAGAGATGTCACTAATCCCGCCCAAAGATGTAAACAACCATTCCTGAGCGGCGCCTATTAGACGGAGGGGGGTCCGACAGCCGATCAGTTCCAGTCATTTCAACAGGAAGCAGCTACGCGGCTCGAGTTGTCTGTAGTTCAACCATTCCTAGACGGTCAATACCGCGGTTCGATCGCGTCCGCAATGTTACTTTGTGCGAGAAAGGGCTCTCAACAAGGGAAGTGTCCAGGCGTCTCGGAGTGAGCCAAAGCGATTTTGTTCGAACATGGAGGAGATACAGAGAGACAGGAACTGTCGATGACATGCCTCGCTTAGGCCGCCCAGCAGCAACTACTGCGGTGGATGATCGCTACCTATGGATTATGGCTCGGACGAACTCTGACATCAACGTCACCATGTTGAATAAAGCTTTTCGTGCAGCCACAGGACGTCGTGTTACGACTCATACTGTGCGCAATAGGTTGCATGATGCGCAACTTCACTCCCGTCGTCCACGGCGAGGTCCGTCACCATGCATCGATGAGTGTCGCATATGTCTTCAACCAGACAATCGTCGGAGACGTGTTTGGAGGCAACCCCGTCTGTCTGAACGCTTTAGACACACAGTCCAGCGAGTGCAGCAAGGCGGAGGTTCCCTGATGTTTTGGGGTAGCATTATGTGGGGCCGACATACGCCGCTGGTGGCCTTGGAAGGCGCCATAACGGCGGTACGATACGTGAATGCCATCCTCCGGCCGATAATGCTACCATATCGGCAGCCTATAGGCAAGACATTAGTCTTCATGGAAGACAATTCGCGCCCCCATCGTGCACATATTGTGAATGACTGCATTCAGGATAACGACATCGTTCTACTACAGTGGTCAGCATGTTCTCCAGACATGAACCCTACCCACCAGCCACTATGAGGGATCTACGCCGAATCGCCATTGAGGAGTGGGACAATTTGGACCAACCGTGCCTTGATGAACTTGTTAGTAGTATGCCACGACGAATACAGGCATGCACCATTGCAAGAGGACGTGCTGCTGGGTGTGAGAGGTACTGATGTGTACAGCAATCTGGACCACCACTTCTGAAGGTCTTGCTGTATGACGGTACAACATACAAGTGTGGTTTTCATGTGCTATAAAAAGGGGGGAAATGATGTTTGTTGATCTCTTTTCCAGTTTTCTGCACAGGTTCCGGAACTCTCGGAACTGAGGAGATGCAAAACTTTTGTTGTTGTGTGTACTCGTATATGAAACGGTAATCCTAAGGAATACTTGTGTAGTTATTGAAAACCTAAGTTTGTATCAAAAGGTGGCTTTAGAAGCGTCTGCAGAAAAGCTGGTATATGCTTTACATTAATATTTTGTTCTTTAAGCTTTTAAATTGTTTTGCTGTAAATGCATGAAGCTGTCTCATCCTCGTAAATATCCAGGACGCACGTTTTCAAAATAGTCTGTAGAGTACAAACTCCTGCAACCCACGTAAACAGTTTTATTGCACCGTAATTTGAACCGTCTGTTGAAAAACTATAAAATGCACTCTTTCAACGACATTCAACTAATTCTGTACGAGAAACTCGTTACCATAATCGATGCTTTCAGAAACTCATTTCAGAACTTTCACGTACTCGGCCATTTTTGAAGTGAATATGGATTTTTATTTTAAAATTTAGCAACCCCCAAAAGTCGAGACCTTTGCGTCCCGCGTAAGGTCTAGGTCGGACTGCTTGTTTCTGTAGAAGGCGTTTCACGTGTTCAGCTATTTTGCAGTTGCGGACATAACAGAAACCAAGTTCTGTTCCCTGTTATGATAGTTATCAATGGAAAATAAAGCGTATGTGGAGGAAGCAGTGATTCCTGAACTGTGTAACACGACCACAAAAGAATTAACTTGAAAAGAGAATCGATTTTGTTTTGTTGACATTAAGTAGTCTACCTTGAATCTTCTTTAGGTGTTACAGTTAAATAGCGTTGTAACTTCGTCCTGTTGCCCTGAACGCAAAGGGAAGCCTTTACAGCTCACAGAAGTGACGAAACGAAAACTCAATGGTGGCACTGCGTTCCATGGCTTCGAACTTCTTAAAAAACTATTCCCATCAGTGGATGTAACATTGGGTAGGTGTATAGGGTCGGAAAGTTTTGAAAAATATTCTGTGAAATACAAAATGCGTAATTCAAAAATCCTATTTAATTTTGGTGCCCATTCTCTCTCCTACCCGTCATATACATTTCTAGCCCCTGCACAGTGCGTGGCAAAGCGTGATTGCTGTCACTACTGACCATTCCAAATCACGGCCTTTACTTTCATGATTGTTACGTCAGGCAGTAGAACTGTTTTACAATTTACATGGAGTACTAGTTCTTTAAATTAAATCTGCAGCGTTTTATGAGAACCACAGAACCTTTCTTGTAGCCACTGTTGTTGAAGTTCTCTGAGCATCTAAGTTACATTGCCATATGAAGTGCATCGGTCTGTTATGATCATAGAAGTGCATCTCTGAATTCCATCGAGATTTTTCGACTGACCAATTTTATTGCGTCCTCAAAATTACGGTTAGCGTCGTTGGAGTGATCAGCAATGAGGATATGTTGACTTCCGGACACATAATGTGCATTAGGCGACGTTTCACATATTCACTGTAGCCCAGGAGTGCTCTTTTATTATTCTAGAGTCCTATGTGGAAAAAAATAGTGAATTAACTTAATAATACCGGTGTTGCTAAGTTCCTTTAATTCAGCATGAGGTCAGACTACAGTAATGCTTGTATTTCGCCATTGTATGGTATTGCAGGTCTATGTTGCTCAGTTTAGATGAATATGAAGTTGATTTGTAGATTTATTAAGCTTTGTTGCTGGATTCGTTACTATACTATCAACGATCGTCATGGTCTGTTGATGTTCGCCCGCAGTCTTTCTTACGTTGTTGTCAAACTTCAGTTAGTAGAAAAAGGTGGTCACTTTTTACTTAATACCTAAGTTGTCTACAAGATCATATTGCTCGGTGTGCTCTCAACTTCGTCTTAGTATGTAGTGTGTGCTTGTCACTTTTCGATGCGTTAATGCTATTTGACGCCGCTGTGAGTCATTCAGATTACGGCATTTCGTAATCTAGTTTTTCATATAAAGTCACTTGGTAGTTTTTTCCGTTACACTTGAAGTCTAACATTTCGTGTAATGAGGATGTTAAAAACTGAGTAACTTAAACTTGTTTCTACTGCAGTTCTCTCACTCCATACTTCCAGCAACGTCAGAGCGCTTACCACCACGATTAAGTGGTATAATACTCAAACCAGCCGATTTCCAACGTGATTGGTTAGGCACCAGTGTAATTTTTACATCCAACCTGCAGTAACACTTAGGGAGACACTAAGCCTGGAAGCGATATCACGTCTCTGATAAGTCTAATAGCCTTCAGTGACATCACGCTCGTCAAAAAAGTTTCCACTCTTATCGTTTTGCACTGGAGGAGTGACCAACGATAACAGTTGTATTAGACGTTTCAAGCGTTCTGTCTCGTCATGTATGGTAGTAATATACGGCCGTCATCGCTACCGTCGTAATTTACAACACTTAAAGTGCATTATTCCGTTACGAAAGCATTACTTTTACTTTCTTTAACATTTTATCTTTGGTTGTATTCAGATTGCAGAATGAAAATAAAATAATATCTAATAGAGATACGGAAGACATTTTTTGCGAAACCGAAAAGACGACGTGTTTGGCATATCACGTCTGATTTTATTATGTATACAGCTTAATTAACAAAAATTTGGACAAATCAATTTCACTGACAACGTATTTGAACAAATTATTCATATCATTAACGTAAATATTACATTTTCAGTTTATTGTAATACATGCGACATTTTTATTCTGGGGGAAAAATATATTCTGAAGTAATTGTTACAGTTCTGCTGTTTAATTTCTCTAGTTTACATCTAAAAGCACTGCAAACAATATTACATATTACATAAAATTTTCATCATGAAGAAGTTAAAATCGGTTATGTCGCTTAAGAAAATAATATTGTGGAACCAAAATGCAAACTGTTAATGTCTTCTTTTTTGTTTTTTACTCTTTTTTAACCAATTAGTCACCGTATTTAGGGGTAAAATACAGGGAGCGAAAGGCTATTTACAATTTGTACAGAAACCAGATGGAAGTTATAAGAGTCGAGGGGCATGAAAGGGAAGCAGTGGTTCGGAAGGGAGTGAGACAGGGTTGTGGCCTGTCTCCGATGTTATTCAATCTGTATATTGAGCAAGCAGTAAAGGAAACAAAAGAAAAATTCGGAGTAGGTATTAAAATGGTTCAAACGGCTCTGAGCACTATGGTATTGAACATCTATGGTCATCAGTCCCCTAGAACTTAGAACTACTTAAACCTAACTAACCTAAGGACATCACACAACACCCAGTCATCACGAGGCAGAGAACATCCCTGACCCCGCCGGGAATCGAACCCGGGAACCCGAGCGCGGGAAGCGAGAACGCTACCGCACGACCACGAGCTGCGGACGTATGTATTAAAGTCCATGGAGAAGAAATAAAAACGTTGAGGTTCGCCGATGACATTGTAATTCTGTCAGAGACAGCAAAGGACTTGGAAGAGCAGTTGAACGGAATGGACAGTGTCTTGAAAGGAGGATATAAGATGAACATCAACAAAAGCTAAACGAGGATCATGGAATGTAGTCGAATTAAGTCGGGTGATGCTGAGGGAATTAGATTAGGAAATGAGACACTTAAAGTAGTAAAGGAGTTTTGCTATCTGGGGAGCAAAATAACTGATGATGGTCGAAGTAGAGAGGATATAAAATGTAGACTGGCAATGGCAAGGAAAGCGTTTCTGAAGAAGAGAAATTTGTTAACATCGAGTATAGATTTAAGTGTCAGGAAGTGGTTTCTGAAAGTATTTGTATGGAGTGTAGCCATGTATGGAAGTGAAACATGGACGATAACTAGTTTGGACAAAAAGAGAACAGAAGCTTTCGAAATGTGGTGCTACAGAAGAATGCTGAAGATTAGATGGGTAGATCACATAACTAATGAGGAGGTATTGAATAGAATTGGGGAGAAGAGGAGTTTGTGGCACAACTTGACAAGAAGAAGGAACCGGTTGGTAGGATATGTTCTGAGACATCAAGGGATCACAAATTTAGCGTTGGAGGGCAGCGTGGATGGTAAAAATCATAGAGGGAGACCAAGAGATGAATACACTAAGCAGATTCAGAAGGATGTAGCTTGCACAGGATAGAGTAGCATGGAGAGCTGCATCAAACCAGTCTCAGAACTGAAGACAACAACAACAACAAATAATTTGAAGGCTGTCTTGACAATGGTTGAGCTTTGAGTACAGATTTGCAGAACATTGTTGTTCATTGTATTTTGGCACAATAAATTCTTTTGATTAATAAAAAAGATGGCACATTGGTAAAGACACAGGATTCGCGTTCAGGCATGCGGCATTTCAGATCCTTGACTGGCAATCTAGGTTTAGGTTGCTTGTGGTTTCTCTGAACCTCTTATAGCAAATGCTGGCATGGCTCCTTTTTATTCGAAGGAATAAAATACTCAAAACTGTTGATTCCTGGTATTTCTTGAGTAACTTGCTTCGAATATTAGAGCGTATATTCTGCAGAGTTTTCATATCGAGAACTTTACTGATAACATGTCACTGAACGAATTACTCCATTCTTCTTAAATTTTACAGTTTGTAGCGGATCAGGATGGAGTTGAAGAGATGCCACTGTAGATCCGCGAGCGAAATTAGCCGTTTGGATCCCAGCGCAGATAATTTACTTTACTTGTCCTTAACCATCAGGGAAAGAGCGATGGAGGCATTCATTTCTGTGCCTTCTCCTGATGTAAGATATTACTCAAACTGTGTGGCAGAATATTTCAGAGTGGATTTGAGAGACAAAATCTGACCCTTGGCAATTGAACAGTACGTTAACGCGTTACATTACAGCAGTAACTCTCTGTAAAGAAGGTGACAGCAGAGATGCCAATAACTACTGAAGCATTTCACTACCGACATCATTGTCCGAAATTTTGAGGTGGTGTGTTCTAGAGTTTATCCTATCTAAGCAACAATAATACTCTCAGTAAACCAGTGTTTGGATTTCAGAAGAGTTGTTCAAATGAGAATACCATTTACGCGTTCAATGACATCATACAGAATAACGTTCTACAGTAGATTATCTTCAAGAAAGAAAATCTTCATTGTTGAAAAGTATGCTAAGAGTAATATGTGGTGCTTACCCTCAATTGTCTTGGAGATATCTGTTTAAAGAGTCAGGCACTTTTTTTGACTAAGGTTTCACTCTGTATGTATTTCCTCATGGAATTTGTTATAAATAATCTACTGCAGTTCTAAAAGAACAATAATGTGCATAATTAGAATACCAGAAGAAAAAAACATTCATTATTCCCAACGTTGTCTTTAGTACAGAAAGGGGTACCCTTGCTGCCACGAAAATTTTTGCTTACATATTCAGTGACAGAAAATTTCTGAGAGACAGCGAAATTAAATTTGGAAATAAACTGAAAAAGTTTCTCCTTGGCAACTCCTATTCAGCGGAAGAATTTATATTTTTGTAACGTGTAAAATGTGGTTTTTACGATTTACTAATTCACATCTGCACTTAAAACAGGTAAAAAAAAAAATTAAAAAAGAAACTTGTAAATGGTGAGCAGGTAACCATAGTTACGTACGAATGCGTAATGTGAATGTAACATCACCTTGTCACATCATTACGGACAATCGGACAATCGATCCACAGAACATAAAACTAGCTAAACTGACAGTACAATGCATATTGTTATAATACAGTGAGTGAAGAATTATCATGCCGAACATTCAAGTCAGTAATCCGCTCTCTCCTTTTCACAAGCTAAGTTTGAGTAAGGAAGATGCGGAACCAGCAAGTCATGATTTAGATTCCTTTCAAAGCTATAGATCGGTAGACAGCCACTGACTTTCCAATTGGACAACAACGAAATGGGCCATGATATTACGAAGTGATTGGTGTGGCTATATGCATTTCAGCGAGACACATCATCTGACACAAGATATTCTTTCATGGATTCCTAATAGTTTTTAAAATAATGGAGTAAAGTATTTCGATAAAAGTAGAAGTCTCATGAGCGCATTTCTCTTTCTTGGAAGGCGAGCTGTTACTAAATACGTATGAGGTGTATTTGTAATCGTAATATGTGTTACAGAACTAGCGAAATTTCTGTCTATATAGATGAACGTAGGAAAGCACACGTGAGGCAAGATATTACTAGTACGTCAATAACAGGTGCTCCGAGCATGTGATTACTTTAGTTATTTGTATATTCCAAAGGTGAAATTGGGGTCCTTGCTGCATAATACGGAGCGATTCAGTTTTACAGTCAGAAGAGACTCGAAGGGCAAAAGTGGACTCATGCATGTGTTCTAACTACGAGCGTAGTCTTATTAACCGGAAAGGAATGGTGTAATAAAAAAAATGGTTCAAATGGCTCTGAGCACTATGGGACTTAGCAGCTCAGGTCATCAGTCCCCTAGAACTTAGAACTACTTAAAGCTAACTAACCTAAGGACATCACACACATCCATGCCCAAGGCAGGATTCGAACCTGCGACCGTAGCGGTCTCACGGTTCCAGACTGACGCGCCTAGAACCGCACGGCCACACCGGCCGGCAGTGGTGTAACATTCACCACAGCTAGTGTTGCGGTTTTATTGGGACACTCGATTAGCACTGTTCTGCGATATGGTTCCATACAATAATCGTGCGTGGGAGATAAGAAACTTTACTGAAATCTCAAATACGTATTTTCAACAAGAGCATTTCTCACATATGTGCTCCGCCTACCCCTCTTTGTTATTTGGTTTTACTGGCATTTGTGATACTCTTGCTAATGTGATCTGTAATGAAATGGATGTGCTTCCGAGATCATTGTCTTTTTCTTTGTTCCGTTTGCTCGAATGGCGTAGTGAAAAATATCGTGACGAGATTGAGATTTGGACATTCGACCTCTCTGTTAAAAGTGTCTGTACTGTCAGTAAAATAGCTAAAAGGCTAAAACTGATGGAAAAACATTTTGGTTACTAGTCCGCTTGACGTCTTCCATATTAATACACACGTTAACCCTCAAGAGCACGAAATATGAAACTTCCAGTACAGTCATGGACTTAAAATGTTACATTAAAATACAAGTACACAAACAGAAAAAGGAAAGAATGGAAGTAACCCGTCAGTGTATAATCAATTACAAAATATCCGGATCTGCTAGCCTCAGTGAGAACACAATAATAAATCACGACCTCCCTTGTCTATTGGAGAGATGAAGTGGCGGACAGATTCAGAGTAAACCGGTAGGAGCACTCACCCTTATGCATAAACTACAAACGACATTGAGGGTGGGCTTTGCAGCCACATCCCCCGCTACGTCTTCTCGCCAGAGAACGAACCCAAGTGGGAGCACGATAGAAGCACTTCAATACCTAAATGCATCCACATCTACTAACCGCGATCATAGGATAATTATTACTTATTATATTAAATTTCGAACTATCAGCTTAATAAGTCACAGCTGCAAAATACTAACACGAATTCTTTACAGACGAATGGAAAAACTAGTAGAAGCCAACCGCGGGGAAGATCAGTTTGGATTCCGTAGAAACACTGGAACACGTGAGGCAATACTGACCTTACGACTTATCTTAGAAGAAAGATTAAGGAAAGGCAAACCTACGTTTCTAGCATTTGTAGACTTAGAGAAAGCTTTTGACAATGTTGACTGGAATACTCTCTTTCAAATTCTGAAGGTGGCAGGGGTAAAATACAGGGAGCGAAAGGCTATTTACAATTTGTACAGAAACCAGATGGCAGTTATAAGAGTCGAGGGACATGAAAGGGAAGCAGTGGTTGGGAAGGGAGTAAGACAGGGTTGTAGCCTCTCCCCGATGTTGTTCAATCTGTATATTGAGCAAGCAGTAAAGGAAACAAAAGCAAAATTCGGAGTAGGTATTAAAATCCATGGAGAAAAAATAAAAACTTTGAGGTTCGCCGATGACATTGTAATTCTGTCAGAGACAGCAAAGGACTTGGAAGAGCAGTTGAATGGAATGGACAGTGTCTTGAAAGGAGGATATAAGATGAACATCAACAAAAGCAAAACAAGGATAATGGAATGTAGTCTAATTAAGTCGGGTGATGCTGAGGGAATTAGATTAGGAAATGAGGCACTTAAATTAGGAAAGGAGTTTTGCTATTTGGGGAGCAAAATAACTGATGATGGTCGAAGTAGAGAGGATATAAAATGTAGGCTGGCAATGGCAAGGAAAGCGTTTCTGAAGAAGAGAAATTTGTTAACATCCAGTATTGATTTAAGTGTCAGGAAGTCATTTCTGAAAGTATTTGTATGGAGTGTAGCCATGTATGGAAGTGAAACATGGACGATAAATAGTTTGGACAAGAAGAGAATAGAAGCTTTCGAAATGTGGTGCTACAGAAGAATGCTGAAGATTAGATGGGTAGATCACATAACTAATGAGGAAGTATTGAATAGGATTGGGGAGAAGAGAAGTTTGTGGCGCAACTTGACCAGAAGAAGGGATCGGTTGGTAGGACATGTTCTGAGGCATCAAGGGATCACCAATTTAGTATTGGAGGGGAGCGTGGAGGGTAAAAATCGTAGAGGGAGACCAAGAGATGAATACACAAAGCAGATTCAGAAGGATGTAGGTTGCAGTAGGTACTGGGAGATGAAAAAGCTTGCACAGGATAGAGTAGCATGGAGAGCTGCATCAAACCAGTCTCAGGACTGAAGACCACAACAACAACATATTAAATTTATTTACCCTGATTGCATTAGTCCCTCCAGGCCATCTCTTACATCGGACCAGAAGTTAACGTCCTCAAAAGTTTATGGATCAAAGAGTACAAGTATAATAATTATGAAGTTATAAACCATAATAATAATAATAATAATGATTGCTAGAAGAAAGGCTTGTAGTTTTATCAAGCTTTGTTGCGCGATTCGTTACTTTACTATCAACGATCGCCATGGTCTTTTGATGTTCGCCCGCAGTCTTTCTTACGTTGTTGTCAGGCTTCAGTTAGTAGAAAGAGGTGGTCACTTTTTACTTAACACCTAAGTTGTTTATAAGATCATATGGCTCGGTGTGCTCTCAACTTCGTCTTAGTATATAGTGAGTGCTTGTCACTTTTCGATGCGTTAATGCTATTTGACGCCGCTGTTAGTCATCCAGATTACGGCATTTCGTAATCTAGTTTTTCATATAAAGTCACTTGGTAATTTTTTTCCGTTTTCACTTGAAGTCTAACATTTGGTGTAATAAGGATGTTAAAAACTGAATAACCTGAAATTGTTTCTACTGCAGTTCTCTCACTCCATTCTTCTATCAACGCTTCTGCTGCCGCTGCTGCTACTACTACTACAAATACTACTACTACACTGCACAGCAGAATTAAAGGATCACTTTTTCGAAACAACCTTACTATGTAATGGTGCGAAAGATGGCGCCCTGCGACATCACCCTCGGGTTCAGTGACGCTTCAAACAGCACTGTGTCGACTCATGCGAAAAACAGGCCACAGCTCAAATGTTCATGTGAGCTGTAAGGTTGGTTAATGATGTCACATTGGCACCGAATTTCACCACAGTTCTGCCCAACGCCACCGTGGACGTGTCACGCGACGAGAAGATCGTCACTCACATTTCACCCCATCTTTTGACATCTCCGCGGTGGAGGCAGAACCCTCACGCCCAGCATTGAAATCACGCGGTTTTCTTGTTCGTGGGCGAGGAAAACGTTTCAGACACACCGCCGCCCAGAATCGACACGGAAAGATCTCAGGGGATGACATAAATGGCGTCAATGAAACCACCCCTTTCCCTGGAATGTTGATTCCAATACACTTAGCAGTCTAAGTCGACAGTTCACAGTGCGACGAGCCGCAAGAAAATGTTCTTGACAACCGTTGACACTGCTGACACCCTTGGACGTTTCAAAATTTCTCTAAGAACATTGTGGGCTGCATCCCCACTGAATGTGATCGCACCACTTTGGAACACTGCGCGACCGCAGTTTTTGATCTCTTGTACAGCTGGGAACCATAAGGGACTTTTCAAAACCAGTGACGGAATTTGAACGTGATCCGAAGCATCAGAGAGTACTAAGCTTTTTCAGCCCCCCTGTTGTCTACTCTCCTGTGGTATGATTACGCTGGTAGCAACATTAACATGTGCTCAAATAAAACGTCAAAGGATCTTTTTAAGAACTACAATTAGGCAACACCTTAGGTGCCACTCACGCAACTTTACTGATCACGTTACAAATGTCCATGTCAGGAACTTCGACGCTAATTCAGTCTGGCGACTCCTCTAGCACCTGAAGGTAGGCATACAACACCAAACGGATGTCGAAGGGGTTGCCTAACCCTCAGGCGTTAGAGCAGCCGCCAGGCTGAAATGGTGTCGAAGTTCCTGACATGTACATTTGTAACGTGATCAACAAAGTTTCGTGGATGGCACTCAGAATATTGCCTAATTGGGGGTCTTAGAGGGACCCATTGACGCTTCATTCGCGCACATGTTTATGTTGCACTCCCGCGTGATCACACCACAGGAGGTTGGAAAACAGGGGCTGGTTGAAAAAGCATTAATACTCTCTGATGCTTCGGACCACGTTCAAATTTCGTCGTCTGGTTTTGAACGGCCCCTAGTGATTCCAATTTGTACACGAGAGCAAAAACTGAGGTCTCGCTGTGCTCTAAAGCGGTGCAATCACATTCAATGGGGATGCAGCCCAACAATGTTCTCAGAGAAGGGCTGAAACGTCCGAGGGCGTCAGCAGTGTCAAAGATTGTCAACAACATCGGACCTGCTGGGATCTATGAAGGATAATTTCTTATTGCGGAAGGCGGGAATTTACAAAATACCTTGCCGGTGCGGTATGGCCTATATAGCATAGCTCATCGCACTGTTAACGTCGTTTTCAAGTGCGAAATGTATGGAAATTAACGCTCCAGGGAACGAGATGGTTTCATTGACGCTATTTATGTCAAACCCTGAGGCCCTGTCGTGGCGATTCTGAGCGGTGGTGTGTCTGAAACATTTTCCTCAGCCATCCATAAGAAAACTAAGTCATTTCAACGCCGGGTGTCGGAGTTCTGACCTCCTCCCATACAGTGTCGGATGCAGATGTTTACTTAAATAGCTTGCACATTTAAGGACAGTGCTCAGAGACAATGGATACTCGACCCGGCAAACTGACAGTGCATCCTCAGCTAAAACCAAGAACCAGGAAATTTGTTCGGGTGAAAGTGATTTTTCGCCCACCATCTAAGATTTTGGACCTGCTGGGATCAGTGAAGAATAATTTGCTATCGCGGTAGGCGGGAATTTACAAAATGCCTTGCCAGTGCGGTATGGCCTATATATGACAAACAACACGCACAGTGGAAGAACGCCGTATTGAAAATAAACGTTGCACTCGCCTTCTGCAACCCAGCAAGTCTGTAGTTGCGGAACATTGTATCTCCAGTGGACATTCAATGGAGTATGACAAAACATTAATTTTGGCCACAGCAACATCTCTTCGGGAAACTATTATAAAAGATTCCGTTGAAATACGCGTCGCGGAAAACCTTATGAACCATGACAGCGGCTACCAGGTGGATAATGCGTGGAATCCCGTCATACCCGAGATTTGCTCAAGACGAAGACGCCAGAATACTCCGATAACTGCGGCGAATGGAAACGCCGAAGACAGCTGATCCTTGCAGCTCCACCAGCGAGGATGCTGCCGCTGGGCGGTGTGGTCTTTCTGTCACCATGACTGTGATGCATGCGCGGCAATACATCGGCACGCTATGTAAGGCGGAGCGGAGATCGTCTTCGTCAATCTTCGATTGCTAACCTCAAGATGACTGATAGGTGTCCAGCTGAAATATCGTTGAGTGAAGTTTACCACGACCGGCTGCAATCCCGAAATCTCTTCGAACAATTACGTGATACTTAAACTTTATTGCTCAGTGTTCTTAATCAAATAAAAAAAAAAATAATGGAAGTAGAGAACACAAAAGTTTTCATGAGTATACGTAAGGGAGATGTTATCATGCAGCACGTCCTAAGAGACATAAATTCACTTATCTGCCACTGCAAAGAACTCTGAGAAATGAGAAGGGTGTAAAGGGAAACGACGGTAGTTAATTGAACACGATAAAGGTCGCCTACAGAAACAAGAACAGACATGGTTGTTGTCCTAGGAGAGAGGTCATTAGCTGTCTCTTAACGCTGGAGATATTGTTCAGATCTCTGACACAGTGAGGGAGATCATCCGAAAGCCGAATTCATCTCACCGAAACAAATTTAGAGAAGGCAGCTGCGTGACAGGCCACCGAAAATGATTGATTGATGGATTGTGGGAGAAACAATACTGATCTGATGTCAACAAGTGTTTCTGCTGTGCTGTTGAGATAAGAGCGTTAAGGTCAAGATACCGGAGACTGTATACGTTATCAAACGATAAAGCAGAGTGTAAGGAAATACGTGCATTTGTCTGGTCGTTGACAGAACAGCAGCGAATAAGGTAAAGAAAATGATTAAAATTGTAAACGTCACTGTGTCGTGAAGTTTCAGTATTTTGTAAGTCATGGACAGATGCTGATACCTACTTGCGAGCTGTAGTTGTGAGTTTAGTTCAGTACAAATTTTCATCTACACACGCCAAAAAAAGTTTTGGGTCACCACGGTTCCGAGAGTTCCGGAACACATACAGAAATTTGGAATAGAGATCAACATAAACATCATTTCCGTCCTTTTTACTGCTCATGAAAACCAAACATTGCATGTTGTACCACCATACAGCGAGACCTTCAGAGGTGGTGGTCCAGACTGCCGTACAAACCGGTACCTCAAATACCCAATAGCACATCCTCTTGCATTGCTGTCTGCTTGTATTCATCGTGGTATGCTATCCAACAGCTCATCAAGACACTGTTGGTCCAGTTGTCCCACTCCTCAACAGCGATTCAGCGCATATTCCTCAGAGTGGTCCATAAACAGGCATTTTCAATCTATCTCAGGCATGTTTGATAGGGTTCATGTCTGAAGAACATGCTGGCCCTCTAGTCGAGCGATGTCGTTATCCTGAAGGAAGTCATTCACAAGATGTGCACGATGGGGGCGCGAATTGTCGTCCATGAAGACGAATGCCTCGCCAATATGCTGTTCATATGGTTGCACTATAGGTCGGAGGGTGGCATTCACGTATCGTACAGCCGTTACGGCGCCTTCCATGACCACCAGCGGCGTACGTCGGCCCCACATAATGCCACCCCAAAACATCGCGGAACCCCACCTTGCTGCGCTCGCTGGACAGTGTGTCTAAGGCGTTCAGCCCGACCGGGATGCCTCCAAACACGACTCCGACGATTGTCTGGTTGAAGGCATATGCGACACTCATCGGTGAAGAGAACGTGATGCCAACCCTGAGTAGTCCATTCGGCATGTTGTTGGGCCTATCTGTACCGCGCTGCATGGTGTCGTGGTTGCAAAGATGGACGTCAGGAGTGAAGTTGCGCATCATGCAGCCTATTGCGCACAGTATGAATCATAACACGACGTCCTGAGGCTGCACGAAAAGCATTATTCAACATGGTGGCGTTGCTGTCAGGATTCCTCTGAGTCATAATTCGTAGGTAGCGGTCATCCACTGCAGTAGTAGCTGTTGGGCGGCCTGAGCGAGGCATGTCATCGACAGTTCCTGTCTCTCTGTATCTCCTCCATGTCCGAACAATATCGCTTTGGTTCACTCCGATACACCTGGACACTTCCCTTGTTGAGAGCCCTTCCTGTCACAAAGTAGCAATGCAGACGCGATTGAACCGCGTTATTGACCTTCTAGGCGTGGTTGGACTGCAGACAACTCGAGCCGTGTACCTCCTTCCTGGTGGAATGACTGGAACTGATAGGCTGTCGGACCCCTTCCGTCTAATAAGCGCTGCTCATGCAAGGTTGTTTACATCTTTGGACGGGATTAGTGACATCTCTGAACAGTCAAAGGGACTGTGTCGGTGGTACAATACCCACAGTCAACGTCTATCTTCAGGAGTTCTGGGAACCGCGGTGATACAAAACATTTTTTGATGTGTGTGTTATTACTCCTAGACTCGTCGCTGGGGGACAAAAATTTATGATTAACGATGGGACGGATTCCCGAATTTCGGACTAGTGAGAACAGATTGACCAAAAACAAGTAAAGAAGCAAATATGTAGATAAAAAGCACAGATGTAAACAAACGGGCGATTCCTGGTACATCTTGAATCACTTACATCGATTTTTTTGCTGCTCATTGGAACGTAGTTCCCCAAAGAGATCTTTGCTGACAATACGTCTCTGGAGTCTTTAACGAACCCCATAATCTAGTCATGTTTAGACACGATCAGTCTCGCAGTTTCGCAATAGTTTGAGGCAGGACAGAGGGGAGCTGAAGTGGTTCCAGTGGAGATCGATAAGCAGTGTTAGTCGCTTCGAATCTTACTACAGAGAATTTTCTTCATTGGGCTTTGGGATGGTAGTAATGTTGGAAACATTCATTTCCTGTTCCTCTTCTATTAATGCAAAATGTAAACGATCAACATCAACGTAAAAAAAGGCTAATGGAATATAGTACAATTAAATCAATCGATAACTGAATATCAAGAGCTCAGATGGAAAACCAGTCCTAAGCACAAAGGAGGAAGTAGAAGGTGGAAGGAGTATATAGAGGGTATATACAAGGGAGATGTAGTTGAGGGCAATATTACGGAAATGGAAGAGAACGTAGATGATGATGAGAAGGCAGATAGGATACTGCGTGAAGAATTTGACAAAGCACTGAAGTTGAAGCAAGGCCCCGGGAGTAGACAATATTCCGTTAGGGCTAGTGATAGCTTTGGGAGAGCCAGCCATGACACAACTCTTCCATATGCCGAGAAACAAGTATGAGACAGGTGAAATATCCTCAGACTTCAAGAAGAATATAGTAATTCCAATTACAAAGAATGCAGGAGCCGAAAGGTGTGAAAAGTACCGAACTATCAGTTCAAAAAGTCACTATTGCAAAATACTAACACGAATCCTTTACAGAAGAATCGAAAAACTAGCAGAAGCCGACCTCGGGCAAGATCAGTTTGGATTCTGGAGAAATGTAGGAACACGCGAGGCAATGCTGACCCTACGACTTCTCATATAAGATGGGTTGAGGAAAGATGAAACTGCGTTTATAGCATTTGTAGACTTAGAGAAAGCTTTTGACAATGCTGATTGGAATACTCTCTTTCAAATTCTGAAGGTGACAGGGGTAAAATACAAGGAGCGAAAGGGTATTTACAATTTGTACAGAATCCACATGGCAGTTATAAAGAGTCGAGGGGAACGAAAGCGAAACAGTGGTCAAGAAGGGAGTGAGACAGGGTTGTAGCCTATCCCCAATGTTATCCAATCTGTATATTTAGCAAGCTGTAAAGAAAACAAAATAAAAACTTCGAGTAGGAATTAAAGTCCAGGCAGAGGAAATAAAAACTTTGCCGTTTGCCGATGACATTGTAATTCTGCCAGAGACTGCAAACGACTTGAAAGAGCAGTTGAATGGAATGGACAGTGTCTTGAAAGGAGGATATAAGTTAAAAGTCACAAAAGCAAAACAAGGATAATGGAATGTAGTCGAATTAACTCAGATTAAATTATATTAGGAAATGAAATAGTAGTAGATGAGTTTTGCTATTTGGGAAGCAAAATAACTGACAATGACCGAAGTAGGGAGGATATAAAGTGTAGACTGGCAATGGGAAGAAAAGTGTTTCTGAAGAAGAGAAATTTGTTAACATCGAGCATGATTCAAGTGTCAGGAAGTCTTTTCTGAATGTATTTGTATGGAGTGTAGCCATGTATGGAAGTGAAACACGGACGGTAAGCAGTTTAAACAAGAAGAGAATAGAAGCTTTTGAGATGCGGTGCTGCAGAAGAATGCTGAAGATCAGATTGGTAGATCACGTAACCAAAGAGGAGGCACTGAATAGAATTGGAGAAAAGAGAAATTTGTGGCACAAATTGACTAGAAGAATGGATCGGTTGGTAGGACACATTCTGAGGCATCAGGGGATCACCAATTTAGTACTGGAGGGAAGCGTGGGGGTAAAAATCGTTGAGGAAGACCGAGAGATGAATACAGTAAACAGATTCAGAAGGATGTAGGTTACAGTAGTTACTTGAAGATGAAGAGATTTGCACAGGATAGAGTAGCATGAAGAGCTGAACCAAACCAGTATTTGGACTGAAGACCGCAACGAAACAAATTAAACGATGTTGAAGGGATTAGATTAGGAAAATTAGGAAATGAATCATTTCAGGTGATAAATGAGTTTTGTTGTTTGGGCAGCAAAATAAGTGATGATGGCTGAAGTAGAGAGGATATAAAATGCAATCTAGCAATAGTAAGAAAGGCGTACCAAAAAAAAAGGAAATTTGTTAAAATGGGTCCGCAGATCGTGGTATAGTCGCCGGGTTCGATTCGCGGCTGCGTTGGGGATTTTCTCTGTCCGGGGAATGGGTGTTTGTGTTGTTCTCATCATCATCATCATCATCATCATCATTTGTGACAGTGGCTAGATTGGATTGTGTAGAAATTGGACATTGTCAAAACTGGGACTTCGTAAGGGCGCTGATGACCGCGCAGTTGAGCGCTCCACAAGCCAAACATCATCATCATCTCCATCATGTTAAAGTTGAATAAATATTTTAACGTTAGAAATTCATTTCTGAAGGTATTTGTTAGAGTGTAGTCTTGTAAGGAAATGAAACGTGGGCAATAAATAGTTCAGACAATAATGAAGTAGAAGCTTTGAAACTGAGTGTTACAGTAAATTTTTGAAGCTTAGATGGATAGGTCAGTCACTAATGAGGAGGTACTGAATCGAATTTTGGAAAAAAGGCAAGTATGGCACAACATGACTAAAAGAAGGAATAGGTTGATAGGAGACATTCTGAGGCATCAAGGAAAAGTCAGTTTGGTAGCGAAGGTAAGTGTGGAGAGTTAAAATTGGAGAGAGCGATCTATCCTTGAATACAGTAAGCAGCAAATGGAAAAGGTTGCAGTTGTTATGCAGAGAGGAAGAGGCTTGCGCAGCACGGAGTGGCGTGGAGAGCTGTATCAAACAAGTTTTCTTATGTTTACATCCACATGGCACCGAACGGTGCATGGCGGACGGTGCCCTGTACCACTTTAGTCATTCACTTTCCCTTTGCACTCGCAAATGTAACGAAGGGAAAATGACTGTCCTTATGTTTTCGTACGAGCCGTGATTTCTCTCACCGATCTTAAAAATTCAACTTTGTTGCTTGAGGTCTGAAGAAATAATGATGATGGTTTGGTTAGTGTTGCCGCACGACAACAAGATCTTTAGCGCCCGTACTAAACTAGCTTGAGATGAGCGTCAATAACGGACACAAAATTATGAAAAACCGAAACAGACACATCATAAAACCTCAAAACATATACCATCCTCGTCTCCTCACCACCTAAAATAGAGGGCAGATGCCTACCGAAATTTGCTTCCGCCCTCTCATCACAATATAAAAATGCACTCAGTTAAAATGTGGCGTACAGTGATTGCATGGCACAGGAATCACAGACTGGGGTGTACTCTCCCTGGAATAAGAAGCCATGCTTTAGGAGACATTGTCCATTTCGGCAGCGGGTCTCCTTTTACTTGAGAGTAACTAATGGTCCTAACACTTCTTATCACCACAGGTTTCACCTACTCAGTGTTGACACACGACAGGGTAGGAAAAATCACGAAACAGACAATTTCAAAAGCTGAATCTCAACTTACTGTGTATCCCAGGAACAACTTTTATTCAGTACTATCTTTGTTAGCGGCAAGACAGCTCTCTTCTCTCTTCTACTCATTACGGCAATAAAATCGCAGTAGGATGGTCAAAAGGTTGAATAATCACGTTATTATAACTCTGATCCGTCAATGAGAGCCCCATACGTCCTGTAAAGCTGCAAACGCCACCTTTGTAAGCGCACGATATTTATATGCTTCACGTAAAATGGAGGACATTCTTAAACAACGTTCGCTCCAAACGTAATACGAGTATGTCCGTTACATTACAGTTCACGGGTCCATCCGGTATCTCTTATCTGCATTGGCCTCTGATGTCTTTGTACACGTTGGTGTTATGTGGTTAACGAGACGCGCTTTAAGCCCGGCGTCTGCCATCACGAAGATAGTTGCGGACAGTTTGTTTTCTTATCCTCCTTACTTATCGACATTGTTCCTGACTTGCTAGTGTCATTTAAAAAGAAATGACCCCCGAGGCTGTGAAATGAAAGCCGCTGAAGGGATCGTAATGCCAATAGCTGCGGAAGAAGGTGTGGTCCTTACAAGAGCGCTGAGACTCCAAACTTGGCGCTAGCGGAACACAGGCTCATACCCATCTGGCGACAGAGCGAGTACATGCACGTGTCGACTGTCCACTGTCCTCTGTACTGCGGAAAACAGAGAAACGGAGGCTTCAAAAGAGGAGCAAAGGAGTGTAGTGCGTTTCCTGACAGCGGAAGGAGTGCGAGGTAAGAAAATTAATCGAAGATTGGTCCAAGTGTACGAAGAGCACTGAACGTCCGTTGCAGTTCCAAGGTTCAATCCGATCTCTGGGGCAATGGCTGCCTCCGTAACTCGCCGGTCTTCAGTAATGAGGACGCCTGCCTGCTGTACAATAATGCAGCGTGGAGGACCAAATTGTACACCATCGACCGACTTTCGTCCTTCCTTGAATCGCTTATGCTACGGCTTGACCCTTCCAACCAACGAACATGTAGGGCTCTTCATATATTTGTGCCATTCTTTGATAAATTTCCGTTCCCTAACTCCATACCGTGTCAGAAAAGCGCACTACACCACTTTGCTCTTCTTTTGAAGCCTCCATTTCACTTTTTCCGCACTGCTGAATGCAGTGGATGGTCGAAGAGTGCACATGTTCGCTTTGTCGTCACAGGTGTGTGTTCCCCTCTAGCGGCGAGGGCCTAAGTGCTTTTATAGGAACCACCTACCTTATGCAGTAGCATTACAATCCCTTCATCGGTTTTCGTTTTACAGCCTCCGGCGCGTTTGCTTTTGAAGTAATGTAGAGAAGCGAAGGTATTATGTAACGCAGCAAAGGAGGGAATTTGTTGGCAACCCTGTATTTGCGGTAGTTAGATTTTGTAAATTCACTTAATCAGTTAGCAAATTCTAAGTGTGGCATAACAGAGATTAGTAAATGTTAAACTTTGACTACATACAGTGAACCGAGACAACAAACTGATAATGTGTGTAAGAATTATGGCACTGAAGTTAAAGTTGTTTAGTAATTTCAAAAAAGTAAGGACAGTGTTAAAAGAGTCCAAGAAACCTAGTTGAAAATGCTGTATGAATAAGTTGATAGCAAGCTTAGCTCGACTTTTGAGGTAATCACAATCCTTGTACTGTACGTTGCTAAATCATAGTATAGGATATAGTGTAGGCCGTACATCTTGCATGTATTTCTTAAGTGTGAGCTGTTTGTGGTTCGCATATTACATGTGCACTGTAAGAAGGCCCTCGGTCAGGTGCTGATGAGACTACTTGAACCGACAGAAATCAAATGACAACGACCAGTACTAACGGATTTTACCGCTGCTGATATGAATTAACAGGCAATACAGTTTAATGCATTTATATCTATGAGAGTAGAAGTGACACGGTGAGCTAACGAAGGCTGAAATGTTATGTCTAATTCATTTTAGAATCATCTTATTTGACTGCTGTCTAAAGCTGCTTACGATCGAAAACAATAGCAACTACTGCTAATCATTTTCAATCGACACAGCTGCTCCCATCAATCACCTCGCCAAGAGTCTTCTTAGAGTATGCATGTACTACTGTTATATTTAAATGACATACCATGTGATAAAATAGAGCTGCTTTTGTCGAAATTATAGTTTCAAGCCCATTGAAAGACCTTGAAAAAGGTTGAACGAAGATGTGGAGAAATTTTTTTACTCAAGCCAGAGGGCACCCAAGGGCTCGTCCTGGCTCTTACTGGCCTGCAGAAATGACTGCATAAAACAAAAAAGCAACTGATTATGCTCTTCAAAAAAGTGTAAAACATCTATAAGATTGTAATAAATACGAACAGCAGTTTCGTAACGACGAATTTTTCTGAAAAGCCTAGAAAAATTTAAGTTTTACTCCTAAATTCTCACTGTTGCGCATACCATGGACTGCGAGTAAAATTAAAACCAGTGCATTAATGCTTCAGAATTCTTGCCTTTCAGACGACTGACTGTTTCACGTAAAGATTTCGTTGCTATTGAAACATGCATACCCAGGGGTGTGTGTAACAAAACCGCTATCTTCGGGATTAGTCCAAATATCTGCCGTGTGCAAATGAACAGTCTCCTCGTGCCGGATCTGGAACCAACAATAGGGGGTATGGAGAATCAACTGAAAAAAGACTGGGCCCTTGTACCAGTACTGTTATGCTAAGGTTCGCATCTATCTTGGATTTAGGTCAAAGGAAAACTAGCCCGCCTAAGGAAATGATGAAATTTCCCGCGAACGAGAGATATATTAGTTAAATGGCACTGAGCACTATGCGACTTAATTTCTGAGGTCATGGGTCGCCTAGAACTTAGAACTAATTAAACCTAACTAACCTAACGACATCACACACATCCATGCCCGAGGCAGGATTCGAACCTGCGACCGTAGCGGTCGCTCGGCTCCAGACTGTAGCGCTCAGAACCGCACGGCCACTCCGGCCGCTCGACATATTAGTTATGCAGCGATTGCTGAAGCCATAGTATTTCTCTCTGTGGTCCACGCTGTGCTAGAATTGCGCAAACCTGTGATTTACCGGTGTCATAGACAGTATTTTTTAAAGTGTACGAAAAGTGTGTACTGAATAAAAGATCTATACTTCAGATTTTGAATGCGGGAGGTGGGGGCAAATGCCTCCTCTTATCCATCCTTGCGGACTCCTGTGGCTGTAATGGTGTACTTAGAACTGTCCCAGGCCCAACAGTTTTCACAGTGTCGGGATATCTCATTTGATCCTCTAACTTTCTCACCGGTCTATTTCGATTTTTATATTATGTATATTTCATCACAAGAGATATTACCTTGATGTCTGCTGGGGGCGACTAAGGTTGTGTTCGATGTGCTACTATGCCACATAGTTATCTGCTGTTTTTAGATTGTATAGAAACAACTAAAACAACTACGGTAATTGACACTTCCTGGTAGATTAAAACCATGTGTCGGACCGGGACTCGAACCAGTGACCTTTGCATTTCGCGGGCAAGTGCTTACCAACTGATCTATCCGAGCACCACTTATAACCCTTCTTCACAGCTTTTCTTCCGTCAGTACCTGGTCTCTTACCTATCAAACTTGGCCGTATGATGCAAAGGTCCTGGGCTCGAATCCGGATACGGCACACACTTTTAATCTACCAGGAAGTTTCATATCAGCACACACTCCACTGGAGAGTGAAAATTCGTTCTAGAAACTAGGACAATTATTCTCTTCACACTGAGAATGATTCATGATATTTTTTGTTATTACATGCTATAAATATCATAACTCCAAATTTATAATGATGCCAGTATAACTGACGAACTTACACGTTGATTTTCTACCTTCCAGGTACTTGTGATGGTTAGAAGACATCTATCGGTGATAGGTGCTAACTACAGACAGATAGTTATCCTTATGTGTAAATTATTCATAGTCCTGTTTGATTTATGGAAGAAGTGATGCTTCAAGAACGGTAAGTCAGCTTTGTAAGTACCTAGCCATTCTTATGTTGTGTGGAGAACGTATGATCTTTGACGTTTCTGTTTCTGATATGTTACATAGTATCAAGTTATTTCGGCAGGTTCACTTTGGTTTACACGGATGTTTCGGCTAGCTACCTGTATTTTGATGAAGCAAGGACTAATAAGTTTTAAAGGTGAAAGAGAAAAAAAAATTATTAAAGCAAATTCTTATCATGCTACTTGCCGGTGTAACTTTATTCCTCTGACGGACAGCGATAAGTGGCACTTTTAGTGCCTGTAGATATTTTATGTAGTTATAGAACAAATCTATGAGGTTATTTAGTCTCTTAATAGCGGTTATCCGGCATTGTCTGGTTACTTATTTACTAAAAAAAATAAAATAAAAAAAAACCGGAAAGAAATTTTGCGCAGTTTAATTAGATTTTTAATTTTCTATTTCACACAGTCATGATTTCGACTTGACAGCAATTCTCAAATGCTATTTGAAATCTCAAAAAAGTTTTAGATTTGTCTAAAATGGTTCAAATGGCTCTAAGCACTATGGGACGTAACATCTGAGGGCATCAGTCCCCTAGACTTAGAACTACTTAACCCTAACTAACCTAAGGACATCACTCACATCCATGCCCGAGGCAGGATTCGACCCTGCGACCGTAGCAGCAGCGCGGTTCCGGACTGAGACGCCTAGAACCACTCGGCCACAGCGGCCGGCGATCTGCATAAGTGACATATCATCGTCGAAATAAAATGAATGTGGTCTATAGAAGTCAAATCGTCAAATTTTCTCTAATATGTTTCTACATGGCTGTGGTCTCTCACGAAGGAAACATCTCATTGGAAAAAGTTTTCTTACACGTTTAGATCTTTAACAGAGTTAATTCTGTAGTTTTTTTTAAAAAAAGTACGGTATATAATCTTTTACAGAGTTCTATTCGGTCTCTTTGACAAAAGAAAATATCTTAAATGTTTTCGGGACTATAGGCAATCGCTCTAGAAAACCTGGAAACTATAGCTGCCGCTCTAATAGCAGTTGTTTTCGACTAATTTTACGTCTCCTCGTTTCCAGCTCCACTACTACCCCTAAGGATCTTATGTATATATTTCCTAGTGTGCTATTTTTTCCAATTAATATGTCTTATGTATAAGAAATTTGGTTGAAAATGCACCTGGGAATACATGTCACCCTTTCCATCGTCACACGTTCTCCTAGGGTTGCCTGGAGTGTGTCAGTTTTCTCCCCACATAGTAAGCTTTACAGTGACAAGTTGGACTGAGATTAGTTCGTAGGCTTCCACGGCCTGCGTCAATTTAAATAAAACCATTTTGTGTTGTAGACCGCATCATTATCGAGCACTAAAACTTTGCAGCGATTCTCTTCAGAGCGATTAACTGCTGCGTTGTGGTGATGGCTTTCCCCTATACACAGTCTTGTTTCGGTTCTAAGGTGGCTACCTACGTCACATTCTTGGATACCATTGGACAGTGCGAAGTAAAAATTGGTATGGGGGCCTGGCTGTGCGGTAAGCTATTGCCTGTGATACTCAGGCAAGTGAGTGGCAGCCAGTAGCGAATCGGCAGCTTGTAGCTAGGGGTAGCATTTTCCTCCAGCGAGACGTTGCTTGTTTATGTTGTTGAAGCCAGTTTATGTGGAGCTGCTGGCTGGCGAACACCCGCGGCCCGATTGACTGGGGTCGCTGATAATCAGCCCATGGTAATTTGTAGCCGCCCTTCCTGTTCATGCTGTTACGACGTTTAATTACTTCGATAACCTTTCTTAGTTTCCCGCAGCTGCAAACGTGGCTGCCGAGCAAGCACGGGAATAGGTCGGCGAACTTCCTGGTGGTGTTCTTCCGCCCCTGTTGCACGCGAGTGCTAATTTCACCTACGTAGGCTTCGTCGCATTTACATCGAAGTTCGTAGATGCCTGTAATGTGCAGAACATTTGCGGGATCCTGTGTGGGCCTCAAAAAATGTCGGATCTTGCGGTCGCTCAAAAATATTGGTTTAACTCCTCTGCAGCGTAGTACCATGCCCATACGGGCACTGACGCCCCTCACATACGGTAAGCTAGCAACAAGAGCTACAGCTTAAACAAAAACACACAATTCACGCTAGAAATAAAAAATAACGAAGCGATTCCTTTTATGGGTGTATAGGTGTACAGGACTTGTAGTGGAAATGGAAATGAGCGTTTGGCGTCATTGGCCTGTAGACCCCTTACGGGGCAGGTCCGGCCGCCTTGGTGCAGGTCTTATTACATTCGACGCCACATCGGGCGACCTACGCGCAGGATGGGGATGAAATGATGATAAAGACAACACAACACCCAGTCCCTGAGCGGAGAAAATCCCCGACCCAGCCGGGAATCGAACCCGGATCCGTAGGACGGCAATCCGTCACGCTGACCACTTTTTTTCCCTTTCATTTTGTTCGTTGTTGGTCGTTGTGCTTGGTCATTGCGGACGTCACATGACATCCGTTGAAGTTCGTTTGTTGATCCTTCCACTCAGTTTTTTTTATTACAGAGGACAACCAGCTCTCTGACCGAACACGCTGAGCTAGCGTGCCGGCTATCACTCAGCCATCGGGGTGGACAGAACTTGTAGTGGCAAACAAAAAGATAAAGTTTATAGGAAACGGACGCACGCCAACACATACCCATATGCAGAGTCGAACCAACGTCTAGCTCAAAAGAATGCTGTGCTACGTACACTGACAGCCCGAGCTCGCCGGATTAACAACACCGACTCCCTGCAACGAGCTCCAATGTTCCGTGCGAATACATGTAGCAATAGAGGCATACGAGGTATAAGGTACATCTACATCTACGTGGTTCCTCTAATGTTGACAATAAAGTGCCTGCCAGAGAGTTCAATGAACCGCCTTCAAGCTGTCTCTCTACCGTTCCACTCACGAACGGCGCGCGGAAAAAACGAACACTTAAATTTTTCTGTGCGAGCCCAGATTTCTCTTATTTTATCGTGTTGATCATTTGTCCCTATGTAGGTGAGTGCCAGTAGGCTGTTCCCGCAATCGGAGAAGAAAACTGGCGATTGAAATTTTATGAGAAGATCCCGTCGCAACGAAAACCGCCTTTGTTTTAATGATTGCCACTCCAATTATCATGTCTGTGGCACTATCTTCCCTACTTCGCGATAATAGAAAACGAGCTGCCGTTATTTGTACTTTTCCGATGTCATGTGTCAGTCCCATCTGATGCGGATCCCACACCGCACAGCAATACTCCAGAATAGGGCGGACAAGCGTGGTGTAAGCAGTCGCTTTAGTAGACCTGTTGCATCTTCTAAGTGTTGTGCCAGTGAATCGCAGTCCTTAGTTGGCTCTACCCACAACATTATCATGTTATCGTTCCAATGTAGGGTATTTGCAATTGTAATTCCTAAGTATTTAGTTGAATTTACAGCCTTCAGATTTGTGCGACTTATCGCGTGATTTAAATTTAGCGGAATTCTTTTAGAACTCATGTGAATAACTTCACAATTTTCTTTATTCGGGGTCAGTTGCCACTTTTCGCATCATGCAGATATCTTATCTAAATGATTTTGCAATTCGTTTTGGTCCTCTTATGACTTTACAAGACGGTAAATGACAGCATCATCTTCAAACAATCTAAGACGGCTACTGAGATTGTCTTCTACTTCGTTAATATAGATAAGGAACACTAGAGGGCCAATAACAAAAAAATGGTTCAAATGGCTCTGAGCACTATGGGACTTAACTTCTAAGGTCATCAGTCCCCTAGAACTTAGAACTACTTAAACCTAACTAACCTAAGGACATCACAAACATCCATGCCCGAGGCAGAATTCGAACCTGCGACCGTAGCAGTCGCGCGGTTCCGGACTGAGCGCCTAGAACCGCTAGACCACCGCGGCCGGCGCCAATAACACTTCCTCGGGGAACGCCGGATATTACTTCTGTTTTACTCGATGACTTTCCGTCTATTTCTACGAACTGTGGCCTTTCTGACAGGAAATCACGAATCCAGTCGCACAACTGAGGCGATATTCCATAGGCACGCAGCTTGGTTAGAAGACGCTTGTAGGCAACGGTTTCGAAAGCCTTCTGGAAATCGAAAAATATGGAATCAATTTCACATCCCCTTGTCGATAGCACTCGTTACTTCATGAGTATAAAAAGCTAGTTGTGTTTCGCAAGAACGATACTTTCTGAATCCGTGCTAACTACGTGTCAATAAATCGTTTTCTTCGAGGTACTTCATAATGTTCGAATACAGGATATGTTCCAAAACCCTGCTGCAAGTAGACGGTAGTGATATGGGCCTGTAATTCAACGGATTACTACTACTTCCCCTTTTTGGGTATTGGTATGACTTGAGCAATTTTCCAGTCCGTTTGTTTAGCAATTATATACAACCGCTCGCTCACAGGAAGATCCGTACCTAAGTACGGATATTTCTGTGAGCGATCGACCATGGAAGTCAAGGAGCTGCGCCGTAGAGGAATTAAACCAGTATTGCAAGGTGGCCGCTAGATCTGGGATCTGTTGAGGCCCACAAAGGATCCACTTGACGTTCTCCTCGCTGTAGGCGTCTACAAACTTCGATGCGAATGGGGCGAAGTCTACGCTTGTCAAACCGGGAGACCGGTTAGCACTCACTTGTTGGAGCATGAACGTTTTAAGTGCTACTGGGGCAGAATAACACCACCAGTAATATGGCCGATCCTTTAATTTCCAAGGGACTCATCTTTTTGCACGGCAGCCGTGGATGTAGCAGAGGAAAATAAGAGAGGCTATAGAAGTAATTGAATGCCCTAACACCATGAGCAGACCTGGCTGCCAGCGATCCCAGTCCAACGAGCCGATTTGTTCGTCAGCCAGCAGCTCCACATGACCCGGGTTCAATAGCATATACAAGCTGCAATAAGACACTGCCATGCGGCAGCGAAGTTTCTCTGGAGGAAGACATTGTCGCTGGGTGCAGGCTACGTGTTTGCTATTTCCTACCAATCACGTGCCAAAGTATGACGGTTCACATGCAACAGCCCTGCCGTACTTCAGATTCTTCAGTAGCGTCCCAGATTGTGACGTCGGCAGCCACCCGACAACCGAAATAAACAATATATAAGGGGAAGCTGTTAACCGCAGTGAGGGGGCGCTGCAAAGTCGGTCAAAACGTCGGCATTTTACTAGTTTTAGTGTTCCATAACGACGTGACTTAATACCCAATATGATTCTAACGATTTTACTCAAATTCGGTTGAGGTGTTACAGGCTTGTGTGTTCATGCCACTTTTTCCAATCGCCATCTCAACTTCTTGGGGTGCTAGGAGTACCTCAGACCAGCAATATTTTTTGCAGTTAGTGTGTCATGTGTTGTTCTGAGACTGATTTTAATTATTCTGTTGATTCCGTAATTTTTTTTCTACCTTCACCACTGTCAAGCCTCATACTTGCTCCTAAGAGTATTAGGAGTGTACTTCTCTCCCAACAATAGTTTGCAAATAGTAGGTCATGTATGTACTAAATTTGGTTGAAATTGCTCTGTATCGTCAAGAGCTATATTTACATCAACTAACAGTAACGTCAGGAGAACAATATCAGCAAACTGGAGAAGAATTAACACTGTAGCCAAAGTTAAATTGCAACCATGATCTGAGATAGAATAGGGAAGAGCAGCAAAAGAAGAGGAAGAAAGAGAAATGGAACCGAAGAAAAACAAGAAAGGAAGTTCAAATGGCTCTGAGCACTATTGGACTTAACATCTGGGGTCATCAGTCCCCTGGAACTTAGAACTACTTAAACCTAACTGTCCTAAGGACATCACACACATCCATGCCCGAGGCAGGATTGGAACCTGCGACCGTAGCGGTCGCGCGGTTCTAGACTGAAGCGCCTAGAACCGCTCAGCCACAACGGCTGGCAGAAAGGAAGTGTTCGACAAACGGTGGTGACAGCAAAGACATTCTTACGCTGTTAAACAGGAAGAATTCCAGCTACAGTTACTGAGACTGAAGCATAACTGATTATAACAGGAAGTTTTTTACTCACTTCTTGAATGGAGCTTGATACTGGATAACGCTAGAATAGTGGGTAGCTTTCTCCACAGATCTCACATATTGAGATTGTTTATCTTGTGAGGCCTTTCAGCCAGGTAGCCAGTTTCTGGAAGGTGGTAGAATGGTGCAAGAAAAGTGTTTTACAGAAGCCGTATGATATAAATGATTGTTCAGTTTTCTAAAACTAGTGTTCTGGTTGATTGCAGAATTACTGTTTTGATCAGAAAGACAATTTCTCGCTGACCATTAGAGCGAAAAGAAGAGGAATTCCTTTTGGTACTTGCTCTGTCGAATCAACTCTTATAACTGTTCCAAAATGAAAATTTTATCATAAAACGGTGTGTGGGATGCCATGAAATTGCCTAGTGGGGGACTGGGGTGTCATTAGCTGTTACTTCTCTCGTGAGCCATGGCGAGTACAATTCAATGAATTGAAAATTTTTATTCCAGTGCGTTATGCCTAGATTCTAAATTCCACTGAGGTCCTTCTGCGCAGCTTATTGAACTAATAATAACTCTGAGAGGAGGGATGTGATGGGGAATAGTTTTGCTAGAATTTATGGTTTATTCCGAAAGTAAACATTCAGAATTACGTGTAATTAGGGAAGTAGAAAAAAATTGGAAATTTGTGGTAAGGTCTTATGAGACCAAACTGCTGAGGTCATCGGTCGCTGAGCTTACACACTACTTACCCCGCGTGGCCTAAGTATAAGAGAAATGTGTGTTGACTGAAGTTTAATATCGATGTTTGAGTTGTCATCAGACAGCATATAGTTAGCGCATTGCATGTCAAAGTCATAGAGTCAATTTTCAGTGACAGTCACACATTTAAAGTATTAGGAAAGTTTTCACACTGATGGTGTAACGTTCTGTGAATGGTGCTGCGAGTGAAATATTTGTTTAAGACAGGATTGTTGTCTTTCATGATTTCCATACTTGTCGCAGTCCGAAACTAAGAGCAGATTAGATAAAGGTCGCTGAGTGCCTGCTACAGATTACGAGACGCACCGCTGTTGGGAACATTGCCACGTAGATGGACCAAATTTTGTGCTCCATTTCAGTACGCCTAATATTCATGTAAATTACGGCTGAGTGCTGATACTGTTGCAGCAAACAGGGTTTCGACTACGGGAGGTTACCGTCTTATGGAAGAGAAGCATTTCTTCCAAAGTCAAAGCAGTGGCTATTGGCACGTAACAGCCGCTTGAGTCTTTTCCTAAGCTTTACCTTTCCAGGTTTCTCCCTGTCTGATGACAACTCTATGATTGATATAAAACTTGCGACAACACATTCCATAGACAATGAGATCGTTAGGGCTGGAACAGTAGCTGGGATGAACAGTACATTGTACGAAATCGGCGATGCCTTTATTGGAAAAATCATCTCGGCATTCTTCCGAAATAATCTAACGGCAAGAAACTAGAGCAGGATGGGCGGATGGGTCACTGGACCTCAATCCTCCCGTATACGATTCCAGTGTCTTATCTTTGTGCCATTTCCTGGTGAAGATGGCTGTCATTACGTTTCTCATCTGCTCGTATTGGGCCAATCTGTGATCAATTGTCAAAGATCTCCGGCCGCGCTAGAGGCCGCTTTATTGCGTCGCCTCGCTAAGAGGTAATAGGGTCGCGACTCTGCGAAATACAGAACTCACGGTCCAACTGAGGGTCTGGGTCCCGTCGTAGTGCACCATGCAACCGTGGTAGCCATAGTGGATAATTGCCAAATACGGCCTATTGATAGAGGCGCTGCACATCGGCGATTAGAAACACCAGCTACTGCCCATATTAATCGCCTGCAGTGGATGCTTCCCGAAATATCTTTGCTGATACAGAACAAAGCAACAACATCAGTGCATCGTGAGGGTCATGTATTGCATGCAAATACACTGACAGAAAAAAACGACAACACTAGAAAAATTTAATATAGAGTAATGAAATTTCGGAAATGCATTTGTCTAGGTAACATATTTAAGTGATTTACTTTGCAAGTGATTTGCTTTGCAAGCGCGAGATAAGCCATTGCAAATGTGAAATGCTGGTACATTAGTAACCGGTGTAACCGACAGAATGTTGAATGCAAGCATGTGAACGTCTATGCATTGTGTTGTAGAGGTGCCTTGATGTGGGCTGGAGTTGCATGCCTGTCGCACTTGGACGGGCAATACAGGGACGGATAATACTGTTTGTGAATGACACTGGAGTTGTAACCTGACGATGTCCCATAGCTGCTCTAATGGAAACAGGTCTGGTGATAGAGCAGGCCAAGGCACCACGTCGGTATACAGCTTGTTAGGTTACAACAGCCTTATTCTGTTGAAAAACACTCATGAAATGCTGTTCGTGAATGGCAGCGCAACAGGTCGAATCATCAGACTGATATACAAATTGGGAATCAGGCTGCGTGGGATAACCAGGAGAGCGCTCCTGTAGTCATGTGAAATCTCACCCCAGACCATACCTCCACGTGTAGATCCAATATTTATAGTATGCAGCCAGGCTGGATGCAGGCTCTCAATTAGCCTCCTTCTAATCAACACAGGGTCATCACTAAAACCGAGGAAGAACCAGCTTTCGTCAGAAAACACTACAGACCTTCACACTGCCCTCCAACGAGCTCTCGCTTGACATTACTGGAGTCGCAAATAGCGATGATCTAGGGTCAGTGGAAAGCGTGCTACAGTGCGTCTGGCTCAGAGTTGTCCTTGAAATAACATTTTGTAACCCTCTGTTGTGTCACTATGGTACCAATTGCTCCTTAAATTGCTGCTGCAGATGCACTATTGTGCGCCAATGACATCGCCGAACTCGATGAACTTCCCTCTCGGTAATGCCACGTGGCCCTCCGGAGTTGGGCTTCTTGCGATTCTTGTGACCACCGCTGCCAGCATTTATGCACAGTGGCTACATTCCTGACAAGTCTTTCTGCAGTACTGCAGAAGCAACATCCAACTTCTCGTAGCCCTGTTATTCAAACTCAGTGATGTATTGATAATGGCGTCTTTGTCACCTTAAAGGCATTTTTGGCTAAAATCAACTCACCACATCCAATCTCAAAGATAACCAACGCTCACGACCATTATAGCGTCTTTGTAAAGCAAACCGGATCTGCATCCTCATAGCGGCGCTACTAGCGCAGCTCCTATGCGACCGGCGGAAAAATTTACATAGACATCATCTTCAGATGTAGAAGCACGCCTGCCAACTTTCGTTTATGTCGCACAGTTCCTTCTTGGTGCTGCGTCTTTTTTTTTGTTAGTGTAGTTTTTCACTAAAAGAAGGACAAAAGGCTCATTTGTGCTCTGAACGTTCGGGTGTGTGTCTAGCCTTGACGTTCCTGAGTTTTAATGGCCTTACGGCTTTTATTGGTTTAAGAATTTGTTTTTTGTTTTAAGAATATAAGTTAAACTGTTTAAAATACATTATGTGTTAGTTGAGACAATACCTTTTAAACGTTTTTATTGCGTTGGCCCACTGATTTTAATGTCGTTAAACTTTCTATGGTTAATTTTGGATTTAAATGGTTATAATGCTTGAAGGAAGTTACGAAAGATAGCAGCTAGTTTGTAATGCCTTTTAGCTCTCTGTCATCTGATTACACTGATCCGAAATTGAGTTTGCAAAAGTTATTGGCGTTAAAATTCTACCGTCAGCTAAAGCGTATTTTATGTTAAAAATTTTTGTGTGGCACTCCGGGGCATAACTTTTTTAGTGAATATTAATTTTTATTACTAGTTCTTAAACTTACCTAATTTAATTTGATTTACACCCCAAGATTGGCTACATGAGTGTCAATCAGGTTTCATTGTAATTATGTTGAATGGTTATTTGCCAATATACGTTTTGTAATTTTTTAACATAAATGTGTCTTAGATTCTGCCTGTACACGATATATGTTAATGTATTCTTTGAAGTCAGCGGTCAGCAAGACCGAAGTGGCTGTTTGTTTGGAGACTTAACGTTCATTGCGTGCCAACGTAACTCTCATTCGGAAATGTCGTGGACTATTCAGACTGCTATTTGTTAGTAAGTTATCGTTAAATAAACTAAATAACTTTAATGTGTTTCTCTGGGATTGTGTCCATGGTCCTTCGCCGACAGAACTGAGCGTGCTTAAGTTTTTTGACCAGGAGTGCGACTAGGACTGCTCACACGTCTTTGTAACACAATTTCAACTGTTATCCTTGGGAATGAACAGTGGGGAACTCTAATAAAGATACCCACCATTGTAGCTCCTGTGCTGATAACTACAATAAATTGGTAAGAGACAGCTTTTTCCGTTTCATTCATATACATTGCACCAATATCCTCTTTACACACAGTGCTATTAACGTTAGATGTTTGGGTGCATTATGTTGTTCACATTATTTATGAATGATTTCGTTTACTCATTTATCTAATAATTCAAAAGAGTTTTATTTCTTTCGAACTTTTTATGCCATTTGCTTTTGAGTTACTGAACAGCCGTTAGCTGACTGCACTTTTCGTTACGGAAATATCGTTGGATCAAAGAGCAGTGACTAGTAGCTGCAAGCTTTGAATCTTACAACTTCTGGGGAATTACCAAGTTTGTCGATGAATATTAAATTTCATTATCTCAACATTAGTGAAAAGTCAATTTAATAATCAAAATTACTTCCTAAACACTTTATTGTACAGGGTGAACATTCATAAAACCGACAAACTGGAGGGTTGGATTCCTGACTCGAAATGGAGGGGGAAAAAGTCCTATGAACATGTGTTCGGAAATGGATGGCGCTGACGAATGAAAATTCCTTTGACCCCTTGACCACGTGCCTTGTGTTCCTTGTGTGTTGCATGCTGTGCGATTGACGTAGCGTATTGTAAGCAGCAGAATAGTGCGGTATTCATGTCGGGAACAAGCCGAGGTGGTGTCTGTGTACGGCCAAGCAGATGGAAACGGTCGAGAGGCAGCACGGCTGTACCAAAACAAGTACTCTCATAGACACCAACAAAATCACACAACATTTCAAACCTTTTTTTGGATTTTGTGGGATCATGGGTCCTTTCAGACATACGAAAGTGTAGGGAGACAGCGGACTGTGCGTACACCAGATTTGGAGGACCAGGTTCTATAGACTGCTGAGACAAACCCTAGTTCAGGCTCCTGGCAAGTGGCCCGCCTACGTGATATGAGCCAAAATACGATTATGTGTATCCTGTAAGACAACTGCTACTATCCCTATCACGTACAACGAGTGCAAGAATTAACAGCAGCGGATTTCCCTTTAGGGATGGATTCTGTTGAAGGTCTCTTCACCAAACCATCACAGTCATGGGATTTCTGTCAACAGTCCTCGTTACCGTCTTGCGAACGCGTGCATTGCCACTTTGAACATTATGGGTCGTGGTTACGATCACCTCTCTACTGTGCTCTGTGATGATTTGTTGTCGTTGTAAGCACAGCGTCTATTTCCGGACACATGTCCATAGCACCTTCTTTCTTCCATTTACAGCGTTTGTCGGTCTATTTATGTTGACCCTGTTCACTGACGGCTCATAACATTATGACTACTGGTCACTGTATGACTGATTGCCGCCTGGTGACGCTGCGGTCATGTGACTCACCAAGGGAAGTGGAGGACAGAGATGAATGTGAAATCGTCCTACCGCGTCCATACGGGCCACAAATGGGGAAATCCACTGACATAACCGACTTTGACGAAGACCAGATGTTTGTGGGTTAATGCCTGGGACTGAGCATCTCATTGTCAGAAAAGGCCAACTGGTCGGCTGCTCGTGTCCTACTGGTTTGAGCATCTATGGAAAGTGATTGAAGAACGGCGAAATCACGAGTAGGCGACAAAGAATGTCGCAGAACATGCTTTGTAAAGCATGATAGGCAGCGGTCTGTGGCATACATGACATCAGAATTCAATGTTCGTGCAGGAACAAATGTCTCGGAGTTCACCGTTCAGCGTACATTGTTGAAAAATCAGCTCCGCAGCAGACGACCCCTACGTGTACCCATGTAGACCCGACGACATAGTGATTTACGATTGCAGTGAGCACGGAATCATCGATATTGGACCGAGCATCAATGAATACGTGTAACCTGGTCTGATGAATCACGTTTCTTGTTACACCAGGCCGATAGTCGTGCCTGAATATGTTTTCATCCAGGCGAACGGCCACTTGAACATAAACCGCGCCACGGACTATGAGGGACTATCACCGAGGCACTATGATATGGATGGACTAATGTGCGAACCACCTATATCCCTTCATGTCTTCCGCTACGGCGACAGCTTCTTCCAGCAGGATAACTGCCCGCGTCACAGGGTCAGGATCATGCTACAGTTGTTTGAAAATCATGGTAGTGAGCTCACATTGACGTCGTGGTCACCAAATTAACCTGATCTGACCTCAACGGAACATATCTGGTACGCTATCTGGCGTCAGTTACGCGACCACAATGGGATTTGCGTGGCCTGTGCATAGACAACTGATGCCACATACTTCCGGAAACCTACCAAGGACATGTCGATACCATACCATACATAACTGCAATTCTGTACTGTTCCAAAGGTTTACCAACACACTGTTAAGCAGGTAGTGAGAATGTTTCGACTCATTGGTGTATGAATGGCGTCTAAAAATACATGCATCTTCTGCTTTCATAACCTGGATGTGGGCTAGATAATAGTGCATTTATATGACTTATTTAGAGGCATCCAATTGTTTTAATTTTGCTAAATTCTAACTAAAGTGAAAGCAACAATTATTGCTCCCAGCTGCACAAGCTGAATGATATTTGAATAAATACAGGGTACTGGGGTGTACGTGCAGATATTTTTGATGGTGATAGAAGACAGTGGAATGTACAACATTACATCAGTATTTACTTCATTGGCAGATTAATAATTATAGCTATTGGGAGTAATATGCTTTCAGGTAGATGAATACCTCCAAGTACATTTGCCAAGAGCAAGCCGTTAATGCTTATTTTCCCTTAGAGAGCAGGTCAGGTGTTGAAGTGTGGATGCGTGGACGCAAAACGGTTTTTCTATACTGGCAGGCATGGGCCACTTAGTAGTGCAGTTACAACCACGCAGAAAGCATTAGGTGATAAATTATGTGACGTGTTTGCAGGAAGACTGTTAGACGCAGAGAGAAAACAACAAACACAATGAAATGGGTATACATTTAGGTGTCAATGACCGTCCTATCTCAACTTATACCCTAACACACTGTATACGTGAGGCAACGTCACATGGAGTAGCAACATGATTTGTGTATAGTCAAATGGGTAAATTCCAATTTCACCAAATAAACAGCGAACATTAAGACATTACAAGGAAGTCATTACTGTACTGCAATCAGTTCTTGTTGTTGAAATAGCATTCCCTAATACTGAATGTAACTAAATATGCTTCTTCTAATTTATGAATGATTAATGAGATCTGACTTAGATGTCGTCAACTTTTCCTGTTTGTAAAAGGTTAATTTTGGCTTTATATTGTCGAGTTTATTCAATTGGCGCACCACTAACTAGTTTTATAACATTTAAATATTTTTACCAAGGAAATTGATGGTGCATGTGATTCGCCAGCTGTGTATATTGAGGGGAATAAAAACTGCAGGAGATCGCAGCTTTTTCTATTTTGTGACATACGTAGAGACTTAAGGAAGTAAGTTACGCATGTCGTTTCACGCTAAGATCTCTGAGCACCAGGGGTGGCGCATTGTCAGAAGGGAGTACAAGTTCTCGTAGTCTTGCAGACATAGTTCTGCTGCGGTGCGGACAACAGGCGCATCATAGGCTGCGAGTGAAATACCGTGATAAAGTTGAAGTACTTGGGTCAGTGCTCGTCTTGTGGTGAAACGATCTCAACTGCACACAGACTCGCCGCCTAATTCTGACGATACGTGGACCAAATGCAGTGTCGCGTCAGCCTTAGTGAAATCGTGCTAAGAACTTAAGCACGGCCGCGCAGGTGTAGGTGATACTGATCGGGAAGGAACGTCATCGACATCGACCACAGACGAAAATATCCAGGCAGTCGAGTAACTGATTCCCAGCAGTTGCAGATTTCCCAGCGACGAGGATGTACAAATAGCGGCTTTCGAATGGTTCCTTGACCAAGGAATGGATTTCGAGGAACTTTACAGTTCGAGAGAACCTTTTGACCGTTGCTTACAGAGACTTGGTGATTATGTTGAAACATGGTGTCAAGTATCTGTGTCACATTGAGGTGTAGTACAGCATTCATTAAGAGTTACTTGGTCTGCCATAATAATCTATAATTTACTTTTTGAAACTCCCTCGTACAACGTTTGTGGTTGCATCCTTAGAGGCAAATTGCTTCCACATGTTTTTGATAGGTCTTTGGATAAGTAGGGAGATAAATGGAGAACAGCTCCTGCTTTTACGGATAATACTTTTGGAGTTTGAACTTGTTTACTACCGTCGATGATTAGCCTGCCTTTATGATAAGGTCCTCAGGGAACTGCTAATTTCCGATGAAAAGAGATTATCGTCTTTTCGGGGAACTGAGAGCTCAGAGTTAAAAGAAATCTCGTTTGTCTGTAGGAATTCCTAAACAAATCTCTTAATTTCACCTGTAACCTGATCCACAAGTTGGAAGAAAAGATGTCGGCGTTGGGAGAAGCTGTCACCAATATTCTGGCACTTTATTATTTCTAATAGCTTGTGTTTTATTTTCACATACAGATTTAACAAACTAATTAAATTTCAGTATTTCAAAAACGATGCATTCTCTTAATAAATGACAACTATTTCACATAATTTCTAAAGTAAGTTAATAAGACAATATTTTCTTAAATAACATTTCACAGCTTAACACTACAATATGTTTAATATTCGGTCACATCACAGTTATTATTGAATACAGGAATAACTTCCAATTCAGTACTTCGTGGGCTGTTCCTTAAGCTTTATAATCGCTTCGAAACGCTGTTGCATGTTATCAATGATTTCTGTAGTGTACTGAGGCCCAGTTGCTTGCTTTTCTTCTTTCAATTTGTTTATCAGATCTTGTTGCAGTTCTCCTGAATCTTATATCGGGATCGTCACGTAAATACTGTATGAGTTTAAGGTGTAGCAACTGAAGTAGTATCTGAAACGAAATGAAATGTCGTTTGCTTCCCGGCGGGTAGGCCTGATCGCCTGGTGCAAGTCTTTTGAGGTGACGCCACTTCAGCGACTTGCGTGTCGATGAGGATGAAATGATGATGACAACACAAACACGCAGTCCCTGAGCGGAGAAAATCTCCAACCCAGCCGGCAATCGAACCCGCGCCCACCGTCGTGACAAGCCGGCGTGCTGTCCACTCAGCTACGGTGGCTGACAAGTATTACTCTAAAAACCCTGACATAAGGAACGTATTGTTATACAAGGTATGCTGTCAGAATTGGGTCATTATTTGGAAAATACGTATGTAAATCTAATACCCAGCTTCCTGTTGTCATGTGAAAATTTTGTTTCGGAATGTTGAGATGTCCCCCCTCCTTTAACACGCTGTCTGTGGTAGTAATCTCTCCCATATAAGATGAGAAATACAATACCATACCGAAACATTACCCCCGCTGTGTTTTACGAGTACAATAGGTTAAAAATACTTAGTCTGCAGGCCGTCAATTGGCTTTCACCACATCATAGTTCTTTCGTCTGCTGAAAAGACGTTGAAATTGCACTCATCGTCAAATGTAACACCACTCCACCAAAAAAAGTGATTCAAATGGCTCTGAGCACTATGGGACTTAACTTCTGAGGTCATCAGTCCCCTAGAACTTAGAACTACTTAAACCTAACTAACCTAAGGACATCACACACACCCATGCCCGAGGCAGGATTCGAACCTACGACCGTAGCGGTCGCGCGGTTCCAGACTGTAGCGCCTAGAACCGCTCGGCCACCCCGGCCGGCCAACTCCACCACTCTAACCTTTGTTAACGTGGCCCCTTGTGAACTGCCGGAGCCGTTTGCTTCGGTTCACTTCGTTCACATTTGGCTTTTTCTTTCGCACTCTTTCGTTGTACTCGTACACATCTCTCTGATAACCCTCCGGCTCGCTTACACGTTCTTGCGACATTTCATGGTGGAAGATAGTAAGTTCTGAACGTCATGTTACGTCCCTTAAGTCTCATTGAGACTTTGTAGACTACTCAACAGGACAGAGTAACAACAAGTGATCGGACTGGGGGAAACAAGCACTACGATACTGCATTAATACAATGGAACTAAAGCCATGCTCTTACGTGACTCAGTATTAAAGATTCGTTCCTTTAAGAACTTTCCAAATTATTTTCACAAACACGTTTATTATCATATTACAATGATTCATTGATGCTTTACTATTTGACAGCTGTCTCTTTATTGCAGCGGAGCATTTTCGGTAAATTGTTAGAATGGAGCGACAAGAAAGAAATTACACAACGCCTTTTTGACCGAATTTTCATTGCAAAACGATGAGTGAAAAGGAAATAATGGTGTGCCAAATTGACCAGGTGAGATCTCATTATGCAAAGAGAGGTTTAATTCCATGAAAGTAATCAAAGTAATTAAAAAAGCTCAATTAGTTATTTAACGGAAAATTTTGTTCGAATTTTCATAGCCAAACGGAGAGATCTTATCAAGAAGTAAAATGGATTAGAGAAACATTTGATGCACCTTTGAATGATACGTAATCTAACAGGCAAATATCCTCCTAGGACTCTCTAAGATTCTAAGTTAAACATTGAACTTTAAATATTCAGTCGGAACCTCATTTTCTGTACATGATGTAGAGTATTATTCAAATGTTTCTCTAAGCTATTTTATTTCTTACTTTTCGGGTAATCGCTTCACAAAGCATTTGAACATTTCTTTTGAAATTCTTTCTTATTGTGTGCATATTGTGGCGGTTCTCGTATTTGAGGGTCTCAAAGGTTGGGTTTAACAGATGGGAATCCAACTTCCATTTTCCGAGCATCAGTGCCATCTGTAATATCAATCTTTTAAATGATCAGTTCAATATTAATATTAACTTAACAAATCTGGGCTGGCGCAATAAAAGATTAACATCAACCGCAATGAACTCAAACAAGTGACTGATGCTTTACAATTTACACATGCTTTTCTTTACTTCGTACCGCCCGGTTTATCGTTAAGTTGCCGTCATTGCTCACACCTCCTCCGTCCGGTTACTTTATCATCTGGAGGGTTGAATTACTGCATTGCTGATCTCAACCAAACATGAGGCAGGTCTCTAAAACAATTAATAAAATGATTATCCCCCACTTGCAGCCTTAGTTCCATCACTCAGAAAACATCTTTACTGCGTCGTCCTAGCGTTACTGCGGTACAGGGGGAAGTAAAAAAGCGCATGTACAGCGTATATAGTTGGATAGTTACAACATGATTTGTAATCACTCAAGTGCCATCGAGAATTATTAAAAACATTGCCTGGCTCAATATCTAGGACACCTTCAGTATTTTTCTCTTACAAGCACTTGTAAGCTATAAGGAGCAGTCAGATGAAAATGTGAATATGAGACGGATGGAAAAAAGTAAGTAAACTGTTTATTGTTTCAAAACTAATCGCCGTAACTGTTACTACATTTGCCCCAATGAAAGATAACATGGGCAGTGCCCACATGGAAAAATGTTTGCTGTTGCTTACGGAGCCATGATTGTAACATGGCGTGCACTTCATCCGAAGCAAATTCCGACCAAGAAGACATTCGTGACTACCGATTTGCTTCAGACAAAGAAGAGGACGCTTAGGTACAATCAAGGTTCCGTAGGCAACCGCAGACATTACCTCATGAATGCAATGACCGTGTTGTCTCAGAGTGGGATAAATGTATTGACAATTGCGGCAATTATTTTTTAAATAGTAAACAGTTTACAAACTTTCGTCCATTAGACTCATTTTCATTTGACTACCCTTTTTATAACACAACAGGTTATAGCGCATTATCAACCAGTCAATGTTGAAACGTACAATTATGAACGTTAATCGTGAGAGTATTTCTTTAAGACTTAGAAAAGATTCTTTAAACTATTTTTTAACTGACACGTTTATGCTTCGATACAACAGAATTTACCCGCACTAAAAACAGAGACGTAAACGACAGTGCTGCAACTCGTGTGCAGAGTAACTACCTTTTCTATACCTTATTGCAGTATCTGTATTGTTAAGAAGAACGATACAATGGTCCTTAGGATATCCGAAGGAACAGCACTGCGGTGACTACAGCCGTTATGAAACAGATGAAATGTAATTGCAGCTGCGAATACGAACAACCATCAGCTGTATAAGGAGATGACGACAATGAAAATTTGAGCCGGAATAGGACTCGTACTCAGATTTTCCGCATTAAACGAGCGGTCGCCGTAAACGGTTTGGTGGCCAGACCCAAACTTCCACAAGACATTTTAATTGAAAGTCGCTGCCCAGTATCGACGTATAAATAAATTGCAGTGATGGTGTTGTCAAGAAGCGCGATGCAGTGTTCCTTCGAATCTACGTCTACATGTACATCTACATGGATACTCTGCCAATCACATTTAAGTGCCTGACAGATGGTTCATTGAACCACCTTCACAAAAATTCTGTTTTTCTACTCTCGTACAGCGCGTGGAAAGAAACATACACCTTTATCTTTCCGTGCGAGCTCTGATTTCCCTTATTTCATTATGGTGATCGTTTCTCCCTATGTAGGTCGGCGTCAACAAAATATTTTCGCATTCGGAGGAGAAAGTTGGTGTTTCAAATTTCGTGAGAAGATTCCGCCGCATCGAGAAATGCCTTTGTTTTAATGACGTCGACCCCAAATCCTGTATCATTTCAGTGACACTCTCTCCCCTATTCCGCGATAATGCAAAACGTGTTGCTCTTCTTCTTTCGCGATGTTCTCCGTCAATCCTATCTGGTAAGGATCCCACACAGCGCAGCAGTATTCTAAAAAAGGACGGACAAGCTTAGTGTAGGCAGTCTCCTTAGTAGATCTGTTACATTTTCTAAGTGCCCTCCCAATAAAACGCTGTCTTTGGTTTGCCTTCCCCACAAATTTTCTATGTGTACCTTCCAATTTTAGTTGTTCGTAATTGTAATTCCTAGATATTTAGTTGAATTTACGGCTTTTAGATTTGACTGATTTATCGTGTTCCTTTCAGAACTTATGTGAATGACCTCACACTTTTCGTTATTTAGGGTCAATTGCCAATTTTCTCAACATACAGGTATCTTTTCTAAGTCCTTTTGTAATTTTTTTGATCTTTGGGTAACTTTACTAGTCGATAAATGACAGCGTCATCTGCAAAGAACCGAATACTGTTGCCCTGATTGTCTCCCAAATCGTTTATATAAATAAGGAGCAGCAAATGACCTGTTACACTACCTTCGGGCACGCTGGATGGTTCAAATGGCTCTAAGCACTATGGGACTTAACATCTGAAGTCATCAGTTTCCTAGACTTAGAACTACTTAAACCTAACTAACCTAAGGACATCACACACATCCATGCCCGAGGCAGGATTCGAGGTTCAAATGGCTCTGAGCACTATGGGACTTAACATCTTAGGTCATCAGTCCCCTAGAACTTAGAACTACTTAAACCTAACTAACTTAAGGACATCACACAACACCCAGCCATCACGAGGCAGAGAAAATCCTTGACCCCGCCGGGAATCGAACCCGAGAACCCGGGCGTGGGAAGCGAGAACGCTACCGCACGACCACGAGATGCGGGCACAGGATTCGAACCTGCGACCGTAGCAGCAGCGCGGTTCCGGACTGAAGCGCCTAGAACCCGCTCGGTCACAGCGGCCGGCGGGATGCTAAAAATCGCTTCTGTTTTATTCGATGACTTCCGTCAGTTATTACGAAGTGTGACCTCTCTGACAGGAAATCACAAATCCAGTCACATAACTGAGACGATATTCCAGAAGCACGCAATTTCACTACAAGCCGCTTGTGTGGTACAGTGTCAAAAGCCTTCCGGAAATCCAGGAATACGGAATCGATCTGAAATCTCTTGTCAATAGGTCTAAATACTTCGTGAGAATAAGGAGCTAATTATGTTTCACAAGAACGATGATTTATAAACTCGTATTGTCTGTGTGTCAATAGACCGTTTTCTTTGAGGTAATTCATAATGTTCGAAGACAATAATTGTTCCAAAATGCTGCTGCATTTCGACGCTAACGATGTGGGCCTGTAATTTAGTGGATTACTCCTACTTCCTTTCCTGAATATTGATGTGACTTGTGCAACTTTCCAGTCTTTGGGTACGGATCTTTCATCGAACGAACTGTTGTATATGATTGTTAAGTGTGGAGCACATGCATGCATGACAGCGGATAGGCACTGCGGCGACTAAGGACTTTATGAAATACATGAAGTAATGCATTCACAGTTGCGAATCGAATAACCATTATCTGTTTAAGGGAATGAGGACAGTGAGAATTTGTGCCGGACCGGGACTCGAAGACGGATTTCTCGCTACACGCGAGCGGTCACTTAACCACCTTGGCTATTCGTGCACGACTCACAGTCTGGACCCACACTACAGTACAAGTTGCAGTTCCTGCGCCACAACCTGTACTCCTGCACACTTTCACTGTCGTCATTTACTTATACATCCGACGGTTGTTCGTATTTGCAACTGCGAGTAATTTTGATGTATTTCATAACAACTGAAGCCAGTGCAGTGCCTGTTCCCTCGGAGATTCAAGCATGTCCGAAGGAACATGGCATCGTTCTTCTTAACGACACGGGCACTGTTATATCGTATTTATCCGCCGATGTTAGGCGGTGACTTTCAATTAAAATGTAGTCAGTCCACTGTAAAGGATTTACGCGACGCAGAGACGACGACATATGGAAGTATGTGCACGGATAGCCAAAGTAGTTAAGGTGACAACTCGCGTAAAGTGGGAAATCGGAGTTCGAGTCCCAGTCCGGCACTTATTTTCTCGTCTTCCTCTTATACAGAACGCAGTTGTTCGTATTCGCATCTGTGAATACATCTAATGCACTTTTTCTAAAATGTCTTGCCTTTGTCGACATTTGTAAACGATTACTCATAAAGTGTTTGCGCGGAACTGTTACTCTGAAGCAAAGCTAATTGAGGAAACTGAATATGTACTCATTGGTAGCGTACTCCTGTGTAGAGAAACCGGAAACAACAATGGAAAAAGTGTTTTGACCTACAAAGTAACTGTGTCAGAAATACTTTTTTTTTTTCTTAGAAAACAGTGCCATACCGAGAAATTTTTTCCGTTGCATGTGCATTCCCATTTCATGAAACGTGAGGACAAAATACCTCCACCCACAAGATGATGCCACAAATGAGCAGGCGTGTTATCACAGACATCACAAATGTTACACCCGAACGTCTTGAAAAGGTTTGGAGACAATTCAACTAAAAAATTCAAAAGCTGCCCATCTGGGGTTGAAGCAAGGTGATCAAGTTGATGCACTCAGTTTATGGATCCATAATTTTCTTTTGATGTTTTCCTTCCGATTGATAGTTGTATGTTACGTTCAGAGAGGAAGTTAAAAATGAAAATATCAGATGGATTTCATTCTATCAGACGCACTATGTTTTAGATCACCTAGTGCTCTGTTGGTCTCCTTCCCCAGATATTATCTCCTTCATTTTTAACTCTGAAATCATCTACATCTAAATACATATGCCGCAAGCCATGATACTGTGCATGGCGGAGGTTACCTTGTACCGCTGCTAATTTCCCTTCCTGTTTCACTTGCAAATGGATCGGTGGAGAAACTACTATATGCTTCTGTACGAGCCCTGATTGCTCTTATCTTGTCTTCACGGTCCTTACTGCTGGTGGCAGCAGTCTGTCGTACACGCCGGTTCCCTAAACTTTCTCAGTAGTGTTTCTCGAAAAGAATGTCTTCCCGCCTCCATGGATTTCCATTTGAGTTCACGGAGCACTTCCGCCAAACACATCTTGATCGAACCTATCAATAACCAGTCTAACAGGCACGGTTCTAAACTGCTTCGATGTCTTCCTTTAATCTGAGCAGGTACAAATCCTAAACACTCGTGCAGCATTCAAGAATGCGTAGCGGAACTGTTCTGTGCGCGGCCTCATTTACAGATGAACTAAACTTCCCAAGAATTCTCCCAGTAAACCGAAATCGACCGTATGTCTTTTGTGCAGCCATCCTCACGTGCTCGTTGCACTTCATGTCGATTTGCAGATTTATGCCCAGATATTTAATGACCTGACTGTTTCAAGCAGCACACCACTGATACTATTTTCCGACACTTCAGGGTTGTTTTTCTCACCTGTGTTCATTAACTTGCATTTTCCTGCATTTAGAACAAGCTGCCATTCACAACACCAAACAGAAATTTTATCCATCATTCGCACGAACGATGCTTTCTGCACCCATGTTAATTGTGTATAGAAGCTTTTCCCTCTCATGGAAATTCTATGCACTGGAACCACACAAGAAACACAATAATAGTTGTCAACTGGAAAACGCTTTGAGGTTCACAAAAGAATTTTGCGACATTAAATTTTTACAACGCTATCGTCGTTGATTCTGATTCACAATGTCCTTGCATGGCATGTAGTGTCAAACAGAAGTTATGTTTCGCTATTGGAGCAACTTGTGCGTGAGTTTCCATGGGAAGGGCCGTCGTTAGTAAACCAGTAGGTACACTTGGAAGTAGTCGATGAATCTGCAAAATGCAGTGATGTTGTAACAAAAATATTCAGCAAAAAAATAGAAATTTAAATAAACTGAAACGTTTTTTTCTTTGGAGTTTAATCGGAACCACGCAAGAGCAGTACATAAAACGAATAAAAATTGATATGAAAAGTGACTAGATTTTTAAAAAATCGTGAAATCTATATCACGGAAGGGCTAACTTGGGTCGTGTTCCCAGTTGCAGTTTGCCTACCTAGCGCCTTCCAGGAGCAACAAATATTTGATTTTCAATATATCATACAGTTAGTGACCGAATTAAAAGAATATATGCTGTCATAATCTACTCTCTAACAGCTATAATTTTATTTTTAAGGTTAAACACAATATGTAAATCATTACAGTTTCATAATGTGTGTATGTTTTGAGGCCACGTAACTCACGGCGCGCAATTTTCCCAGATTATATGCATCCAGTATTTGAGAATGAGTGCATATGGTGTCTTTCAATAAATTTTAAACACAATTTCAAACTTTTAGGAAAAATTTGCTCGATGACACAACTCACAAAATGAGCTTACTATATTTTCGCTGTTAATGCAGTAATAGTACAGCATCAAGTATGACGTTTTAATTTATTACTTCTTTACTACTAATCTATTCGCAAATAATTATACATATAGTATCTACATATACTACAGAATGCGCCTGCAAAACTTTAGCATTATACGACTCATAGATCGGGAGGTATGACGTATTTTTGTACTTGGTAATTAGATTCTTTAAAGAATCGGGTGTAGTGGTTTACTGGTACGTACTAAAATGGAATAGGGTGGTCGAATTTTATGCGTCGAAACATGGTGTAGCCCGGAAGCTCATGTCCAGATTATGAGCATATTATTATGAAATGGATGAAGTCGTATCATAAGAAGGTCGACGACTGTCAGTTGAGTGATAATAATGCCGTAAAGAGAAAGAGGCCTTGGCAACAGATTGGGCTCGTAGTTCGTAGCCGCGGCCGCAGCGTGGCGCTGCGATATGCTCGACCGCACCCACGCAGTGAGGCCTGCTGCCTCTGCTATGGCTGCCGAGAGGAAGAGCAGAGACGTAGGCAAAGACACAGAAGAGACAAGCGGGCAGCGGATTGCTGCTTAGATAACGGCTGGCAAATATTGACTATGATAACGGATGCCGCTTGTGCCGGCAACCATCTCCGTCTGTTGTCTCGTTTGCTGAAGGATTGCAAGGAGCACTTCGCGTGACGTCCCGCCCTGCCACCAGCTCCCATGTGCGATATGTCTGCGTCCTCCTTTTACTTTTTGAAATGTTTACCGCATGGTTTCTAGCGCATAAGAACGCAAGGATGTAGAACCAAATCCTTACAACGCCTGTAATAACGCTAGAAACATTCAGTTAGTCTGTTGTCAAGCGTGATGATTCAGTCGGAGACTATTTGTTTGTTCGTTAATTGGCGCTTATTTTACTGTCACTAACAGACAGGCAGCTTACCTCGTCCGCTGTCACAGACTTTACAGCAAATGGAAGTACTGCACCTCGCCAATAGATTGGAGCAGCAATTTCATCCATGACATTCGTCCATAAACTTAAGTGTGTCACAAGCGGCTGTCTCATTCATAACATTTCTTCGTAAACTTAAGTGTGTCACATCTATATCATCTAATGGTCTACAAATTTCCTCGATTCTCTATGATCTTAAACAGAATTGTCATCCGCAAACGGAGAACACAAATATTTTAGTATTTAAGTCGGGTTGTAGGCTCACTTCCACGTACAACTGTACCAACGTTGATCTGTTTGGAAGTTTTGCTTTTCATCTGTTCTAAATAAAAAAAATTTCATTCCGACAAAACTTACCTTTCCTGAAACTCACGGAACCTTTGTAATGAGAATGAACACTTGCTTACTTATCACTATTTCAGTTCCATAGGTTTTACCTATTTTTAAGGATTAATACAGTTTTATTGATCTTCCTACCTCGTCACTTGGCTAAATACAAGATATCGTGCGAGTACTCCTCGGTCATTGGCAGTTGATTGTCGTGTGGTTTGTTGCTTCTGTCTTTATATAGCTGAGCTATCGCCTGGTACTGCGCAGATTGCAGTTAGAGATGGGCAGTGCCTTGCCATTCCTAGACGTCCTTGTCCGTCGAAAAACAAATGAATGTCTCAGTGTTAGCATTTACCGGAAACATGGCTCTGAGCACTGTAGGACTTAACTGCTGAGGTCAATCAGTCCCCTAGAACTTAGAACTACTTAAACCTAACTAACCTATGGGCATCACACACATCTATGCCCGAGGCAAGATTCGAACCTGCGACCGTAGCAGTCGCGCGGTTTCAGACTGTAGCGCCTAGAACCGCTCGGCTACCGGAAACAAAGCCATATAGAGAGATAGCTGCCCATGACCAACTACCACCATCCAGCATAGAAAGGATGTATTCTGAGTATCATGCCGATCCGAGCTAAAGACGTTTCAGGCGTCGAAAACCTTACAGAAAGTATTCAAAGAAGCGACAAATTTCGCAAGCCATTTCACTGAAGACAAGCGATCAAAATTATTGGCTTCTGGCTCGTAGCCTAACTTACCTTTAACTGCCATCCACCTATGAGTAAACACATTTCACCGTATTGAAACATACTAAGGCGCTGCTCCTAGCGTAAAACTTTGCCTTCAGTGATCGTCTAAGATATGGTATCAAAGCGTATTTTTGATCGTCATGTCTGGGTAATGTCTCTTTTTTTTTTCATGTCCAGAACAGAAGGCGAGAGTATTGCCGAAAGAGGGGTGCAGTATTGGAGAGAGATAGTACGTGTGTGTGTTGGGGGGGGGGGGGGGGAGAGAGAGAGAGAGAGAGAGAGAGAGAGAGAGAGAGAGAGAGAGAGAGAGAGAGAGAGAGAGAGAGAGACTGCAACGTAACATTGATGACAGTGTCAAATGGTGCAAATGGCTCTGAGCACTATCTTAGGTCATCAGTCCCCTAGAACTTAGTACTACTTATACCTAACTAACCTAAGGACATCACACACATCCATGCCCGAGGCAGGATTCGAACCTGCGATCGTAGCAGTCCCGCAGCTCCGGACTGCAGTGCCTAGAACCGCACGGCCACCGCGGCCGGCGACAGTGTCAATACAGTAGAGTTACTAAATACGGTTTTCCGAAATTTCTCGCAAAAGAAGACGAAGTAATCGCTAACGTCGATTTGCAACAGGACTTTGGAACATATACTGTGTTCGAACATTATGAGTTATCTGAAGGCTGTAAATTCAACTAAATACTAACATAAGTTGGAAGGATCACACAGATAATTTAGTGAGAAAAGCAAACCAAAGACTACTATTTATTGGCAGAACACTGAGGAAATGCAATAAGTCTACTAAAGAGACTGCCTTTCACTACGCTTGCACGTCCTTTTCTGGAGTACTGCTGTGCAGTGTGGCATCCGCACCAGATAGGATCGACGGAGGACATCGCAAAAGTTCAAAGGAGGACAGCTCATTTCGTTCTATCGCGAAATAGGGAGAGAGCGCCACGGATATGATACGTGAACTGGGGCGCCAATTCTTAAAACAAAAGCATTTTTCGTTGCGGCAGGATCTTTTCGTGAAATTCCAGGTGCCTCCTTCTTAGGGAAGAATGACCATCATAACAGAGAAATCAGTGCTCGTGCAATATATGTTTAAGAGCTCGTTTTCCCGCGAGCTGTTCGAAAGTGGAACGGTACGGAAACAGCTTGGAGGTGGTTAGATTAGATTAGGTTAGATTAGATTAATACTAGTTCCATGGATCATGAATACGATATTTCGTAATGATGTGGAACGAGTCGAATTTTCCAATACATGACATAATTAGGTTAATTTAACAACATACTTAAGTTAATATAACAACTTTATTTTTTTTGTGTTTTTTTTGTTTTTCTTTATTTTTTATTTTATTTTTTTTAAATATTTTAGGTTTTTTTTTCTTAATTTATATCTAAGAATTCCTCTATTGAGTAGAAGGAGTTGTCATTCAGAAATTCTTTTAATTTCTTCTTAAATACTTGTTGGTTATCTGTCAGACTTTTGATACTATTTGGTAAGTGACCAAAGACTTTAGTGCCAGCATAATTCACCCCTTTCTGTGCCAAAGTTAGATTTAATCTTGAATAGTGAAGATCGTCCTTTCTCCTAGTATTGTAGTTATGCACACTGCTATAACTTTTGAATTGGGTTTGGTTGTTAATAACAAATTTCATAAGAGAGTATATATACTGAGAAGCTACTGTGAATATCCCTAGATCCTTAAATAAATGTCTGCAGGATGATCTTGGGTGGACTCCAGCTATTATTCTGATTACACGCTTTTGTGCAATAAATACTTTATTCCTCAGTGATGAATTACCCCAAAATATGATGCCATATGAAAGCAATGAGTGAAAATAGGCGTAGTAAGCTAATTTACTAAGATGTTTATCACCAAAATTTGCAATGACCCTTATTGCATAAGTAGCTGAACTCAAACGTTTCAGCAGATCATCAATGTGTTTCTTCCAATTTAATCTCTCATCAATGGACATACCTAATAATTTGGAATATTCTACCTTAGCTATATGCTTCTGATTAAGGTCTATATTTATTAATGGCGTCATACCATTCACTGTACGGAACTGTATGTACTGTGTTCGATGAACCCTCGGCCATGGCACTTAATTGTGAATTGCAGAGTAACCATGTAGATGTAGATGTGTTATTAACTGCCGTTCCATGGATACGTATCTCCCTTGTTCCAGTCTGTTCAACGTGATATGCGTCCTATATTATGAAGCAGTATTCCAGTATGGGTATTGCAAGTTCGTCCTACATTTCGGGCTTCTGTAAAACATGCCAACTTTGAGTGTTTTGCGTTCTTTTAAATCCCGCATGCGTTTTTCCTTGCTTCTACAACAGTGTTCTTACTAATTTATTTGGTATATGTCTGTCAATAGCTGTCGATACTATTTCTTTGAATTTAAACCACATCCGTCAGTTGTTGTTGTTGTTGTTGTTGTGGTCTTCAGTCCAGAGACTGGTTTGATGCAGCTCTCTATGCTACTGTGTTCTGTGCAAGCTTCTTCATCTCCAAGTACCTACTGCAACAAACATCCTTCTGAATCTGCTTAGAGTATTCATCTATTGGTCTCCCTCTACGATTTTTACCCTCCACGCTGTTCTCCAGTACCAAATTGGTGATCCCGTGATGCCTCAGATAGCAACCGATCCCTTCTTCTTGTCAAGTTGTGCCACAAATTCCTCTTCTTCCCTATTCTATTCAGTAATTCCTCATTAGTTACGTGATCTATCCATCTAATCTTCAGCATTCTTCTGTAGCACCACATTTCGAAAACCTCTATTCTCTTTTGGTCTAAACTATTTATCGTCCGTGTTTCACTTGCATACATGGCTACACTCCATACAAATACTTTCATAAAAGTGTTCCTGATCCTTAAATCTATACTCGATGTTAACAAATTTCTCTTCTTCAGAAACGCTTTCCTTGCCGTTGCCAGTCTACATTTTATGTCCTCTCTACTTCGACCATCATCAGTTACTTTGCCCCCCAAATAGCAAAACTCATCTACTACTTTAAGTGTCCCATTTCCTAATCTAATTCCCTCAGCATCACCTTACTTAATTCGACTACATTCCATTATTCCCGTTTTACTTTTGTCGATGTTCATCTTATATCCTCCTTTCAAGACACCGTCCAATCCGTTTAACTGCTCTTCCAGGCCCTTTGCTTTCTGTGACAGGATCACAATGTCATTTGCAAACCTCAAAGTTTTTATTTTTTCTCTATGGATTTTAATTCCTACTCCAAATTTTTCTTTTGTTTCCTTTACTGCTTGCTCAATACACAAAGTGAATAACATCGGAGATAGGCTACAACCATGTCTCACTCCATTCTCAAAACCACTGCTTTCGTTTCATGGCCCTCGACTCTTATAACTGCCATCTGCGTTCTGTACAAATTGTAAATAGCCTTTCGCTCCCTGTATTTTACCCCTGCCAACTTCATGATTTGAAAGAGAATGTTCCAGTAAACTTTGTCAAAGGCTTTCTCTGAGTCCACAAATACTAGAAACGTAGGTTTGCCTTTTCTTAATCAATCTTCTAAGATATGTCGTAGGGTCAGTATTGCCTCGCGTGTTCCATTATTTCTACGGAATCCAAACTGATCTTCCCCAAGGTCCGCTTCTACAAGTTTTTTCATTCGTCTGTAAAGAATTCGTGTTAGTATTTGGCATCAGTGATTTATTAAACTGATAGTTCGGTTATTTTCACACCTGTCAACACTTGCTTTCTTTGGGATTGGAATTATTATATTCTTCTTGAAGTCCGAGGGTATTTCACCTGACTCATACATCTTGCTCACCAGATGGTAGAGTTTTGTCAGGGCTGGCTCTCCCAAGGCTATCAGTAGATCTAATGGAATGTTGTTTACTCCCGGGGCCTTGTTTAGACTTAGGTCTTTCAGTGCTCTGTCAAACTAGTCTTGCAGTATCCTACCTCCCATTTCATCTTCGTCTACGTCTTCTTCCATTTCCGTAATATTGCCCTCCAGTACATCGCCCTTGTATAGACCCTCTATATACTCCTTCCACCTTTCTGCTATCCCTTCTTTGCTTAGAGCTGGTTTTCCATCTGAGCTCTTGATATTCAACAAGTGGTTCTCTTTTCTGCAAAGATCTCTTTAATATTCCTGTAGAAAGTATCTATCTTACCCAAAGTGATATATGCCTCTACATCCTTATATTTGTTCTCTAGCCATCCCTGCTTAGCCATTTTGCACTTCCTGCCGATTTCATTTTTGAGACGTTTGTATTCCTTTTTCCCCGCTTCATTTACTGCATTTTTAAATTTTCTCCTTTCATCATTTAAATACAATATCTCTTCTGTTACTCATCTGCAGACATGTGGTCTACGCTTACATATTCAGATTGGAAGGAGTGGAGACTGTGTGTTACAAAGGCGTCAAGCGAATTTTTATCCTCTTTTATAAGTAGGTGTATTTTGCGTTACTTTTTTGTAGGTTTGTACGTTACATTATTCAGTCTCGCTACAACAGCCTGTGGTTACTAGTCCCTGTATCCCTGATGATACTCCCTAATTGATCAGGACTACTTTTTGCTAAGAGATCAAGTATGTTTCCGCAACCATTTACACTTCTAGAAGGCTCCTCAACTAATTCTCCAAAATAATTTTCCAAAAACGCATTCAGGATTTCGGACGATGTTTTAAGCCTACCTACGACTGTAAACATACATGTTCTCCAAAATATCGAGAGCAGATTGAAGTCACCAACAACTATTAGTGCATGGGTAGGGAACCTATTTAAAATGAGACTATAGTTTTCTTTTAACTGTTCAGAAACTATATCAACGGAGTCGAGTGGTTGGTAGAAGGAACCAATTATTAATTTATAACGGATGTCAAGTATAACATCTACCCATACTAACACACAGGAACTATGTACTACAAGGTACATTACTTCTGACAGCAACAAACCCTCCACCGCCAACTGTATTTAATATATCCTTTCTGAAAACGGTTAGGTCCTTTGTAAAAATTTCGGGTGAAAACACTTCCGGCTTTAGCTAGTTTTCCGTACCAATTGAAAGTCGTATACTCGTGCACATCTTTATAAGACCGCAGACCCAGAGATACTGTTTCTGGTCGAAGATGTTAGTGTTGGAGTAAGAGAGCGCTGGGCGCACAGTTGTAGGTACCTGTCTCTGAGGGAAAGACGATTGTCAGATGTTTTTGATAAGACGAACTTAACTTGCAATATAATTTTGCTAAAAAAAAATCAGTTTTAGTAATTCACCACAATCAGTACCGCCTCACTGTCCAGGTCATATATTTTTTTAAAGAAGTTGGATTTTCTTAAATGTTGTCGTTAATCAGCCAAAAGGATTTCATGCGCATTTGAAAGTATTATGGGCAGCATTGCACACTGCTGAACCTGTAGCTGGCATATTTATATTCTTGTGAAAGACCAGAATATATCGCGGTCTACCGTTGCTGCTCTAGAGGTAAGGCAGTTTAATTTGTTTGTTATGTGCTCAGGGACCAAAGTTATCAGTTTTGAACAGGGCCAAATGATTCAGTGCCTGAGGGTCTGAATGTATTTTGCAGTATTTCTTTATTGGTATTGGGAGCTGCATTACTCAATCAATTCGTGTAGATTTTTGCCAACTATAACACAGAGTAAGCACACCACTTGCTCTTACAACACGCAACACGACAATTCGTGTTCAGTACTCATTCCACAGATCAGACATTTATTCAACGTAATCGTGAAGTTTATTATTTCATTTTTTTAAAGAACGTTACACTATCACGATTTGAGCTTCAGTGCTTTCTATTAGCGCTTGGAGCTCTTGTTCTTTTTCAATACAGCTACGACAATTTACAACTACGATGCCGATTGTTTGTAGGTCTCCTTATTTGTGTATGTCCTGCACCCTTTTAGTCTGAAGTCCTCTCTGTAGTTTCTCGAGACCCTCTAACCTACAAAACGGCCCAGTCCCCTCCACACAACCGCTTTTAACCGTGTAGCCGCTTCTTGTGTGTAGTGAACACCTGACCTATTAAGCGGAACCCGGAAACCCAATACCCTTTGGCGCAAGTCGAGGAATCTGCAGCTTACATGGTCGCAGAATCAAGTGAGCCTCTAATTCAGACCCTCTACTCGGCTCAGTAGCATAGGACCACAGTCAGTTCATCGACGATGCTACAGATGGCGAGTTCCGTCTTCATCTCGCAAGCAAGACTGGTAGACTTTACTACTTTAGCCAGCCGCCCGAAATGAGAGAGAATCTCTTCCAATCCAAAGCGACAGACGTCGTTAGTTCCGTTAGGAGCCACCATCTGCAGTTGGCTGCACCCTGTGCTCCTCATGGGACCCTTTTCACATCTAGAATGACTCCTCCCGGTATGCATAAGGGCTGCACACCGGATCTAAGCCAGCACAGGGTATCTCCTCTGTTAAGCCAGTGACTGATTTTCCTACCAAGACCGGACAAGTTCAGAAGGTCGATTGGGAGTTGTTCCATTGGGTGAGTACTGGAGATCCTCAGGGAGCCGGCCGCTGTGGCCGAGCGGTTCTAGGCGCTTTAGTCCGGAACCGCGCTGCTGCTACGGTCGCAGGTTCGAATCCTGCCTTGGGCATGCATATGTGTGATGTCCTTAAGTTATTTAGGTTTCAGTAGTTCTAAGTATAGGGAATGATGACCTCAGATGTTAAGTCCCATAGTGCTTGAAGCCATTTGATTTTTTCCTCAGGGAAATAGTAGACAGGTCCGGAAGGAAGGCCGATGTGCTGTCATTATGTTTGCTGGGTGCCCTCTTCCGAGTTGTTGAAGGAGTTCTATCGTCGGCTGTTGCACGCACTGGGTGTAACCAGCTGCAAATCATAGCTCTTGTCGGCACGAATTGCGGTTTATGTCTTGGTTTTGAGGCCATAATCGGTTCCCTTAAATGGTTGGCTGAATTAGTGAACTCACATACCTTCACATGAGGGGGTGCAGCACAACTCACCACATGCAGCATCTCACCCAACATCGATCGGTGTCTTCTGATTTGGAAGGCATGAACCACCGGCTAGGCCGATTCTCGAACGCTCTGGGATACTGATTTCTTGACCTCCATGATCGGGTGCTTAACTGGAGTAGTCTCCCTTTAGATCAGGCGTCACATCACACAGGAAGCGACTGCTACCGTAGCGGATTTTCGAGGTTAGAAGCACGTTGACATGTGACGAATGGTTTACTTACCGTAAAGGGAGAAAGATTAGTCAGTTTATTCTCAGAGTAGAACATTCATCCTTGTAGAACGCAAAAAGAAAATATTAATTTGGAACTAGTTACCTGCAAACAGCTTCAAAGTACGATCCCAGAACTGGTACCGCTTAATAAAGATAACAGTGTCCACGCATTAGTGGGAATAGAAAGCTTGCTGCAATAAGGTATGAACAGCAGTGAAATCAGAGATTCAGAATAGAATACACAGACTAATTATGAAGTCCACGACAAATTAAAAAAAACCGGCATAGGTAAATGACTATAGATAATGTAATAACATAAAAGACAAATTTCAATTTCTTTTTAACTGCCGAGAAGGGCACCAGCGACCGCATTTCCTGAAAATTGTGCCGAATCAATCAGAGAAAGCATTTTGTGTGCTAGAATCTGCTCGTTGCAGTCGGTAGTGAATGTGACAGACACTCCACGAGCAACTGTCTAACATAGTCCTCATTTCTGGGAAAATTAACGTATTCTAACAAGGCAATCTTCGGACTTTCTTCACTTAGAGAATTGTCAAGGTTATCACCTATCTCTGTATACTACTATTGTGACTCATGCCGCAATTTGAAACTGATAGCAGGGACAAGATGGCGCCCCTCCACATTTCTACAAACATGTACGAGATTATCTAACGGAGACGTAACCCTATCGCTTGATAGGCCTTGTTGAGATCCCTCACATAGCGCTACTCGAGTGGCCTCCACGGTCGCTGGGCTTGACGCTTTGGGATTGTGTCTTGTGGGGTTACCTCAAGGATAATGTGTATTTTCCACCTTTACCGCAGAAGCTCGAGGGCTTGAGACACCGCATCACAGCAGCTTTTCTTACCGTGCTTGCTCGTAATACGGGATTTGATACGGGCAGAATTGGATCATCCGTTAAAACGCACACCGTGTGACGAAGGGTGGACACGTAGAACATTTATAAACATTTTAAAATACTGTCAGAGTCTGTGTTTCACATACTGTATCATTTGTTTCGTTGTTATTGGTCGTTTTTTGGTGCCGAATTTTCGAAATGTTTCATGGACCTGCTAATTACCCTGCAATAGCACCAGCGTACATAAGTATAGCCGCAAACAACACGATAATATGTGGTGAATTTATTACAAATTCTGAATGTGAAGTGGTATAGGTGAAGGTAAGCATCAAAGATAGGCTAAACATGTTAACCGGATGCTTTTATAGACTACCTGCCTCAGGAGCTAGAGTGCCAAAGAGCTTTAGAGAAAACTGAGAATATGGTGCATAAATTTTCAGTCGCGTACAGAGGGTCCCAACTTAAAAATCGATAATCTGATATTAGTTTTCATTATCTTTCTACAAAAACAACTACTACATGTTGACAAAATAAACGAAAAGTACAAGGTATTTTAACAATAGCAACGTTTGAAGAAAAACTATTCCATATTTATTACATCATGAGATATTGTCTGTATAAATAATATTGATGACTCTTACATGGAATTTATTTTATGATTTTCATTGGTGTTCCCCTCAGGTTTGTTCCATTCCGTGTAAAAACAAACTGTGTGAAATATGGGCTCTTTAGGACAACAGGAGAGGATACACCTGAGACTTCAACTTTTGTAAGAGGCAAAATGTTCGCTGACGATTCACAGCGACACGAACGTCGTTTAAGATTGGTTATGCCCCTGAGAGGCAAGCAGGGCAGAGGGTCTTTGCAGCATTCGTACGCGGTGTCCCTACCAGTCAGTCGTCCGCTCCGCGTCAAAGGTGTTGGTTCAAATGGCTCAAATGGCACTATGGGACGTAACTTCTCAGGTCAATAGTCTCCTATAACTTAGAACTACTTAAACCTAACTAGCCTAAGGACATCACACACATCTAAGCCCGAGGCAGGATTCGCGGTCGCGCTGTTCCAGACTGTAGCGCCTAGAACCGCTCGGGCACCTCGGCCGGCAAATGTGTTGGGCCCCACATAATTTAAGTTCCTCATTCGCTTCTAAAATATTCTTGTCCGCTTGGAGACAATCATTCTTATCGTTTTGTTGTTGAAATTCACTATCAGTTTACTGGAGCACGTAGTACGCTGCACGTCTCATTCGTCGAAACTGTTAGTTTCGTGAAATCTCGTCGTCCCGGGGCCAGCGAATACTAAAGGACGCTTAGCGTAGCTGGAAAGAGCCAGCGAAAATTTTGTCTTGTCACTAACTGGGGGGGGGGGGGGGGGGGAGGCTTGTCACAAAGACTTCGAGACAAGCAGTATATAGGTCCTAGAATCTATTCTTCTTTTCCGTATTAGGCCAATTGTGCCCTAAAATCTGCTGTATTAAATAAATAGCAGATTTTGGAGCACATGCTTGTGTTAGTGGTTGAAAATTAGATCTACCAATTTACATCAGAAACAGCATTCGAGGCAGAGCAAAGAGTTTTATTTTCCAGAAAAATCATGCAAATGTCGTATTGTTGATTGATTACCTCGCAGAGGGTGAGCAAATAAGAGTAGCAAAATAACTGCTGAATCTTCCTCAAATTTTCTTAGGCTACCTTGCTAACAAGTGAGTGATAAGAATTTGGATTGCAAAAGAAACAAGTTATACCGCTCCAGGAAAAGGTCCAAGCCGGAGAAAGGCTTTCTGACAGTGAGAAGACTGAGGGGATTAAATTCCGACTGTTTAGTCCAGAGAAAAGTTTTTGGTAGCTATAAGTGGGAGTTTTCCAGCCTTCCAGAATCACATTTCTGGGTTGGAACTACTGGTCAGACAATTGGACAGTGTTCATTGACCAAAACGGAAACACATCTAAAAATGTGTGATTTCTCAGCTACAGTGAATCTTTCACTTTTAGACCGAGAACTATTTACATAGGTCTCGTAATCCACCACGAACAGAAGGAATGCTAGTGTTGATGGGTCGGCGTAAGGCATTGTTCTTCGAGACGGACCGCTAGCTCAGTACCAGAACGGTAGAGGACGACATAGGAGGAACTATCGTGGCATTCATCCGTATCGACTTCGAATATTGGACAAACGCCAGTGACTGATGATGGGTGGCAGAACTGAGCTTCGCTCCTCTCGGCATTAGTCTAATACCTTTAAGTTTTGTACCATCTTGCTGGTGTTGTACAGGCACCGGGCAGGATTCAAGTAACTTGTTTTCGATACATGGAGGGTATATTCTGCAGGATAATGATGCATTATTCCTACTAGCAGTTGCGAATCAATGGATTCTGTGTCTTATCTCTAAAAGATAGAAAAAAACATACATCAACTTCTATTTTTGTTTGAAGTGAGCACTACTTAAATCACTTAGTATGTTTAACATTATGTTTCATGCAACCATATTCTGTCCACACAAATTATAAAATACTGACTTTCATTGGGAGACAGATACACAGAAACGCAAAAAGACTAGCTAAGTAGCGTAATATGAGGTAAAAAAACAAACACGTGGTTAATTCTAATTGGCTTCGCTGACTTAACCCTTTGTTTCCCGATATAAGAAAAAATTTACTTTTTAACATTTTATTTGCAGAATTTATGGTATTGTGGCCTGTTTGTATAAAGCGTTTTTGTACTTATTTGCTGCGCTTAGCTTTTAAATAGTTTTTCTGGGAAAACCTAGCGTAGTTTTCGCGTCTCGTATTTCAGTGAGTGTTTCTTGATTATCAGAGTAGCTCATCAGAAGATTATCTTGGGAATTTGTCACCGTATAGAGTAGGGTAAACATAGTCATGTGTAGGGACTGTGGTTGTTGTGAGCGGACGCAAGGAGAATTGGCCACTCTTCGGGGGCAGGTGGAGGCTTTGTCTGTTAGGCTCATCGAGCTCGAGGCGCAGGCGTCGGCTCGTAGTGGCGTTGGGGCAACTGTGGTGAGACCTATTCCTACTTCGGTGGCCTTGGAATCACATGGAACCCCTGATGTCGCTGCGTCTTCCGGCAGTGAGCATCTTACCGGTCAGCCATCACTCCAGGGTGAATGGCGGACAGTGGTGGGCTCGCGCGTGCCTGGCCGAAAGGCGAAGGTGGGATCTGGCCGCGTGGCAGCTGCCTTACCCCTTTCCAACAGGTACGGGGTGCTTCCTAGTGGTGATGACATCGTTTCCGAGCCACCACAGGATGCCTCGCCTGTTGGGCCAGTGGCCGATTCTCCGGCAAGGTCCCGACAGTCACAGAGGGCGGGCCTATTAGTTATAGGGAGCTCCAACGTTAGGCGGGTTATGGAGCCCCTCAGGAAAATAGCGGGTAGGTCGGGGAAGAATGTCAGTGTGCACTCGGTGTGCTTGCCGGGGGGTCTCGTCCGTAATGTGGAGGAGGCCCTTCCGGCAGCTATTGAACGCACTGGGTGTGACCGGCTGCAGATAGTAGCACATGTCGGAACGAATGACGCCTGCCGCTTGGGTTCTGAGGCCATCGTTGGTTCCTTCCGGCGGCTGGCTGATTTGGTGAAGACAACCAGCATCGCACGCGGAGTGCAAGCTGAGCTTAATATCTGCAGCATAGTGCCCAGAGTCGATCGCGGTCCTCTGGTTTGGAGCCGTGTGGAGGGTCTAAACCAGAGGCTCAGACGACTCTGCGACTATAATGGTTGCAAATTCATCGACCTCCGTTATTGGGTGGAGAACTGTAGGGCCTCCCTAGACAGGTCAGGCGTGCACTACACACCGGAAGCAGCTACTAGGGTAGCAGAGTACGTGTGGCGTGCACACGGGGGTTTTTTAGGTTAGAGGGACCCCCCCTTGGGCGAAACGATAAAATACCTGACGGCTTACCAGAGAGGACATTATCATCGTTGATAAAGAACGTCCGTCCTCAGAGACCAAAAACAGGAAAAGTTAACGTAATATTGGTAAACTGCAGGAGTATCCAGGGCAAGGTTCCTGAATTAGTATCTCTTATTGAAGGAAATAGTGCGCATATAGTATTAGGAACGGAAATTTGGTTAAAACCGGAAGTGAACAGTAACGAAATCCTAGACACAGAATGGAATATATACCGCAAGGATAGGATAAACACCAATGGTGGAGGAGTATTTATAGCAGTAAAGAATTCAATAATATCCAGTGAAGTTATTAGCGAATGCGAATGTGAAATAATCTGGGTTAAGTATCAAAGGTGGGTCAGATATGATAGTCGGATGCTTCTATAGACCACCTGCATCAGCAACCGTAGTAGTTGAGCGCCTCAGAGAGAACCTGCAGAACGTCGTGAAGAAGTTTCGTGATCATACTATTGTAATAGGGGGAGACTTCAATCTACCAGGTATAGAATGGGATAGTCACACAATCAGAACTGGAGCCAGGGACAGAGACTCTTGTGACATTATCCTGACTGCCTTGTCCGAGAATTACTTCGAGCAGATAGTTAGAGAACCAACTCGTGAAGCTAACGTTTTAGACCTCATAACAACAAATAGACCGGAACTCTTCGACTCCGTGAATGTAGAAGAGGGTATCAGTGATCATAAGTCAGTGGTTGCATCAATGACTACAAGTGTAATAAGAAATGCCAAGAAAGGAAGGAAAATATATTTGCTTAACAAGAGTGATAGGGCACAAATCGCAGAATATCTGAGTGACCACCATCAAACGTTCATTTCTGAGGAAGAGGATGTGGAACAAAAATGGAAAAAATTCAGAAACATCGTCCAGTACGCCTTAGATAAGTTCGTACCGACTAAGGTCCAAAGCGAGGGGAAAGATCCACCGTGGTATAACAATCATGTACGAAAGGTACTACGGAAACAAAGAAAGCTTCATCATAGGTTTAAGAGTAGTCGAATCATAGCTGATAAGGAAAAGCTGAACGAAGCGAAAAAGAGCGTAAAGAGAGCAATGAGAGAAGCATTCAACGAATTCGAACATAAAACATTGGCAAACAATCTAAACAAGAACCCTAAAAAGTTTTGGTCATATGTAAAATCGGTAAGCGGATCTAAATCCCCTATTCAGTCACTCGTTGACCACGATGGCACCGAAACAGAGGACGACCGAAGAAAGGCAGAAATACTGAATTCAGTGTTCCGAAACTGTTTCACTGCGGAAAATCGTAACACGGTCCCTGACTTCAGCCGTCGCACGGACGCCAAAATGGAAAATATTGAAATAAACGATATCGGAATTGAAAAACAACTGCTATCACTTAGTAGCGGAAAAGCATCCGGACCAGACGAGATACCCTTAAGATTCTACAGTGATTATGCTAAAGAACTTGCCCCCTTTCTATCAGCAATTTATCGTAGATCGCTGGAAGAACGTAAAGTACCTAGCGACTGGAAGAAAGCGCAGGTCGTTCCCATTTTCAAGAAGGGTCATAAATCAGATGCGAATAATTATAGGCCTATTTCGCTTACGTCAATCTGTTGTAGAATAATGGAACATGTTTTGTGTTCTCGTATTATGACGTTCTTAGATAATACAAATCTCCTTCATCATAACCAACATGGATTCCGCAAACAGAGATCATGTGAAACTCAGCTCGCCCTATTTGCCCAAGAAATTCACAGTGCCGTAGACACTGGCGAGCAGATTGATGCCGTATTCCTGGACTTCAGGAAGGCATTTGATACGGTTCCGCACTTACGTTTAGTGAAAAAAATACGAGCTTACGGAATATCGGACCAGGTTTGTGATTGGATTCAGGATTTCCTAGAAGAAAGAACACAACATGTCATTCTTAACGGTTCAAAATCTGCAGATGTAGAGGTAATTTCGGGAGTACCGCAGGGAAGCGTGATAGGACCTTTATTGTTTACAATATACATAAATGACTTAGTTGACAACATCGGTAGCTCCGTGAGGCTATTTGCAGATGACACGGTTGTCTACAAGAAAGTAACAACATCAGAAGACTCGTACGTACTCCAGGAGGACCTGCAGAGGATTAATGCATGGTGCGACAGCTGGCAGCTTTCCCTAAACGTAGATAAATGTAATATAATGCGCATACATAGGGGCAGAAATCCATTCCAGTACGATTATGCCATAGGTGGTAAATCATTGGAAGCGGTAACGACCGTAAAATACTTAGGAGTTACTATCCGGAGCGATCTGAAGTGGAATGATCACATAAAACAAATAGTGGGAAAAGCAGGCGCCAGGTTGAGATTCATAGGAAGAATTCTAAGAAAATGTGACTTATCGACGAAAGAAGTAACTTACAAAACGCTTGTTCGTCCGATTCTTGAGTATTGCTCATCAGTATGGGACCCTTACCAGGTTGGATTAATAGAAGAGATAGACATGATCCAGCGAAAAGTTTCGCGATTCGTCATGGGGACATTTAGTCAGCGCGAGAGCGTTACGGAGATGCTGAACAAGCTCCAGTGGCGGACACTTCAAGAAAGGCGTTACGCAATACGGAGAGGTTTATTATCGAAATTACGAGAGAGCACATTCCGGGAAGAGATGGGCAACATATTACTACCGCCCACATATATCTCGCGTAATGATCACAACGAAAAGATCCGAGAAATTAGAGCAAATACGGAGAATTACAAGCAGTCGTTCTTCCCACGCACAATTCGTGAATGGAACAGGGAAGGGGGGATCAGATAGTGGTACAATAAGTACCCTCCGCCACACACCGTAAGGTGGCTCGCGGAGTATAGATGTAGATGTAGGATTTTTTGTAAAATTTTATTTTATTTTTTACAGCTTTTTTCACTCCTGGTACTCAGAAGTACCGTCAGACTCCATGGACAGAATCACAACATGCGCAGAAAAATGCTCCAAGTTTTATAACTTGTACTTTATTCCACATAAATATTAAATATTTTTACATTAGAAAATTAATTAACAAAAATATGATATTTCTGAATTTTTTTTTAAATTCGCGTAAATGTACCTCACTATGTGTTTGACTCTCCACATTCTGTGTGTCCGGTATTCACATTGAGGTGAAAGTGTAAACGGCAAAGAACACTCTGAGGCATCATTATCCGAACAAGTGGAGTTTGTTTCACAATCTGCCTCTTGCAAATTGCACGAAAAAGCTTTGTCAAAATTATTAACATTTTCGTCATCATCTTCGATGTCAGTATCCTCTGTAATATCAGAAGGAATGTCCTCATAAAAATTTGTTTCAAGTAGCCACCAGTTTTACGATTTTCGTCCATCTGTGTGTGAAAAAGTGGACAGAACAACTAGTGAGAGGTAACGCATTCTTGCTACAATAAAGTGTTCGCACAACCTGACGGTACTAATAAGTCCGCTTTATATTTTCCACTTTATCTCATTCACTTGTAACCTAATGCTTCAAGCTATTATAAAAAACAAAGAAGGTAAGTACTTACAGTGGAAAACTCAGCGGAAGTTTCAATTAATTGCGCACAAATTCAGGCAACACCATGGAAACAAGCACATACAATTTTCTGTTTTCACAGCAGCGCGCAAAAAACAATTTCAAGCTCTGACAGCCAGAGAGGTCTATGTATTGCATAATAACATCTATGAAATAGTAGAGCAGAGTTACTGTTACATACCGACAGGCTCTCAGATCACGAAGCTGCAACACGAGAAAATAATGAGTCAAAACTTACTGGTACTTTTAAGTACCATCAGGCAACAAAGGGTTAAAAAACGCCTTATTCATACACACCACGTGGTTGACCTATTTTTATTTCACAACTGTCACATTAGCTAAGTTTCTTCTTTCGTCTTTAACTCCGAGTGAAAATCAATGCAGTACAGTTATCTATTATATCATTTTCAAACTATAGTATATAAGTTGTTGATAAGTCCCCGTCTATCACTAACATGACGATGTTTTTTGCTACAAACGTTGTTACTTCTTTATCTGCAGTTAACTTCCACTCTTACACTCGATTCTTACTAGATTCAGGATTTACCTTATATTACAGTTTTTTTATTAATATAAGAAAAAGTGCACAGTAGAGCAGGTAACAAATGAGCAATCGACATTCGCTCAGAACTGCTGATATCCTTGGGAGAGCCAGCTATGACTGAACTATGCCAGTTGCTGTGCAAGATATATGAGACAGACATCAAGAAGAATGTGATAATTCCAATTCCTAAGAAAGAAGGGGCTGACAGGTGTAAAGTTATCAAACCATCAGTTTAATGAGTGATACTGACACGAATTATTTACAGAAGAATGGGAAAATAGTTGAAAATCAATTTGGATTCCGGGGAAGTGTGGGGACACGCGAGGCAATACAGATCCTGCGACTTATCTTAAAAGATGGGTTTCGAGAAAACTTTTGACAATGTTGATCGGAATACACTCTTTGAATTTCTGAAGGTGTCTGGGGTGAAATACAAAGAATAAACGTTTCTTTACGAACTACAAAGAAACCAGACGTCGGTTATAAGAGTCAAAATCATGAAAAGGAAGCAGTGATTGAGAGGGAAGTGAGGCAGGATTGTAGCGTATCACCAATTTTATTAGATCTGTACATTTAGTAAGCTGTGATGGGAAGCAAGGAGAAAATTGCAAAGGAAATTATAGTTCAGGAAGAAGAAATAAAAACTGTGCTATTTGTGATGACACTGTAATTCTGTCAGAGACAACAAAGAACTTGGAAGAGCAGTTTTAAGGGATGAACAGCGTCTTCAAAGGACGAAATAAGATGAATATTAACGAAAACGAAACAAGGGGAATGAATCGAATTAAATCAGGGTATGTCGAGGGAATTAGACTAGGAAATGAGGCGCAAAGTAGTAAAAGAGTTTTGCTATTTGGACAGTAAAATAAGGTATTATGGCCGAAATAGAGAGGATATACAGGGTGTTACAAAAAGGTACGGCCAAACTTTCAGGAAACATTCCTCACACACAAAGAAAGAAAATATGTTATGTGGACATGTGTCCGGAAACGCTTACTTTCCATGTTAGGGCTCATTTTATTACTTCTCTTCAAATCACATTAATCATGGAATGGAAACACACAACAACAGAACGTACCAGCGTGACTTCAAACACTTTGTTACAGGAAATGTTCAAAATGTCCTCCGTTAGCGAGAATACATGCATCCACCCTCCGTCGCATGGAATCCCTGATGCGCTGATGCAGCCCTGGAGAATGGCGTATTGTATCACAGCCGTCCACAATACGAGCACGGAGAGTCTCTACATTTGGTACCGGGGTTGCGTAGACAAGAGCTTTCAAATGCCCCATAAATGAAAGTCAAGGGGGTTGAGGTCAGGAGAGCGTGGAGGCCATGGAATTGGTCCGCCTCTACCAATCCATCTGTCACCGAATCTGTTGTTGAGAAGCGGACAAACACTTCGACTGAAATGTGCAGGAGCTCCATCGTGCATGAACCACATGTTGTGTCGTACTTGTAAAGGCACATATTCTAGCAGCACAAGTAGAGTATCCCGTATGAAATCATGATAACGTGCTCCATTGAGCGTAGGTGGAAGAACATGGGACCCAATCAAGACATCACCAACAATGCCTGCCCAAACGTTCACAGAAAATCTGTGTTGATGACGTGATTGCACAATTGCGTGCGGATTCTCGTCAGCCCACACATGTTGATCGTGAAAATTTACAATTTGATCACGTTGGAATGAAGCCTCATCCGTAAAGAGAACATTTGCACTGAAATGAGGATTGACACATTGTTGGATGAACCATTCGCAGAAGTGTACCCGTGGAGGCCAATGAGCTGCTGATAGTGCCTGCACACGTTGTGCATGGTACGGAAACAACTGATTCTCCCGTAGCACTCTCCATACAGTGACGTGGTCAACGTTACCTTGTACAGCAGCAACTTCTCTGACGCTGACATTAGGGTTATCGTCAACTGCACGAAAAATTGCCTCGTCCATTGCAGGTGTCCTCGTCGTTCTAGGTCTTGCCCAGTCGCGAGTCATAGGCTGGAATGTTCCGTGCTCCCTAAGACGCCGATCAATTGCTTCGAACGTCTTCCTGTCGGGACACCTTCGTTCTGGAAATCTGTCTCGATACAAACGTACCACGGCTATTGCCCCGTGCTAATCCATACATCAAATGGGCATCTGCCAACTCCGCATTTGTAAACATTGCACTGACTGCAAAACCACGTTCGTGATGAACACTAACCTGTTGATGCTACGTACTGATGTGCTTGATGCTAGTACTGTAGAGCAATGAGTCGCATGTCAACACAAGCAGCGAAGTCAACATTACCTTCCTTCAATTGGGCCAACTGGCGGTGAATCGAGGAAGTACAGTACATACTGACGAAACTAAAATGAGCTCTAAAATGGAAATTAAGCGTTTCCGGACACATGTCCACAGAACATCTTTTCTTTATTTGTGTGTGAGGAACGTTTCCTGAAAGTTTGGCCGTACCTTTTTGTAACACCCCGTAAATGTAGAATGGCAATGGCAAGAAAAGCTTTTCTGAAGAAGAGAAATTTCTTAACATCGACTATACATTTAGGTGTTGGGAAGTCTTTTTTGAAAGTATTTGTCGTAAGTGAAACGTGGACAATAAGCAATTCAGACAAGAAGTGAATAGAAGATTTTGAAATGCTGAAGATTAGATTGGTAGCTCGCGTAACTGGTAAGGAGGTACTGAACAGAACTGGGGAGAAAAGGAATTTATGGTACAACTTGACTAAAAGAAGAGATCGGTCGATGAGATACATTCTGAGACATTGAGGAATCATCAGTTTAAGGCTGGAGGTAAGTGGGGGGAGGGGGGGGGGAGTAAAAATTCCAGAGGGACCCCAGAGTACCAACATAGTAAGTAGATTCTAATGGATGTAGGTTTGCTGTAATTATTTGGAGATGAAGAAGGTCGCTCAGGATAGAGTAGCGCGGAGAGCTGCATCAAACCAGTCTTCGGACGGAAGGCCACAACATCATCATCATCAACATCATCATCAACAACAGGATGTGTGACGAAATCGATTTTAAGTATAATTTTCAGTATAATTTAACGTAATGAATGACATTATTAGATGAATCTTACAAAGGAAAGTAAGGAGAAGTCTCTCTCTGAATTATTTCCACACACTGACTGTCACTCCCAGTTTAATATACGGCACCAATACCTGGGAAAGAGCAAAAAAAGAAAAGGATACACTATGTATTCAGAGCGCAGAAATGAAATTTTGAAGATATGTAGCAGAAAATACAAGACAAATCTGAAAGGGAATTCAGAAATAAGCGCAGAGTTAACATTGACGTCTCTAGCTGAAAACCATGAAAGAAAACAAGAGGAAATAGAAAGAGCACATAAATAGGATGGAGAATGAAAGACTACCATAAATAACATACAAACAGAAATCAAAAGGACAAGCAAAAATAGGAGGATCGAAAACCAGTTGCAAAGAGTTGGACTGATTTCTATAAGTGCAGAATATGATAATGAGGAATTGATGTTATATCGATTTAAACCGTCAAATACGTTCTCAAAGTATTAAAAAATCTTTAAAAGTGTCAAAGATTTAGCTTAGTTCTCTTTCTTCTAACCGAATATTTAATCGCAAATTGATCCCTTTAAAAGACCTACCGTATAAAAGTCAGTCGCTTGGGTTGCGCAGGTTGTCTCCTTCTCAGTACTATACAACATAATAATTCATCAGATGCGAAACTGGCAATACTAATTCCATTTGTTCCTTTACGTTTCAATTTAAAAAAAAAAAAAAAGAAACTTGGTTTCTTGACAAGAGGTGTATTATATCGCCTCATATTATCTATTATGTCTTATACTAGTATTCTTCCGTTTTTCTCATCCGAGTACACTTCGTGGGCTGTGGTTTTTTTTTCCTCGTAATACGTTGCCACACCTGCGGTAATATTAGAGCGACGTAATTATCCACACACAATAACTAAGTTGAACTGAAAGTTGTGGAAACAGCAATTATTTCTTAGCACAATGAAGGCTTTCAGAAAGTTCCCGCTTTTACCTTTGTACGTTGATTCCATCATGTAATACCGACTCCGACATTGCAGTATGTTTAACTTAAATTTTTCCATGTCTCAGCTTGGGAATAGCAGCAACGTCAGAGCAGACTACATGTTATCAACCATTTGCGATCTTTTTTTATTGCTTTACAGTGTTACTTTTGCTAGAACAATGTTACACGATCAAGAAAGTGAAGTTTTTGTGCATTCACTTTGAAGTGACAGGTCGGTATCTTACTTCTTCTCTAGCACGCGACTTGCTCAGATAACGATTCTATTCATGACAGACGACGTTCAATGCAGACTGCGTGGCGATCTCCAGCGCTACGCACCTCGCGTGCGGGTCGCCCTGTTGTTCCGCGGCGGCACCACCCTGAGCAGCGACCAACGATCAACGTCCAAAATACGCGACCAGATTGTCACACCTTCCTGCAGTCTTATCAGCCATTGCTGGCAGCCTTCAGTAGTTCAGCCAGCAGTGCGTTCGCGGCAGCCCGTCTGGGAACGAAACAGCAAACCTGGCGTCCTTTTGAAGGGGACTCAATTACGAGCCCGCGGTGGCGAGGACTTATTTTTGTGGTTGTATACGAGTATATCACTTGTATCTTGAAATGAGGAAGGTAGGATCTTTGTTGCCACGGGGTTGTGTAGAGAAGCTATGAAAAATCTGAGATAGGATGGACGGAACGGGACTCGAACCGTTGTCTCCTGACTCGGAGGAGCAGCATCCAAAAGCTGCACTTACGCTCTCGGCGGCCACAGGAGGAACTGCCGAGAAACGGAATAAGTCGCAGGTAATGCAGTAGCTATTCATAAATTTTGCCTCCAGAATATCAAGGTATTCACGATACATCAATATTGTTTCTCAATTGCCTAAATGTTCAGAATTTTTCACGCAGTATTTTAAAAATATTTTGCAAACTCTGGTAGTACTTACCGTCAGTTCCTTTAGCGATGTATTAATTTTTAGGAACTTCTAATAACTACGCAGTAAATATTCTGTAGTAATTACGTCCACGTAAACACAATATCCTTAAAAATTTTACAGGTGATTGGCATAACTAATCCTTCAAAGCTATCGATATTTTTGTACTCGTCAGAATTTTATGAACGGAGTGAAAGCTAAAATATTTTTTCGATATTATAGTCGGATTCTGCCGCTGCAAATGCACGATATTTCTTGAAGTATTTACACTATCTTCCACTGTATGTGAAAACTAAATGTAATTATCTGTTGGGGTTGTTTTTAACCCTAGTGACTAGCCTTGTGACTTCCTTCATTTGTAGGTGATGAGACTGATCCCAAAAGTATCAAATCAGTAACTTAGTGCAAGCTGACTCGTGTGTTCTTCATCTACATCTACATCCACGTGATTACTCTGCAATTCATCTTAAGTGTTTAGCAGAGGATGTAATAAACCACTTATACACTATTTCTGTACCGTTCCATTCTCGAAAAGCACATGGTAAAAATGAACATTTAAAGCTTTCTAAGCGAGCTCTTTCTCTTTATCTCGATAGTAACTTCTCCCTTGTACATGGGAGCCGAAAAAAAACGTTTTTGCATACTGAGGAGAAAGTTGGTGACTAAATTTCGTGAAAGGATATCGTTGCAACGATAGACATCTTTGTTTTAGTCACTGCTACCCCAGGTAATTTGCCCGTGACGTTCTCTTCAGTCTGTCATAGTAGTACAGAGCCTGCAATCAAATTTCTGTGTAGAATTCTGAAAGAAGATTACCGAACGATAAAGCAGAGAGAGGGGAGGTGGAGAGGGGAGGGGGCAGGAACTCAGCTGTACACGTACGTCACTGATCAGCGGAGGCGTACATGATATGGAGTCGACCGCCACACAAGACACAGTTTGCAGAACTATTACATTGAGAATGCAGCATGATTTATACGCAAAAATTTGATGAAAAAGGAAAATTACATTCTAACATTTCATCAGCACATAAACCAATAGCGTAAACATTGAGGAGTGACGAAGAAGAAATTGATCATATTCTTCTTCAAGAAGCCTTTGTAGAATTCAATTGCAGCTGGTTGTAGGAATCATAAAAATCCTAAATGAAAGCTTAAGTACGAAGAATTGTGTTCCTATCTCCAGTGCAGTAACCAGTATGCCACCTCACTTGACCCGTAAGGATATTGTTTCTCGAGCAGAAAGTAAAACAGTGATATGGATCATTATACAATGTGTTTCAGATCTATCGTTACGGTGATATCTTTCGACAAAGAATTTTGCACCATTTATATGACACAATCGGAAAATTATATCTGGCAACGTGCAGTGTTTCTCTGTATGTGAAGGCTAATCTCAGGAACCACCTCAAGGATTTTGATATGGTTTTCACTAATAGATAGACTGATTCCTGGGGAAAGTTTGTTTACATAACTTACTAGCAAAACCGTCAATGCATCACAACTGCTAAATATGTACGGTTACTAAATATGTATAGGAATTGGATATACGTCCTAATCTCCTTGTGCCCCCCCCCCTCTTCATTCTCCTCTGTCCATCACCGCCTTCCCCTTCCCCTTCCCCTTCGACCCCCTTCCCAATCTCTCTGTCCATCTCCTCATTTCCCTTTCTCTGTATATTTTCTCCCCCTTCTCTATCCATCTTCTCCCACCCTCTCTCTCTGACATGAAGGCCTATTTATTGCTCCTGCAAAAGAAACCTTGATTGGAAATTGAAGTCACGTAAAATGAATGGGTAAATCGGTTGGCACCAACGGTGCCAACCGATGGCATGCGAGGTATGAGAGAGAACAATATCGGAACACTTTTGACTATCAAGGATTTAATTTACATAAAGCTGACTGATATTGCATCGTTGTACACCTGTTTGAGATAGACCATTACAGAACTCTTGCGTAATTTGGTAAATGATACAGAGTATTTCACGTATGGTATTCGTTTTCTTCGTTGACAAGGGGAAATTCGCGTGAAAAACCCTATATTGCCCCCTTGAAAGTTGTAAGTAGTATACATCCTGCTACCTCGCTTAAAATATTCGATTTTATTTACACATAATATTAATTGCTGTCAGTGGTTTTTAGGATGAACAGTACGTAAAAAATAATTAGCTTTCCATGAATGTTAGTAAGGATTTACAAGAATGGCTGTAACTCATAGAATATTACTGACTTGTCGCTTCATGAATGGAAGGTACATTCATTTTATGTAAGTTTGGCTGTACAGTTTTGCTTTAAAAGCTTATAACAAACTTGGTCACTTCACACAGGACATCTAGTTTTAGTACACCTTCAGTAACGCCTATATAATTATTACAGTGCTCGGAAAAATCCTGTCCCCGGCCCCCTCCACTTAGGCATAATCCAAAGGAAATCCCAGCTCAAAACTCAGACGGGGCCTTCAGACTTTACATTTTCCTCATCATTCGTTTATTTTGGATTGTACCTTTAATACTCTGAGATGAAGAGGTTGGCACAGAAGAGGATTTCGTGGCGGACCGCATCAAACCAGTCAGGAGATTGATGAACCCAAAAAGAAAAAAAAAACCTTTCATATATTTCAATTGATATTCGCAATCTGTTCAAGTATGAATTTGAGCATGGTCATACAAGAATAATCATTGTTGTAGATAAAGTACATACAGAAATGCTGCTGCTAAGACTACAATTCTATTGTCATTTTACAGCTTGTTTGCTGTACTATTTTACAGGTCGTTAATACTTCTTGTACAACATAAGTTTGTTAATTATCTGGGGAGGAGAGGATCGCATGTTTGATGGTGCAGACGCGGTTTTGTTTCTGTGGTGGCGTGATAAAGAATCCGTCAGGAAGGTGGATGGACCTTTTGCAGGCAGGAAGCAACTCGTATAAATAGACCGGTGATTTGGTAGACGATACCAAGTATTAGGACAGGTAGATTACGCTCCAAGGAGATACCGTGCGGCTCGTCAAACAGGAGTACATGAAGCAATTGTACATTCGTATTAATACTATACTACACAAAATTTGCTTCTTCCTAGAACAGGACTTTGCTAATATATTGATAACTTCATGACATACATTGAAAACAAATTAACTATACACATTTTATTTGCGTGCGAAGAACAGTGCTTCCCGTCGGCCTATATTTTATTTTACTGTGTGGTAGGCCTGTTTACAGTTCATTGACTTACTTATTGAATCCTCACGTTAGATTAACTGCACTGTCTGTATTCGGTAGCATGTACCATAAAAGAGTAGTGGCATATTTAATGCCCATTATAGGCACTGGACTACAATGAGGTGACGAAACTCATGATATACCTCCTAATATCGTGTCAGACCTGCCTTTGCCCGACGTTGTGCAGCAACTCCCCGTGGCATGGACTAAACAAGTTGCTGGAAGTCCCCTGCAGAAATTTTGACTCATGCTGCATCTAAAGCCGTTCAGAACTGCGAAAGTATTGCCAGTGCTGGATGTTGGAACTCACCTCTCGTTTATGCCCTATAAATGTTCGATGGGACTCACGTCGGGCAATCTAGATGGCCAAATCATTCGTTCGAATTGTCCAGAATATTCTTCAAACCAATCGACGACAATTGTGGCCCGGTGACATGGCAGATTCTCATATGTAAAAATTCCGTCGTTATTTGGGAATATTAAGTTCATGAACTGAATATTAAGTTCATGAACTGCTGCAAATGGTTTCCAGGTAGCCGAACATAACCAATTCCAGTCAATGAACCATTTAAACGCAGCCCACATCATTACGAAGCCACCACCAGCTTGTACAGAGCCTTGTTGACAATTAGGGTCCGCCGGCCGCGGTGGTCTAGCGGTTCTAGGCGCGCAGTCCGGAACCGCGCGACTTCTACGGTCGCAGGTTCGAATCCTGCCTCGGGCATGGATGTGTGTGATGTCTTTAGGTTAGTTAGGTTTAAGTAGTTCTAAGTTCTAGGGGACTTATGACCTAAGATGTTGAGTCCCATAGTGCTCAGAGCCATTTGAACCATTTGAACAATTAGGGTCCATTGCTTCGTGGGTTCTGTGTCACACTCGAACCCTGCCATGAGCTCTTACCAACTGAAGTCGGGAATTATCCGAACACGCCACGATTTTCCAGTCATCTAGGGTGCAACGGATATAGTCACGAACTCAGGAGGGGTGCTGCAGGCAGCGTCGTGTTGGTAGCAGAGGCACTCGCGTCGGTCGTCGGCTGCCATAACCCCTTAACGCCAAATGTCGCCGCACTGTCCTAGCAGATAAGTTCGTCCTATTTCCCACATGCCTGGTAATGCCTGGAATTTGGTATTCTCTGCACACACTTGACACTGCAGATCTCGGAATATTGAATTCCCTAATGATTTCCGAAATGGAATGTCCTATGCGTCTAGCCGTAACTACCATTCCGCGTTCAAAGTCTATTAATTCCCGTCGTGCGATCATAATCACTTCGGAAACCTTTCACATGAATTACCTGAATACAGATGACAGTTCCGCCATTACAATGCCCTTTTAAGTCTTGTGTACGCGGCAGTACCGCCGTAAGTTTGTATGCATATCGCTATCTTATGACTTGTCACATCAGTGTTTATGCTAAGATAATCTTATTATCTTACACTATTTACATACTACCATTACCGTCAGGGACTTATGCAGTAGAAGTTTTGTTGAGTCACACCAAACATTAATATATCGAATACAAAAGTAAATGAAAACAGTACAGCACTGGCACAAAACTTCAGGCCTCGTGCGCATGGGCGCTATGATTTTATTCTTAGCCCTGTCATCGAGCACTAAACGAATATTTTCACCTGCTTTGGCTACTGCCAGTAGTGGGCTGCTGCGTGGTAATAACGACGGTTCAACTATGTTCCATTGTAAAATTTTAGGAAATCGCTTCATAACTGCTTCCAATTCTGACCATGGGATGGAATAAGTTGGATGGCAACATACTCGTATATCATGAGATATTACCTCCATATGGTATTCATGGCCTTTAATTATGCTAGGGTGTTCAGCAGATATATTTACATACCTGGTTAACTAACCCACTAATTATGCTTACTGTGAAAAATTCTGACACTTGGACTGATCATCTTTAATCTGAGATTCAGTTGATTGCATGTCGTTATGCTGAAGTATTAGATTTATTTGTATAGAAAGAGATGACTGGCTGTTCATTTGCAGTACTTTGGTTCCGCAAACCTTGACCTTGACGTACCGACAAAATTTGCCATGCTTGGCTCTGATTCTTATCAGATCCACTACTGTTTGCTTTCCATTAGTACGCAAGTAGCACTTGTCATTCGAGAGGTGATTTCTTATATTCGTCTCTCGCAAGAACTCAATCTCTGTTATGCAAGTCACCATTAATTTTTTTACTACCAGGAACGTGCAAACCACGGCTTCATTTCCTATATTTACATTAACCTGCGCTTGCTTTCGAACGCCCTGCGACTTGGTACCAATGGCACCCAATATTCTATTGTTTTGGAGAGGCAAGGTCGGTAGCTTGGGGATCTCTTTGATGCTCGTGAATAAACCTATGGACATGCCATTAACTGAAGCTCCAGTGTCTAAAATAACAGTAGCGTGTATGTTTGCGACCGCTGCTTTGCTTGCACGTTGGAGTGGTACAAAGAGCGATGCTACTGGAGAGTGGATCACTGGAAACGAGTGATTTGGAGTGATGAATCACTCTATACCCTTTGGCAATCCGATGGAAGGGTTTGGGTTTAGCGAGTGCCTGGAGAACATTACCTGCCTTCATGTGTAGTACCAACAGTTGAGCACGGAAATGGTATGTGAGTGTTTTCAGTAGACAGGGTATGATTCCCTTCTTACGCTCAAGAAAACGGTAAATGCGGAAGGATATCAACACATTTTACGGGATGGTGTGGTGCGAGTGGTACAGTAGTTCGGAAACCATCACTGTATCAGCATGTCATTGCACCCAGTCATAAAGCTGCATCCGTGAGGCAGTTATTTGTGGGCAATAACATTCCTGAAATGAACTGGCCTGCCCAGAGTGCTGATCTGAACCCAGTGGAACACCTCTGGCGTGAATTAAAATGTAGACTTTGCTCCAGACTCAAGAGTGCAACACCACTACCTTCTCTGGTTTCGGTTCTTGAGGAATAATGGGCTGCCATTCCTCCACAGACACTCAGACACCCCACTAAAACGCCTCAGCAGAGTTCATACCGTCATAAAGGCGAAGTGCGGACACATCCCATAATGATGTCCACTAATAGATGTCCAGATACTTTTGATCAATTATTGTATGATAATACATTTTGTGTCTTCGCGTAAAACGTAATCAAGCATCGTTATTCCAACGTCACGTGGCAATCCCAGCTTGATGTTGAGAATGAGCACGGCAACCTATGACTTCTCCAGAAATATTTCTGCTTTGGAGGAATCCAAAGCTGTTCCATGGCCGAAACCATATGCAGTTACCTCCAGGAGAGAGAACTACGCATAGTTCACACATTAATCGCCTGCTGGAAACACAAGCAACAGTTCGATACAAACGGAGAGCGGCTGCTCGTGGTGGTTGTTATTTATAGGTTGGTATTCGTCGCGAGCAGCCTCCGAGTGGCTTTCTTCTTACAAGATGGCAGTGAGGGAAAGGTGACTATCAGCCCAGTTTTTTTTTCGGAACAATCGTTTTTGCAGCTCTGTTCCAAATTTTTTCAGAGGTAATTCCAGACACCTGTTTCTCCCGGGTTTAACTATTGTGAAACGCTCTGTCCCGAATTAGATATGTATTTCACTTGTATCGGCATATTTTATTATTAGTTCAGTTGGTAAACTGACAAAAAGATTCTACTCTTTCCAAGAAGTACCCAATTACATCATTGTACATACGACACAAAGCTGGTTTCTACCACCTTACGTCATCTGTACTTGAGATAATGTATCAGATCGTACTGTGTGCTACCTAGTGTGACGATATACTGGATTAGTTAAATTTAGTTGTTTTTATTCATCAAAAACCGTAATTTCTGGCAAAATGAGCTCAAAGAAGCGTAAGTGCTCTTTCAGTGAAGAATTGCAAACGGATTTTCCGCTCATCAGTTACATTAGTTCTTTGGACTTCGAACGTGTGCTTCTAGTTTCTCAATAAGTCACAGTGGGCGTGGAGATATACGACTCAGCTAAAAAAGCGACAAAAGAGCAGTCACTGCATTAGCGTCTAGTGCAACATTAAAGCGATTCTTTAAATCTGAGTAACTTTGTGGTCAGGAGGAGCGGTTAGTTTCAACTGAGGAAGTTTTCGCATAACATATAATCCTGCACCATCATATCTACAGATCTATGCATTCAACATCGAAGCTTCTTTAAGCAAATTTAGATCCTAAATTTGCATGAGCACGAACAAAAACACAGGCCACAGTCGTGAATGTGTTTGATCCTCATGCTTCAGATATGTCACGATGAGATTTGGAAAAGATGACATTTATTTCACTTCTAACGGATGCGTCTAACCACAGAGGGATTAACGTCTTTCGTCTCCTTGTAAGACATCGGAATTTGTAATATGTCCCTAATTTGGATCCAGAAAATAGGGTTACCGTAAGTGCTACTCGTAACGGTCGCGCCGCTGTTGCATCCGCATGTGTCAGATACGCGCCTACAATGCCTGGCGCAACCGCGAATTCATCTTTGGAGTTGGAGCAAGAGTTAGTACAAGGAAATAATATATGAAGTAGGAACAAAAGAAGCACATGCGAAGTACAGTACCATCCCTACTGTTGGTGACAAAATGCGGATCTACATGTATAAAGAAGAGTGTCCGTTTGTTTATAAGTCATACAAACCTACAGTTTTATTCTGATCCTGATGAAATTGTACCTCACCTTCAAGATAAGAGAAAAAGCGCTGACTACATAGATTTCGTAATCTGACTTGAAACATGTTTGTATGTATGTAGCACATAAAGAGGTTGTTACCAAAGATATCTAAAAGTTCTTGGCCGATTTACTTCAAATTTCTACATTGAGAGGGAAACAACGAAGAAAAGCAAGGAAAAATTAAACGTCTGCAAATTATATATCTCGTGGTAAATTTACTGCAATTCCTATCGCGGGAAGTAGTTACAGCCGCAATATGCGTCTTGGAAATCGCACCATCAGACGTGACTAGATCGCTGTACGAGGAAAAGCTCGAGAATCTGACAGAAACATGATTGCAAACTCTTATTTATTAATTAGTTGCCGTTGTTACATACGCAACGGAACAAGGTTCGACGTGAAGAACCTGCTGCCGAACGTAATGGAGGCGTCCATCATCGCGGCATATGCCGCAAGTGAAGGCGTACTCATTTCTCGCATTCTGTTGAAATACAGTGGTTCAAATATTCCCTTCAATTTAAAGTGATTGCAGTTTCCCATGTGGCTTGCGTTTGCTATGAGTATCAATAAGGCACGGGACCAGTCACTTTGTGTGGCAGATATTATACATCATGGGTAACGCCGGACACTACAGATAATATCTTAATAAATGAAGTGACATATTCATGTGTAGTTGGGGAATGAGGGTAGCGACAAAGGGCCGTAACGAGGGCGTGGCGAGATAGACCCCTCCGCCAATGACGCTGGCAAAGAGTGGGCGCAATAAAGAAGAAAACTGATTTAAGAATTAACGGGGGGCAATACGTGCGTTCTGCCCCTCGTGTTAGTATCTTCTGCCCACGCCAAGAAGGCCTTCATCAGTTCGCTACTGTAAATGCACGCCGTTGGCTTAGTGTCTTTTCTACCGTACGATTTCGTGTGAGTGGCACATTAAGGCGCGTTTACATTGAGCTGAGAACCTGTTTTTGTTCGGAACATTGTGTGCAACTTGTTCCCTCAACATGTTGGCAACATTGTTCATTGTTCGCATTCCCGTTTACACTAGCGACCAACATTTCTACTTATTCGCATAGCTGCGGTGAACTGATAGGTTACTTTGTGTATTCACACCAAGAGATACACTATGTCAACTGAAGAGGAGGAATTAATGACATTTGGTGCTGCATTAATAATAATTAACGAAATGAACAGACGAAGAAAACGACGTAGTCGTCGTTGGTGGACCAAACCATACTATAGAAGACGTGGCGGGAATGACATGCTTTGTGAGCTGAATTTGGAAGACGGTTCTGGCTTTCGTAACTTCACTAGGATCTCGCCGTCAGATTTTGAAATGTTGTTGAATATTATAGGACCAGTTGTTTCAAAGAAAGACACAAATTTCAGAAAAGCAATCCCTGTGAACCAAAGACTTGCTGTTACTCTTCGTTTTCTGGCATCAGGAGACTCCTATCAAAGCCAGCCATATCTCAAATAGTTCTATATCACCCAGGAAACTTAGATATTTAAATCCAAACCACTTCGTTTCGTAAAGTGTGTCAGTATCACATCCAGATTTTTTACTTTCCTCCATTTTTCTTTTCTCTCGTTGGTACTGAGACAAGAGAGATTTAATTTTTTTGTCCACGTCACTGCTGCTGGTGCCAAGCGCGCGCAGCAACTTTTTGTAATGAATCTTGTTTGATTTTAGTATTTTTGTAACCTGCGCAACGTACATTCCACAGGCACTCCTCAGCCTCATAGAGCGATATCAATTGGAAAATTTTGTCTCGTGACCACTCCATTTCAAATAAAAATGACGGGACATCAAATAACCGCACCACTACACTCCAGCAAAACAAACACCGAAACACTCACTCAGAGCAAAGGAACACTGGCGCTGCGTAGCGGAATTTAGTGGTAGCAGGCCACGAACAATGTTTCTTTGATCTCTACCGACGCAGCCGTGGAACATTGATTTTGTGTTGCGAACATGTTGCCAACATGTTGCGAACATCGGTAGTCAATTACTAGCCACGAACAATGTTGCGAACAATGTTGTTAATGTTACGAACTCAGTGTAAACGCGCCTTTAGAGCAACAACTGCTATCGAACAGACGTCTCTCGCTGATATAGGTTGCTTGGATGTAGTGCGCATGGTTCACATGGCGGCCACCTACACAGCTCACCCATTTTCAGCAGAGTAGTTTATGCTGCTATATTTTGCTGCGGTACTGGCGGTATTGGATCTCAGGCTATCGGATGCTGAAGCAGAAATGGCATTTGAACGAAGACTTCCGATTTTTGCCGATTTCTGTCGACTGAGGTCTGGGACGAGACGCGACGGTGAAGGAACGAAACAAAAAAGGTGTGGGACATACGGTTTATAACTAATTTGCCCCTACAACTAATGATTTCGCCGAGTCGGTTGATACGATCCAATGTGTAAATAAAATAGAATTCACGAACAGGCCTTCTGTGACAGATTAATTGTATGACGAGAGTTGTTTCCAGAATGAGTGTAGAGGAGTGTGCGCTGATTTGAAACTTCCTGGCAGATTAAAACAGTGTGCCGGACTGGACTTTTTACTTGGACCTTTGCCTTCACAGGCAAGTGCTCTGCCGACTGAGTTATCCAAACATGACTCCCACCCGCCCTAACATCTCCGCTTCATCCATTACCTTATCTCCTAGCTTCCAAACGTCACAGAGGACGTACAGCGGAGTGAAGGCGGGCCCTGAGTCGTACTTGGATAGCTCAGTTGGTAGAGTACTAGCCCGCAAAAGGTGAAGGTCCTAGGTTAGAGTCCCGGTTCGGGACACTCTTTTAATATGCCAAGATGTTTCATTACAGGAATCGTTAGTCATTTCGCTTAAAGAGAGCTATGCTACTTTCATCCATGCTGAATCTTCGTATAAATAAACATAGGCCTACACTCTGCCATTGCTCATCGGCTGTATTGCTAGAGCATCTGATGTAAGGCCACTTAAAGTAGCCGTTACTTAAGTTATAGGTAGTCCGTTGTTAGTTTAGTTTAAATGAAACTCTACCACCTGCTAAAGCATCGAAAATCTTAATGTATTTTGTTGAGCACTTTTCTAGAAGTTTAACCAGTGTAATTCTTGAGTCAAATGTTTTCGCTGTGCTTCACTTTCTTAAAAGTACTCACAAGATTAAAAAATGCAGTAACGTAATTCTTCGCGGTGGTGGTGGTGGTGGTGGTGGTGGTAGTGGTGGTGGTGGTGGTGGCAGTGTTGGTGGACAGTTTTGACAGTTCTGCCAGGCGCGCAAGAACTCGACACGTTTCTGTAGGCACATTCCAGAGATGTTGATTCTGCCCACCTAACCCAACAGAATGCCAGAGTTTCTCAATGTTAATGTGATTATCATGTAACGTACTTGTGTTATCACTCTGACAAATGGAGTTCGTCTTATAGCGTTTCGCGCGAACTCATTCTTCATTATAGTCCAAACTGAAACCCGACTTATCGTCAGTGACGATTTGCAACCGCTAGACATCACACTGTCCGCATTGTATTGGAGCCGCTATTGATAATGGTAGGGAAGGCGACTGCTCGACTTCGGTTTATTGAAAGAATTTTGGGAAAGTGTAGTTCATCCTTGAAGGAATCCGCATTATAGGATACTAGTGCGACATGTACTTGAATGCTGCTCGAGTGTCTGGAATCGGTACCAGGTAGTATTAAAGGAAGTCATCGAAACAATTCGGAGGCGATCTGCTATATTTCTTACCGGTAGGTTCGAACAACACGCAAAAATTACATAGATGCTTCCGGAACTCAAATGGGAATCCCTGGAGCGAAGGCGATCTTCTTTTCGAGGAACACTATTCAGAAAATTTAGAGGACCGGCGTTTGAAGCAGACTACAGAACGATTCTGCCGCGGCCATTATTCATTCCTCGAAAGGATCACGAAGCTAAGATACGAGAAATTAGGGCTCATACGGAGGCTTATAGCCAGTCATTTCTCCCTCGCTCTATTTGCGAGCGCGGGATTAGCCGAGCGGTCTAGAGACTCCAGTCATGGACTGTGCAGCTGGTCCCGGCGGAGGATCGAGTCCTCCCTTGGGCATGGGTGTGTGTGTTTGTCCTTAGGATAATTTAGGTTAAGTAGTGTGTAAGCTTAGGGACTGATGACCTTAGGAGTTAAGTCCCATAACATTTCACACACATTTGAACATTTTGGAATTTTCTATTTGCGAGCGAAAGGGGTGAAAGGGTACAGTACCGCCCGACATTGAAAATAGGTACAACATACTTCATTATTTTTGTCAGAACAACACATTTTTTTTGTAAAATAACTCAATTTCAATTAATACAGCGAAGCCGGATACCAGTGTGGGAAAGAATGACAATTTATTTATTTAATTGATCACATGTGCACTCCCACAAAATAAATCCCTACATCCAGTTTGGTGAGATCTGTGAAATGAATGAATGTATGGTCGTCTGCTAACCGCATATAGTGAATGTGAATATATGATCATCTTTGAGACGATCCTTTGGCCACCTTTGGTGGAACCAAAGAGATGAAATGTACCTGAGCTTTGAGCGCCTGAAATGTGGCTGACCAATACGGTAGCAAGGTGCTCCCCCACTTCAGCAGAGGTGCGAGAGGACCTGAAGAACGGCCATGTTTCGGCACTCTGCCGCTGGATCTTGTGCTGTTAAGACCTGTCTTGGGTGTGCTCCGTAAGGACAAAAGAGTGGAGACATGGTATGCATGTGGAATATTTAGGAGTAGTTTGAAATAATGCACTCCTGGAAATGGAAAAAAGAACACATTGACACCGGTGTGTCAGACCCACCATACTTGCTCCGGACACTGCGAGAGGGCTGTACAAGCAATGATCACACGCACGGCACAGCGGACACACCAGGAACCGTGGTGTTGGCCGTCGAATGGCGCTAGCTGCGCAGCATTTGTGCACCGCCGCCGTCAGTGTCAGCCAGTTTGCCGTGGCATACGGAGCTCCATCGCAGTCTTTAACACTGGTAGCATGCCGCGACAGCGTGGACGTGAACCGTATGTGCAGTTGACGGACTTTGAGCGAGGGCGTATAGTGGGCATGCGGGAGGCCGGGTGGACGTACCGTCGAATTGCTCAACACGTGGGGCGTGAGGTCTCCACAGTACATCGATGTTGTCGCCAGTGGTCGGCGGAAGGTGCACGTGCCCGTCGACCTGGGACCGGACCGCAGCGACGCACAGATGCACGCCAAGGCCGTAGGATCCTACGCAGTGCCGTAGGGGACCGCACCGCCACTTCCCAGCAAATTAGGGACACTGTTGCTCCTGGGGTATCGGCGAGGACCATTTGCAACCGTCTCCATGAAGCTGGGCTATGGTCCCGCACACCGTTAGGCCGTCTTCCGCTCACGCCCCAACATCGTGCAGCCCGCCTCCAGTGGTGTCGCGACAGGCGTGAATGGAGGGACGAATGGAGATGTGTCGTCTTCAGCGATGAGAGTCGCTTCTGCCTTGGTGCCAATGATGGTCGTATGCGTGTTTGGCGCCGTGCAGGTGAGCGCCACAATCAGGACTGCATACGACCGAGGCACACAGGGCCAACACCCGGCATCATGGTGTGGGGAGCGATCTCCTACACTGGCCGTACACCACTGGTGATCGTCGAGGGGACACTGAATAGTGCACGGTACATCCAAACCGTCATCGAACCCATCGTTCTACCATTCCTAGACCGGCAAGGGAACTTGCTGTTCCAACAGGACAATGCACGTCCGCATGTATCCCGTGCCACCCGACGTGCTCTAGAAGGTGTAAGTCAACTACCCTGGCCAGCAAGATCTCCGGATCTGTCCCCCATTGAGCATGTTTGGGACTGGATGAAGCGTCGTCTCACGCGGTCTGCACGTCCAGCACGAACGCTGGTCCAACTGAGGCGCCAGGTGGAAATGGCATGGCAAGCCGTTCCACAGGACTACATCCAGCATCTCTACGATCGTCTCCATGGGAGAATAGCAGCCTGCATTGCTGCGAAAGGTGGATATACACTGTACTAGTGCCGACATTGTGCATGCTCTGTTGCCTGTGTCTATGTGCCTGTGGTTCTGTCAGTGTGATCATGTGATGTATCTGACCCCAGGAATGTGTCAATAAAGTTTCCCCTTCCTGGGACAATGAATTCACGGTGTTCTTATTTCAATTTCCAGGAGTGTAATTTCTCTATTTCAGGAACTTTTATGGGGAGAATTAAATGTCAGGCAGGTAATATTAATGGGATCGTAGTAATCTTCGGAAGTGACCAACGGTCACAATGAAACCACGTGTAGCAATAAGTTGAAATACTTCCGTGTGCTTAAGTTCAGCTGAATTACTAGCGTGTGTACAATAAGTTGAAATATTTAAGAAATAGCGTGTGCAGGACTTGTAATTAGAGACGAGTACTTCCACATGGTGAGTACTGTGTGAGTCTCAATCTGTGTATGAGACAAAGGATAAAGAGAAGTACTCGTCCATGGTATCAGTTGAGGACTCGCGTGTGTGATGAATATGTTCTTAATATTACTTTGCGTGATATGATTCCGTGTGACGCTAGATTCAAACTCTGAGAGAGAAGCAAGGTGAGTCGGCCGTCTATCCAGCAACGCCACTTGGCTTGCATTGCACAGGAAGACGTGCATATATCTCCAGAGTTCATAGTAGGAAAGTAGAATTACAAAGTGGGGCAGTGTCGTGTGAAACTGGGATAAATACTAATTGAAGTGGGAAAGCTGAAAGTGATAGTGTTGTGACTATTTATTGTATTGTATTCCATGTTGTAGTGTGGTGTATGTCATGTAATTTGGGTATGTGTGGTTTGCATGGGAGAGTAGCAAGGTAGTTTCAAAAGATTAGTGGGTTGTGCTTGTTCCTTCGGTACCGCTCGGTCTGGAGGAAAGTTTCGTGATGATGATTGTGAGAGTCGAAGTGTGAGGTATAATAAAAGATCCACCATCCTATCCAGAAAGTGCACTGTAGCGTTAAATAATTACGAGACCATAAGGTAGAGAATCACCAATGTAAAGCCATGCCCACTGGGCGGAATTTCGCATGTGTTATTGTTGTAGGTTATAGAATTTGTGTGTTTAGGTTATAGAATTTATCGGAATAAGATAGTCAAAAGAAAAAGATTGGTGGACTTTTCCTTCGAATTGTATGTTGTCATGATGTCCCGAAGTTATAATGTGTGCGCCATTCATATTCAGTGCGGTGGCCACGTGTTGATAAAAGCCGTTAAATAAAAGACAAAAAGAAAATGTGGTATTGCCAGTGCGTAGTGAACAGTCAGGGTTCTGTAAATTACTGATAGTCAGGTATGCGTTTCCGTTGCGTATTATTCATACAGGAGGATAATTTGTAACTTAATTGAGAGCACGAGAGTTCATATTACCCGATAAATAAGAATGAATCCACTCGCTTGACAGACCACTCATCTTGCAGGCCTGACTGCTTGATGCCACAGTATGGGCAAGGCATGTGGGTGCCTCTCAGGGGAATCAAATTGCCTAGTAGTGGTGGAGGGTACCCTCTCCTACGCATCGTTCATTCGTGCTAAAACTGCGTTTTGTGATTCATTGTCAGGACTATCAGTCCTGTGACACGTCCGTTTGCTAGCCCACGTAGTTTACATTCGCATTTTCCTTTATAGTAGCGGTAGTCCCCGCGCAGTAAAATCTAGTCATATGTATCAGGTATTTCTTAATTCCCGTAATCTTTCTACCACGTGTTATAGTCATTGGATACATACAGTTTTTCAAAAAGAGAGATGAATCGTTTCTGTACTAAATAAACACTCTTTGATAAGCCAAAACATCACAACAAATTGCTTAATAGCGTGCTGATTCACCTCTGGAAAGCAATACAGCAGCGATTGTGCGTATCATCTATTCTAAAAGTCCTTGGTGGATTTCTCGAGGTATGTGACAACAAATGTCTACGCAAATGTCAGGGTATCGTTGGAAATTATTACGGCCCAGTGTTTTTGCGACGGGAACAACCTCCCAATAGCATCCCAGATGTGTTCCATCGGGTTCAAATCGGGCGGATTTGCCGGCTAAGACATCAACGTGAGGTCACTTTCATTTCTCGCAAACCATGTTAGCACCATTCTCGCCTTGTGACACAGATAGTTATTCTACTGGAAAATGCCATCGCCGTTGGAGAGACATAAGCCTGAAGGTAAGCATGCTGTTTGATATATTGTTCAGTTGCTCAGTCATGGTGCCTTCGATTACTTCTACAGGTCCCATTGAAGCCCCGGTGAATGAATGTTTCTCATAGCATAGTATTGGGCAAACCAGCGCGCATCCGTAGTGTTGCATGTTTGGAGCTGCGTTTCGCCTGGATGACGATGTGTCTGGACACGACCATCAACCTGGTGTAACAGGAAAAGTGATCCATGTGACCATGTGACACGTTTTCCTTGATCCACGGTTCAATGTCAATTATCATAATTGATGATGTCACTGTATTGACATGGGAACACGTTGAGGTCATACATTGCGGAGCTCCATGTGCAACAAAGTGCGCTGAACTGCGTGCTCCGAAATTCTGATAGCTTGCACCAGCATTGTACTGTATCGCCAGATCTGCCTACCCTATTTTACAGAGCTGATAACCCTCCGACATCCACATTCTGTGGACGTCCAGCACCGTGTCGCCTTCTCGCCCTTCAACAACCTTCTACAGACGCCCGTGACAACAACGCGAACAGACGATCAGCTTTGCCGTTTACGGGATGCACGTTCCCAGACGCCGGGTTAAAACAGCCTGACCTTCGTCAGGGTAGCTGATGTCGCTTGACTTCTACGGTTATAGCCCGTATCGTCACTTGAACGATTCCCCATTCATCTCTGCTCCCCTAATGCTCTTCCCTTAGCAAGTCATGTGCCTACAACGCTACGAAGCGGTATTAAATTATAATTATTTGTTAGTTATTTCTGACTCAGATGCCAGATTTGATTCTTTGGCGTTCAGATTCCCCACTTTCTTGCATGTAGTACTTTCTCTTTTTAATGATATGAAAATGGAACGTGTTCAACATGAGTGTCACGGATGGATTGTTGGATAGGAACACGCTCTTCTTTATGTGGTGTCCCATTTTTATTTTCATTTCGCTGTCAAGTGTTCCGGTGTTATAGAATCCTAATTAATACGATTATACCGGCACCTATTAGGTATGTGAGGAGTTTGTGTGGGATATTCAGGAACATACTGTACATACACCTAGAACTGACGTTCAAAGCGCGCTCCTCATTTCACTGTATGCGCTGACATTCTGAATGTACTATTTCGTGCTCCATTTGCATGTCCTCAAGCTTTCGTATAGTTTGCATAATTCCATCAGTAGGTCAAAGTTTATATTATACTCGTCATTGATGTAGATAAGTGTTTAAAGTTCCGTCTGATGGGATGATGCGCGAGCTCTGATGGGACAAGAGTAGGGGAGAGGAGTGTGGGGGTGAAACGGCATTCGTCTGTCTTTACAAACTCTTGGACTCTTGGACAACAGAATAATTATACGCCGTGTATCTCTCAAAAACCGCCTGGTTTTGACCTGCCACGCAAAACATTGGCCATTCTAAATAGAATTGGTACCCACCGTGGCCGGTATCTATAATGTTTTACACAAGTAGTATAAGTAACCATCCAAACTTCGTGAATGCGGAGAATCACAAACCATTAGACAAAATAGGAAGCGTGGCCCACGAGATCATCGATGTTGGACAGGAGTCGACAGAGTACATTATTAACATACAAGTACGATGGCAGCGTTTTATATTATTTATGTTGTACTCGACACTCTGGTATTAATTCATGATATATGTCAAAAACCCATATGATAAACAAATGAAAATGCTCAAGTGCAATTTACCATGACCAGGTTTTACGTTTGCCTCAAAGAGACCGTAAATAAATTGGGCAGTAAATGCGTTAAGTTCAGTTTACTGCTCTAAGACTCAAGAAACTAAGTAATGTAGTGAGTTTAGAAGATTTGTGGTGTTCTCTAACTAGTAGTCGCTCTGAAATTTAGCCCTAAGCTGAAGTCAGTGATTAATGAGAGATAAAAGTAAATGTAAGCAACTGTATTTCATTTCTGCAACTGTCGCACCTCGTCGTTATATATGTATTTAATGACAAATAGTGACACTGAGAGTTTTATTTAAGGTGTAACTGTGTGAACACGTGTAGACTAATTATGGTTCCATCATAAGGAGAACTCTCATTTAGCTCTTATTATGCTCTCCTGAGTGATATTTACCATAACGGTTGCGTTGGCAGGGTTATTCTAATTTCTTAAGAACTACAAATTCTCGTCCCGAGCGCCACTGAGTTTCTTTGTGTGCGCGACGATTTGGTTGTGATGTTGAAGAACTTTACTGAAATTTCAGAAAATCCGGTTCCCCTGCCCTTGAAGCTACAGCGTGTTTTCGTGGAACTGCTGTCACTTCTGAGGCTGGACATTCATTAATAAGCATATGTCATTTGTTCATTTCTATACACGAAAGGTATTTTCAGAACATTATTAAAACTATATGCAGTACGTATTTAAGTCATGTGAAACAATTCAGAACATCCGAAAGATTTCTCATTACGTAAAAAAGACTTTTCACCTCACCTATGAATTCTGCAATACTGTAAATGAATTTTTTTTGAAATCTTATACAACAGTCAACCAGAATGAAAAGAAGCATTGGAATCATTTCGCACTGTACGTACGGTATACGACTCTACTCAACTTACTACTACTATTACTGTTATTTATCTGGTATACTTTGAGTCTGTAGATGCTGAATGTCGCCATGTAAGTTAGTGTCTGCAGTAGCACTGAGACAGACGTGACAATTCTCATCATATCTTGTCCACATTAGATAAAGGATTCCTTATTGACACATTGACTTTAAATCATTAAATTCGCACCGAGCGAGGTGGCGCAGTGGTTAGACACTGGACTCGCATTCGGGAGGACGACGGTTCAATCCCGCGTCCGGCAATCCTGATTTAGGTTTTCCGTGATTTCCCTAAATCGCTCCAGGCAAATGCCGGGATGGTTCCTCTGAAAGGGCACGGCCGACTTCCTTCCCTATCCTCCCCTAATTCGATGAGACCGATGACCACGCTGTCTGGTCTCTTTCCCCAGCCAACCAACCAACCATTAAATTCGTTGTCTTTAATGAATTGCACTATGCTGTATGCAGTGGCATTATGAAAAGATGTCGGAAACTTTTAATGTGAATGCCTAAAAAGTATGTAAATAAGTTGTATGACATGATGAATCTACGCTGTCGATAATGGAAAGTGTTCCACCGTGAAGCACCAGTCCAATATTTATCTGACTTAGTGGAGATGTTCGTCACATAACGGGAATTTAATGATTCAACTTTCATACATCTCGGAACTGTTGTCCACTGTATACATCACCATGAGGTATGAGCCCCATGGGCAGAAATAAACTATTTGTTGTGGCATGGAAGCAGACAGGCTCCGAATACTGATACACATAATTTGTCAGTTTATGAAGACTGCTGGCTGGTATGACCGTATACGTCATCCCATCACATCACAGACGTGCTCTATGGGTGACAAAGGGGCTGGGCAAACCCGTCGAGACTCCATACATTTCTCGTTTGTTGTGTGAACTGCAATGTGGAGTCTTGCATTATCCAGCTGGAATGTGCTAACTAGTACCGTGGTCATGAAGGGGATAACAACAGTGTTTTCCATACTTGCTACGTGCGGGCGAGCATTCAACCTCTCTCTAGCAATTAGCAAATGAGTCCTGTTGTCACGTTCAACAGCTCCCCATTCCAGGATACCAGGAGTTGGAAAGATGTGGGTCTTGAGAATCCCTGCTTGCAGTGACTTTTTACCAGGTCGCTTACGGACAAGTTGGTGTCGATCTGACCTACCATAAATAGATGCGAGACAACTTTTTGAACTCTACAGAATGCCACTGAATGTTCCAGATCTCTCTGGGTCTGCACCATTCAAGTCTCTGCGGTGTGTGGTACGGTGTCGGTGGAAAACGACACATGGAAACTCTGTATCTAAAATCCACATCCAGTAAACTTTTCCCAACGATTTGTGGTAACACTGTGCCTATAATCTTTTACCTGATTTCAAATGTTGTCTGTCTATCACTTGAGCAACTCTACGATATCTTCGTGGTATAGTGGAAGGACCAGTGCCTCCTTCTCTCGCTACACTGTTGTCCTAAGTCCATTTCGTCACCACCCGTCCTGAAGTCATTGCAATACAGCCAGACATCTGTGCGATCTGTAAGTATGTTGTTCTCATGTCCCACTTTCCCCAAGTCCGAAAGATGGCAATATGCTACTAGTGCACATTCTCTCGACATTCTGTGTTGCAACCTCCCCCTGAAACGTTCCAGTGACGTTTGACACATACAACAGCCATCATGTACTACAATAGCCATTACGGACTTATACCGTTGTACATCTGTAGGAAGATTTCTTCTCTGAAAATACAGCGAGACATCTGTGCAATCTGTCAGTATGTTGTTCCCATGTTCCACTTTCCCGAAGTCCGAAAGATGGCAATATGCTACAATTGCACGTTTTCTTGACGTTCTGTGTTTGCAACCTCCGCCTGAAACGTTTCAGTGACGTTTGACACACACAACAGCCATCATGTACTACAACAGCCATTATGGACTTATACCGTTGTACATCTGTAGAAAGATTTCTTCTCTCGAAATACTGAAAATTAGCTCGAATATGGATGAAATAAACACCAGTACCAGTCTATCAGCATCCGGTCGAGGTATACAAATTGAAACACTTTCGATTTCCGTCCGTGTACAATAAGCATTGAGAAATTCCGACTCTTTGGTTGAAGCCAAATACGTATCTCGAATTCTTAGCAGTTACTCATATAACGAGTGAAGCATACTAAATTTCCATCACTATATTGTAGATTTTATATGTTATTAAGTTATTTATGTACGCTGGTAGAGCCACTATGAGGATGCAAATCAGGTTTGCTTTAAATACACGTTGTAACGAACATAAGCGTTAATACCTTTGAGACTGGATGAGGTGAGTTGAGTTTGTTAAGAATGCCGCTGAGCGACGAAGAGGCCATTATCATCACCTAACTGAGTTTGAACGACGTATTATACGGCTTCTTCAAACTGGACGTTCCACCTGCGATACTGCGGAAAGGCTTGGCAGGAATGCAGCCTCTATATATGAATGCTGGCAGCGGTGGTCACGAGAATGTACGGACGCAAGAAGACCGGGCTCCGGACAGCCTTGTGGCACTACCGACCATCGTCTTTGGCGTATGCCTCTGGCCCATCGTCCTCATCTGCAGCAGCAATTTGAGCAGCAATTGGCACCAAAGTGACACTATAAACTGTTACAAATCGGTTGCTTCAAGGGCACCTCCGAGGCAGACGCCCTGTACCGTATATTCCACTGACGGCAAACCACCTCCATTTGCGACTTCAGTGGTGTCAAGCGAGAGCTCATTGGATGGCAGGGTGGAAGTCTGTTGTGTTTTCTGATGAAAGCTGATTTTGCCTCGGTGCCAGTGACGACCGTGTGTTTTTTAGAAGGAGGTCAGGTCAGGGCCTGCAACCAACCTGTCTACATACTTGACACACTGGACCTACACCTGGAGTTATGGTCTGGGGTGTGATGTCGTATGACAGCAGGAGCACTCTTGAGGTTATCGCACGCACCCTGAATGCAACTTTATACATCAGTCTGGTGATTCGACCTGTTGTGCTGCCAATTATGAACAGCATTTCAGGGAGTGTTTTTCAAAAAACTGTATAACACTCGCCCACATACCGCTCTTGTGACCCAGCATGCTCTACAGAGTGCCGACGTGTTGTCTGGGCCTCCTCGATCACCAGAGCTGTCTCCGACCGAGCACATCAAGGACATCATCGGACGACAAGCCCAGAATCATTCACAAACAGCACTAACTGTCCCTGTGTTTACCGACCGTGTGCAACAGGCATGGAACTCCATCCCACAAACTGAAATCCGGCACCTGTACAACACAATGCATCCACGTTTGCCAGCTTGCATTCAACATTCTGGTGTCTCACCGGTTATTAATGTACCAGCACTTCACGTTTGTAATGGCTTATCTCGCGCCTACATTAATCTGTGATCTTGTAATGTTAATGACAAATATATTACCTAAACAAATGAATTCCCGAAATTTCATTACTCTACATAATTATTTTTTGGTGTTGCTATTTTTCTTCCGTCAGTGCATGTATGTTGCACTCGATGTAACTGCCATATAAGATGTGACACGAACTTTATCATTTACTAGTAATATCATTTCGATAATTTTGCACCCCATTCCCATACAAATCGCGGGAAGGTTTTACTGTGTATATTTGTGTGTTTACATCCTGGTGTCTCAGATTTCATCATCGTACTCTAATGTCGAAATGTGTGCCGGAACCAACAGTACGTTTTATAGGATACTGTCGCTGAAACTTGGAACAAAGCACGACAATCTTTGCAAAAAATGGTTCAAATGGCTTTGAGCACTATGGGACTTAACATCTGCGGTCATCAGTCCCCTAGAACTTAGAACTACTTAAACCTAACTAACCTAAGGACATCACACACATCCATGCCCGAGGCAGGATTCGAACCTGCGACCGTAGCGGTCGCGCGGTTCCAGACTGAAGCGCCTAGAACCGCTCGGCCACCTTCGGCCGGCCAATCTTTGCAGCTTTTCTAATTTTTGTTATATGAAGGAAAAAAACTGTTACGGGTGACAGAACTGTTTTTGCTCTAATCATTTTGTTTTATCACTTAGATCTTGTACGATTTCCATGTACAGTAATTATACTCAGCTTTTACGACACTTTCTTAGTAAACCATATACACATATTTTCCATTCAATCTCCTGGCAAAATATGTACTTTCGAGTATGTTAATCTGTATGGTAAGTCAGTCAAGGATACTTGAGAAACATCACAGATTCTTTAAGTTTTGTTCTTTAAATTTTGGAAACAGATGAAAATCGGGTTTCGCCAATCGGGACTGTATGGAGGATGGTCGATGAAAGAGAACCCAAGGCCTCGAATTATTGCAAATCGATGCGCTCGTGTGTGGGCTGGAATTGTCTAGCTGACGGAGATGGTGTTCTTTGAGTGGGCGGTTAGAAAGTCGATTAAAACACGCAGTTTCTCTGCACCAACATAGTTACGTTAACACCGCCATGTTACACGCTACCATTCAGAGCCCTTAAGCAGAAGAGGGTTGCAACTTGTGTCAGGCAAGCGGAGAAATTGATCGAGTTAATGTATGACCTAACACCTCAACCTTTATTGAGATCAGAATAAAAAAATTCGTAGGCATTACTTTTGAGCACGCAGCAGCTGTACAACTTTGTGACGGGACCAAATAAGGTCAGGCTGAAACAGTTGAAAAACAGATGGAAATACAGATTAGCAACAATTTATAATGAATTATTAATAAAAGCCTCCAGTACTTAACTGGAATATGAAGATTCTGGGTGGCAAAACATATCAGTGTTCACTAGCAATGACTTGCACAAAGTCAATTTGGCTCTTCTTGCCGGCAACTGTAGATTTGTCCTAGACACTCGCTGAGGTTCTTCGATGAACTAACTAACTATTCAGTGGGCCCATGTGTCTGCTTGTATCCAGATGGATAGTCATTTGGGAACTATTTGTGTGGCGTAAGGCGGAAAGGTAACTGTTGTGGCGTAACAAGACAGCTACGCCACACTGAAGTAGCCGAAAGGCACGCGTTATTTCAAGGAGGCTAGATAGAGGTCTGAAACAGGATACTTATTAATGTTAATGTTATAAAGAAAAGTATGTAGCTACTAGAACACTTAACTTTTATATAGTCCTTTGGTATACAGCATTCTTGGTGATACAAGTGAGACTATCTTGAGGTACATGCAAGGTTACAAGTGGCGCCTTGCTAGGTCGTAGCCATGGACTTAGCTGAAGGCTATTCTAACTGTCTGCTCAGCTAATGAGCAATGCATGCTAACTATCTGCTCGGCTAATGAGCGATGCTTCGTCCGTGTAGTCGCTAGCAATGTCGTCCGTACAACTGGGGCGAGTGCTATCCCGTATCTCGAGACCTGCCTTGTGGTGGCGCTCGGTCTGCGATCACACAGTGGCGACACGCGGGTCCGACATGTACTAAATGGACCGCGGCCGATTTAAGCTACCACCTAGCAAGTGTGGTGTCTGGCGGTGACACCACAATCCTCCCCCGCAAATCGGCGAACGGTCGTGTGATAAGGCTTCCGCCCGCCGTGGGGAGGACCCCATGTTGACGTATGCGATGAGGTGGGGAGCCTAACAACAGGCGAGGCTGTGCCACCCGCACCCGGCCATTCGGTCCGAGGGGATCTAGGAAACGCCTGAAAACCTAGTCCAGGGTGCACGTCAACATGTGGTGTATGCGCCCGTAAAGAGACAGGAGGGGCCGAAGGGTCGACCTCCATTGCGTCGGGGTATCCGACGCGCGATGACGTCACGTGGTCCGGAGCGGGCAAGAGTTCCATGGCGGAGGACAGCTGGTCACGGGAAGCGATCGGCGGCGCGTGACCCAGGGAGGCGCTTGGCGGCTGCAGCGAAGCGTCGAATGCGGGCGGCGCCGGCGGGAGAACAGGCGGCGGCGGCGGTGGCTGCGGCGGCGCGTCGCCATGAGGCAAAATGGAAGGCATTGTCGGTAACACCTGGGGATGAGGCGAGCCAGTAGATGGGTCCCCAGGGCGCTGACCGGACGGCACCGTCGCTGAAAGCAGACGGGGAGCGGCAGAACCCGTGCGACGACAGAGGCGCAGCTGATTGAGATGCCGACGCACCTCACCAGAGGCCCCCAAAACCAAATACATCGCGCGGCCGAGGCAGCGAAGAATGCGCCCTGCGAGCCAACGCCGTGAACCTCGATAGTTGCGATAGAATACAACGTCGCCTGGAGCAAAAGCAGGAGTCTGCCGCTGCACAGGAACCTGATGCGGCGGATGCAGCAAAGACATCAAGGTTCGATGAGGACGACCGTGGAGCAACTCAGCCGCGAGCGACCACCTCGGGGCTGAGAGCGATACGAAGACAAAAAGAGCAACAATGCGTCCTCCCGAGAATGCGATTCTTTCAACTTCAACATCTGTGACTTGAAAGTCCGGACCAATCGTTCAGCGGCACCGTTTGACTGAGGCGAAAACGGCGCGGAAGTCAGATGTTGAATACCATTGGCCTGGCAGAATGACTGAAATTCTGCGGACATGAATTGTGGGCCATTGTCGGAAACAATAGTCTGCGGAAGACCTTAAATGCAAAAGATAGCAGACAACGCTTGGATGGTGGCAGAAGACGTCGTGGAAGACATCCGGACAACAAAAGGAAAATTACTGAAGGCATCTACCAGAACCAACCCTTGAGCATTCCAGAATGGACCAGCAAAATCGATGTGCAAGCGTTGCCAAGGGGAAGTGGCGTTTGGCCATGCAAAGACTTTCCGCGGCGGTGCGGATTGTTGTTCGGCACACGCCATGCAAGAAGAACACATATTCGTAATCGCAGCATCAATTCCGAACCAAGTACAGTGCTGACGAGCAAGTTGTTTCGTACGTACTATACCCCAATGTCCTTGGTGAAGAAGCCGTAAAACAGAGGACTGTAACGAACGTGGGACCACGACTCTGGACTGATCATTATCAGAACGCAACAACAAAACACCACGTCGAACAAAAAGTCTCTCCTTATGAGCAAAAAATCTGCGAACCAACGGATCCTCGATCCGAGACTTTGACAAAGGCCATTGCGTAGCAACAAAACGCAAAACGGTAGCAAGGACAGGGTCAGCAGCTGTGGCTGTAGCTACACGACGAAAATCAATCGGAAACGATTCGACCACTTCATCAGTTTCCGAATTAATGAACATGCAAGCAAGTTCGGAAGAATCGAATGCTTTATCCTCAGAAACAGGCAAACGGGACAACGCATCGGCGTTTCCGTGCTTAGCAGTGGACCGATACAAGATATCGTAGCGGTACTGCGAGAGAAAAATAGACCAGCGAATGAATTTCTGTGCTGTACGCGGAGGTACAGGCTTGTTCGGATGAAAAAGCGACGTCAAAGGTTTGTGGTCTGTGATGATGGTAAAGTGACGACCATACAAGAAATCATGGAACTTAGTAACACCAAACACGAGAGCCAAAGCTTCTTTCTCTATCTGTGAATAATTTCTTTGCGCAGACGAGAGCAATTTGGACGCAAAGGCAATAGGGCGATCATGCGACCCATCTTTGTGCGCAAGCACAGCACCGATCCCGAAATCCGATGCATCGACCATCAACAAAAGGGGTTTCTGGGGATCGAATGGCGTAAGGCAAGTATTAGAAAGCAACGCCGATTTCAACTGGCGAACAGCGCGTTCGCATTCCGTCGTCCAGAGAAACGGAACACCTGTACGGCGTAAGCGATGAAGCGGAGCTGAAATGGAAGAGGCATTGCGCACATTCACTCACACCTTGTGATGCTAAATCGTGTTATGTTCTTGCGACCTCAACACGCAATGCGTGGGGAACATTGCGCGCTCTGAAAAATTGCGGTTGCGCGTTGACTTTTAGTGCCAAATGTGCTTCATAGTTCTTAGCGCAACCAAGGCCCGGTGCAAAAATGTCTGCAAATTCTTCACATAACCGAGCAACACTGTCTGAAGGCACAGTCTGATTCACTGATAGGACCTGATTTACTATAGACATGTTAAACAACTGAAATAAATCTAAGCCAAACAAGTTCACTGCAGTAGAAGAGCGAAGAACGTAAAATGACAAGTTTTGTTTGTCCCTTGTATGTTGCAAGAAGAGTGCACTGTCCTAACACAGGGATGAGCTGTCCTGAATATGTAGTGAGCTTAACATTTGCGGCACGCAGCGGAGGTTTGCCCAGTTGTTTATACGTGTCGTGATTAAGCAATGAAACTGCATCTCCGGTATCGAGCTGGAATGGTATGACCTTGCCATTAAAGTCCAAATCTACAAAAAGTTTATTGTCCTGCTGACGACAAGAGCGACTGTTTTGTGCAATTGGAACAGATACTGGTACAGAATCACTTGCTAATTGACGTGATTTCCGACGACGTCGACGCACACTTTTTGTGGGACGAACACAGTCACTGGTAGAGACAGTGGCATTGGGCGGAGTGGAATGAACGACATGAATGTCCATGGGCGAAGGTTCACGGGCCTGAGTGTTCTTGGTTCGATTCCAGCGCGAAGCAAAGGGCCTGGAATGGTTGTGATTTTCTGATCTGAGCTTTTTCTGGCAAACACTTTGAACATGTCCTTTCTTATTACAGAAAAAGCAAATTGCTTGGCGTGACGGGCAATGTTCACGTGAATGTCTAGTAGCACACCGCGGGCATGATTTCACTGCAGTTGTATGCTGGCGCGGCACACCTGGTTTAGAGCGTGGCGGCAGCTGCGCAGACGTGTGCGAGGGCAGTTTACCGGGCCGGTTAATGTTACACACAGCTGGCGAAGTTTCAAAAGATTCCTGAGCACAGTCAAGTGTGTCTTGTCTATCTAATATGTATCACTTGCTGAAGGGAGGGATTAACTAGTTTCAAAATTTGCTCCCGTATGCGAACATCAGAAACGTTCTGTGCTATTGCATCACGCACCATAATATCTGAATAAGGAAGGCCACAGTCACATTCAAACGCACAATCCCTTGTAAGGCCTTGCAATGTTGCAACCCACTCCCTATTAGTTTGACCGGCCGTACGTTTTGTACGAAAGAACGTATACCTCTTTGCAACTACATTAACTGTTTCTTTGAAATAGGCATCTAAAGCAGACAAAATTTCTTCGTATGACAGAGTTGCTACGTCGCGTCGGGTAAACAATTTCACTATCACACGGTACGTTTGCACCCCTACACACGACAATAAATGAGGCTGCCGCTCGTTACCTTGAATTCTGTAGGCGGCGAGATGAAATCCAAACTGGCGGGACCACTCGGTCCACGATTCCACGTCTGGGTCGTAGGGGCTAAAAGGCGGTGCAACTGCGAGTTGTGGCTGCGGTAGCGGAGAAGCGGCGGCTGCCGCATCGGTTTGAATGGCACGTTGACCCTGGACGAGCTGTCCAAGGGCATCCAATAACGCCTGCGTCTGCTGATTCTGCAAGCGATAAAATTCGGACAGTACATCTGGCGAAGCCATGACACAAATAAATGTAAGCAATTAGAAAGAACAAGACCCTTTCCGTTGTCTCGTCGCCAACTGTTGTGGCGTAACAAGACAGCTACGCCACACTGAAGTAGCCGAAAGGCACACGTTAATCTAGAGAGGTCTGAAACAGGATACGTAATGAATGGTAGCAAGAAAAGTACATAGCTGATATAATACTTAATTTTTAATCTATCCTTGTTGTATACATCGTTCTTCTTGTTGAGACATGCTTTAGACGATAACTATCAAACTATGTAAGGCTAATGGCGCCTTGCTAGGTCGTAGCCATGGACTTAGCTGAAGGAGGCTATTCTAACTATCTCTCGGCAAATGAGAGAAAGGCTTGGTCAGTGTAGTCGCTAGCAAAGTCGTCGTACAACTGGGGCGAGTGCTATCCCGTTTCTCGAGACCTGCCTTGTGGTGGCGCTCGGTCTGCGATCACACAGTGGCGACACGCGGGTCCGACATGTACTAAATGGACCGCGGCCGATTTAAGCTACCACCTAGCAAGTGTGGTGTCTGGCGGTGACACCACAGTAACATAGTCCATGTCTTGTGCACCATCCTTGGAGCTCAGCCTTAGCCGTTTTGCGCATGAGATGTAGGCAGCTCGGCGATCTTCTAAGTTGGCTTTCTCCAGTGTCTTCTCGAGGACACTACAGGCACTTTACTATGAGGTAAACGTGTCTAAAATTTATCACTCGTTACCTCTGCTATTAAATAGGCACCTAGAAAAGAACAGTATACTTTTTTTATGATATCTTATGGGACCCCTTTCACAGGAATGCTCAGTTTTGTTAAAGTCTTCTTGCATAGAAGTCCAAAGAAACAAAACAATTTTTTTTAATGTTCATCCTTGTGATTGGAGGTTTGAGGCACTTTGGCGGTTCACTTATGTAATAAAATGAAACACCTGCAGCCGTCCTTGCGATGTTATTTATTATGGTGGTAAGCTCCTGTGGCACCAAACTGCTGAGGTCATCGGCCCCTAGGCTTACACACTACTTAATCTAACTTAAACTAACTTACGCTAAGGACAACACACTAACCCCTGCCCGAAGAGGGACTCGAGCCTTCGACGTGGCAAGGCGCCTCAGACCGCGCGGCTGTTATTTATTACGTGGCTATCAGTTTCGCTGCTTCAGTACACCATCTTCAGACCTTAACTGACGCTGAGGAGTTAACTTCAATCGTATACACGATTCATCAGTGGCCAACATCTAGGAACTGGTTTCCGCAGACTACCTGTAACAATGAAGTTATGTCTCCAACCAACTACCAACTGATGGTTGGTAGTTGATGGTTGGAGACTGATAACAGCTACTGGCTGTTTGTTTTGTGTAATGAAACAGAACATCTACAGCCGTGTCTCCAACATCAACTACCAACTGGTGGTTGTTAGTTGATGGTTGGAGACACAACGTCGTTGTTACAGGTAGTCTGCGAAAACCATTTCATAGATATTGGCCACTGATGAATCATGTATTGAAGTTAATCCCCTCAGCGTCAGTTAAGCCTTCAAAATGGTGCACTGAAGCGCCGAAACTAGTAGCCACATAATAAATAACATCGTGAGGACGGCTGTAGATGTTCCGTTTTATTACGCAAAAGAAACAGCCAGTAGCTGTTATCACTTAATAGCTCGCAGATACTGCATCTTTCTCGAAACACTTCGTGTGTAGGTTATAAATAAAAAACCATAAGTGCGAGTGACAGCAGAAACCGTTTTCTGAAATCGAAACTTACAGTCGCAGGCTATTAACCGTCCAATCACACTAATGTGACCACTTTTCAAAATCCTGAATAATTACCTTTTGCAGCGCGAGACGTGCAGGAAGAGTGTAAGTGAGGTTCTGGAAGATAAGACGTGGAGCCATGCCGACTCCAGTGCTGTGGCCATCTGCGTTAGGTTTCCCGGTTGAGGATCCATGGCGCAGAACATTCGATCTAGGTGGTCGCAGAGATTCTAGATTGAGTAGCCAGGGTCTACGGTAAACTCGTCTTGGTGCTGTGTGACTCTTCGTATTTCCTGTTGGTAGGTGCCATCGAGCCGAGGAAAAACAAACGACATGTAATGATGGACATGGTCCCCAAGGATAGATGCATACTTCTGTTAATCCATTGCGCTTTCCAGAACGGCGAGCAGCCAGGGAATGCCACGAAAACATTCCCCAGATCATAACACTCATTCCTCCGGCCTGGAACTTTTCCATGGTTATTGCAGGAAATTGGCTCTCAGTCCGATGGAGCATAAAACGTGATTCATCTGAAAACGCCATCTGTCGCCTCTTAGGGGACGTCCGGTTGCGATACTGGCGAGCAAATTCCAACCTTAGTCGCCGATGAACAACTGTCAGCAAGGGTGTCTGGTGCGGAAGCTCACACGCAACAATGTTTGCTGAACGATCGTTGACGAGACAAAGTTGGTAGGCCCTTGGATCATCTGGGCGCCAGTTGCTCAACAGTTGCACATCTATTCGTCCCTACACAACTCCTCACAAATCGTTCACCCTGTCATGTATGGACCGCGGTGCACCATAGTTACCTCGGCACCGGTTTTAGATACCGCCATTTTGCCATGCACAGTATACTTTAACCACAGCGCCACTTTTCCGTCTCGGAAATACTTCTACCCTTGGGCCGAAAGCCAATGATCATGCCCCTTTTGGACATAAGGTAAATTACCGAGAGAGGTGGCGCAGTGGTTAGCACACTTGACTCGCATTCGGGAGGACACGGTTCAGTCCTGCGTCCGACCATCTGGATTTAGGTTGTCCGTGATTTCCCTAAAATCGCTCGAATCAAATTCCAGGTTGGTTCCTTTGGAAGAGCACGCCAAACTTCTTTCCCCGTCCTTCCCTAATACGATGAGACCGATGATCTCACTGTTTGGTTTCTTTCCCAAACATCCCAACCCAACATAAGGTAAATTGCTTCATTTCTGCAATACGATGACTGCAGTTCCCAGACACGCTTTATATAACTTCCACTAATAGAGCTGCTACGTGCCGCCTGTGAGTAGTGACCACACACTAACGTCGAACATAGACGGCAGTCACATTACTGTGACTGAACCGTGTAAGTATCTGTTACAATTAAGAAAATGGAGAACAAGTAGATGAACATTTCCTGTACTACATTGTGATAATCGTACATCAAAGAATAAGAGCAAAGTCTATGCAAATGTAGTTGTAATCTTTTCGGTCATGTTCCTAGTGAATGTACAGCTCTCGTAGCAAAGCTGCGTTTGCCCCGTTATCAGGAACGTCCGATGCTGAGGCAGTTGCCCGTTATCTCTCCTCGAGATGAGGCCAGTGCACAGCTTGCCACATTGACGGTAGCCGCTGCTGGCTCCTCAGAAGAAAACCGTCAAATCGCTCTGCTGTCTTCATTCTTCGTGTAGCTACGGACGCTACACTTTCATCAAATTTCTTACATGCTACACGCCAGTTATGAGAGTTTCTGTTACCCTGATAAAGTATCTTCCCTTCGAAATTTCTAGTTCCAGCCACTGTAGCAATTACATTTACATCTACATCTACATTCACTTCTTGGCAATGTGGTAGGAGCGTGGTCCATTGCAGGTCTTGATACCCATTCCTTTATGTCAGCTCAATGTAATGAACTATGAACTGAGAAATGAAAAATCCAGCTTGTAGGCCTTCATCGTTTCCGGCAAGTACATTGAGTTGTTCTTTAATTTTGGAACTCGCGCAAAAAAACTGGCGCATAAACTCGTTCTCGTCCTGAGCTATAAGCGATCCGGTCCCTTTTTTCCGAAGCGGCGGTCACTTCAGTTGACTATTGCCTGTTGACCTGCGAAGTGCGCACTTCAGACATTTTCATTGATTTTTTTTTATTTATTTGGTCTTCGGCAGTTAGCGGACATTTGGCCAGCTAAATAATTACAGACAGTATAAAACATAAAAGGATGACATAATGTGATATCATACAGATACAAGTTTAACAGCGGGCTCCAGAAACCCACCGTTGATTGACAGGCATTTATAATATTTTACAGCAGTTTTTCGTAATTTAAAGAAAAAGATGGAAGACCAGTATAACAGTATTAGCACTTAATAATGGTGTTGTGGCACAAATATAAATAAAGGTACAAATACATGTTTAGAAAACCTATTTTACAATCTGTGTAAAATTTCTAGAGTTGATTGCTCTGACATCACAAATCTAAGAAATAAAATGAAAACATTAGGAACAGCAGAAATTCAAGTGATCAGTGCCGGTATTGAAAGAAATATATATACAGAAACGTATTAATATTAAAAGACGGTTAACATAGTTCCCAGAGCTGCGTCATTACTATAAAGATATCTCGGGAGCTTGTAAACATTTAATAAGCTCTTTAGTATATGCAGGATTACTCAAAGAAAGAAGATTGGCTGTGATCGTAGAAAATACTACTTTCAGAACACGCAATTGTCACGAAAACGTTTGTTTGTGCCTCTCCCATTTGCACGTGTGAAGAGATTGGGACTGACATCACCTTCTCTAGAATTAGTGCAGTCACAGGAAGGAGTGGGTGCAATTTCAAAGCGGCTGAGGAGCATCAGAAAACTTCACATACGACAGACACTGGATATCAGCAATCTGGATAGGCTAATGTCGCGAAACCTGCGTCTTCGTGGAATGACAGTCTCAACACAGGCTTAACATCTTCCCTCGAAGAACTGTGACACGTTCCAGTCCTTTTGCTGTTGTTGAAAGGCATACTGTGTAGCCAGGCCTTACAGTTCAGAGGTCGATGGAAGTTTGGGATTTTGTTTTTATTTAGCAAGAATATCGAATTCTTCATTATGAACGATGACACAATGATATTTAACGTATAGGAATTCTACTGTCTGACTTTGGATTTCACACGCTGCCAAATGATTGCCAAGATGAAATTGTTGGTCTCAGATTAACATTCTTCTGACTCTGAGACTGTAAAACCGACACAGAATCGGATAGAATGAGGACCTTGGAAACTTGAAGGTAGCTAACATGTAAGGCTGCTAGTTTCATTCGTCGGTTGAAACATTTTTGGGAACTTGTATTCGTGTACAGAGAAATGCAAATCCCCATCCAAGTACCGGCCACTCCCGTATGTGCTTGCACTTAACAACACACAACGATTACACTTAGCGAAGGAAAGGTGCGAAAGATGTGAAACACCTTTCCAGTTCAGACGCCCGTCAGATCTGACGGGAGCCGGTGTATCCACTGCGGTACGACCGTTGACACCATTTATGGTATACTCGACACATTAAATTGTGATAGACGAGTGGATTTCCCTCCAGCACTGCTTCAGAAATTAGTAGAGTCCTTGCTACGTCATGTTGCGGTACTTATGCTTGCTTATGGAGGACCTACACGATATTGGCAGCTGTACCAGTTTCTTTCGCTCTTCAGTGTAGATAGGGGATTGAACTTGCTTGAGAATTTTTATTAACAGGTGACCTCATATTCTACGGCTAATTACCAGGGCAGGGTGGTGGTCGCCGCGCTGAGCATTCAAGTAAATTAAGTTGAAGACCTCCATTTTGGAATGCAAAGGATGATTTGAAAAGAATATCCTATTAAGTACAAATTTGTTCGCAAGCAGTTTTCTACTGATGTCTGTCATTTCATCGGCTTCAGTTAAGAGAGCGTTCTGTGGGTAGAGCCCATAGCGTCTAAGGACTATCGAATAGATCGGAACTGAAATTTTCTAGTTTCCTCAGGATGGACATTCGTCCGCTATGGAACCCCGAACTACCGTGATCAAATCTAGATATTATTAGTATAATATTTAACGCTTTTTCACACCCACTCACTACGTGATTAATGTAAGAGACCCACGACAACCGAGGTTCAAATAAGACCCCCAGAATCGAATCTGCAATGAAATGGGTAACGTTCAGAATCTAGGCTCATTCTGTCCAGCCTTTTCATGGTAAGGCTAGTTAGCAGCACTTTCCAAAGTAAGCCGCCACGCGTCTGCATTATACTTACTTTAGACGGTGACAGCCGGGTTTCCCGTGCTCAGACTCCATCTTCTTCCATGTATCGTTCGCTACCCCTATACTGTGGCCGCTACATTCTAAATAACATGTCGAGGACTCGCTTGCATTTAGGATGGTTGTTTCAGACTTACATATTACCCTCCCGAAGTTGATCAAAGTAGCTTAATTCGTATACCATTGTTGCAATACGTTACATATTACTACGTGAGAAACTACACGGATTCCATGTATTGTCAGTATAAACGGACGCAGGTGCATCACTGATGGTCTCTTTTTTTTTTAGGGATTATTGATGATTCTGGTAATATTCTGTCCTGTCAACATTAGAATTCTTAGGAATTGAGATGCTTATGTTTTTCTGGAAATCAGATAGTTTTGCCTGTCTCATATATCTTACATAATAAGTAATTATCGAAAATGGTAACACGAATTATTTACAGAAGAATGGAAACACTAGAACCTACGTCGGGAAAGATAAGTTTGGGTTCTGAATAAATGTGGAAACACGTCAGGCAGTACTGACCCGATGACGTATTTTAGAAGGTCAACAGAAAAAAGTAAACGTACATTAATACCATATGTAGATTTTATGAATGTTGACTGGAAATATCAGTGAAATTAAAATTCCTTCAAACTCTAAAAGGCAGCTAATGGTCCACCTTCTATAACAATCGCAATCTCTTTCATATACACTGCGCAACATAGTTAGAGTCTCACGTTTTCGAAATCCGTAACTGCCTCGCATTTCAACGCGAGTTTGAAATTTGGCTTAAAGGTACCTACAACCTTCCTCTGCAATGTTGCAAATGCATGTAGAAGGAAGGAAAACCGGTGTGGTGGGAAAGAGTTGACGAGAGTGAGCTGTAGACAAGTGTAAGTACACTGTGCAATAAAATTAAAGGATCACTTTTTCGAAGCCCAGTAATTGTCTCCCATTCCGACGCACAAGTTCTAAATTTGGCTCAAAGGTGCCTACAAACATCCCCTGTAATGGTGCAAAAGCGTAGCGCCCTGTGACGTCATCCTGGGGCTCAGCGACGCTTCAAACAGCAAGGTGTCGATAAATGCGAAAAGAAAGACCACAACTCAGAAGTTCGTGTAGCTGTAATATGGTTAATGATGTCCAATTGACACAAAGCTACAGCACAATTCTGATGACCAACGCCGCTCGGACGGGATGTGTCACACGATCGGAAGCCCGTGGCACCCCCCCCCCCCCCCCTCCCAACATCCCTTGCGTACCCTGTCGTCTTTGTGAAGGAGGTCAGAATCGCGACGCCCAGACGTAAATTAATGCGGCTTTCTTATATGTGGCCGAGGCAGACATTTCAGACAAACCACCGCTCAGAATCGACACAAAAAGGCCGTAGGGGATGGCGTAAAGGCCGTTAATTAAACTACTCTTTCCCTTGTAGCGTTAATTCCCTCTCATTTCGCTGTCGAAAACGACAGTTTGCAGTGCGATGATCTACAGAACGATGTTTTTGACAACGTTTGACACTAGTGCCACCCACACTCTAAGGACAACGTGGTCTGCAACGCGACTGGATGTCATCTCACCCCTTTGGATTGTTGTATAATCGCAATTTTTTGCTCTCGTATACAAGGTAGAACAAGTAGGGGCCGTTCAGAACCATTCGAAGAAATTTCAATGCGATCCTAAGCAGTAAAGGAGTTTCATGTTTTCTTAGCGCTTCTGTTTCGCACTCTCCTATGGCGTTGTCACGGGGGTTGCTACATTAACATATGCATGAATAAAATGGAAAAAGGGCCCTCTGAGCCTCCCCAGTTCGGCAACACTCTAGGTATTACCCATACTTCTTTGTTGCGTACTTTGAAATATACTAATCAGAAACTTCGGAACCGATTCAGTCTAATAGGTGCTCTAACGCCGGAGCGTTAGGCAATCCCTACGACAATCCTTAGGTGTGATTCCCCACCTTCAGGCGGTAGAGCAGCCGCAAGACTGAACTGCTGTCGAAGTTTACGACAGGTACATTTTTAAAGTGCTCAACATAGGTCCGTGGGTAACACGGAGGGTGTTGGCGAACTGGTTGGAAGGGAGACCTTTGAATGTCCCTTTGCCGTTTTATACACGCACGTGAAAATGTAGCAAAGCCCCGTGGTCACCCCACAGTAGGACGCGAAAGAGAAGTACTGAAAAATATTAAAACACCTCTGCTGCTTCGAATCACGTTCAGATTTCGTCTAATGGTTTTGAACTTACCCTCGGTTTCTAGTTGTACTTACATGTATATCAAAACAACAATTGCGGTTACACTACACTCCAAATGGCTCAAGTCCCGTTCATTGGGGTTGTAGCTTCAAGTTGTCCTTAGAATAGGGTTGAAATGAGCAAGGAGTGGCAGCAATGTTGAACTCTGTAAAAAACGTCATCCTGTTGCTCGTCACACTGAAAACTGTCGTTTCCGACAGCGAAATGTGTGGGAATTAACGTCACAGCGGAAGGGGAAGTTTGACTGACGCACTTTATGCCACCACCTGAAGCCTTTTCGTGTCGAGTTTCAACGGTGATGTGTCTGAAACGTTTCTCTCTTCCAACCGCAAGAAAGCCACGCGATTTCAACGCTGGGTGTTGCGGTACTGATCACCATCGCAGAGGCGAAAAACCAGGGGGTGAAATGTGGATAAGAGTGTGTGTGACGGCCTTTCCAAAATGTGACACGTTCACGGTAGCGTTGGGAAGCATTGTGGTGAAATTCGGTGTCAATGTGACATCATTAACTCGCCTTAGAGCTCACATTAACTTCCGAGCTGTGGCCTTTTTTTTCGCATTTTCGACACCTTGCTGTTTGAAGCGTCACTGAGCCCGAGGATGACGTCACAGGGCGCTACGCTTTTGCACCATTACAGGGGATGTTTGTAGGCACCTTTGAGCCAAATTTAGAACTTGTGCGTCGGAATGGGAGACAATTACTGGGCTTCGAAAAAGTGATCCTTTAATTTTATTGCACAGTGTACTTACACTTGTCTGCAGCTCACTCTCGTCAACTGTTCCCCACCACACCGGTTTTCCTTCCTTCTACACAGCTTCAGATGTTCTAAACTAATCAATATTTTCTTAATACCCTGTACTATTTCTATTATTAATGCAAATTGTTGTTATTGTGAACGTTATTAATAATCTTCGGTTATTTGTTCCTGATCAAAAAAGAGAGCGCGTTAAGGCCCTAATCTAGTCAGGTTAAATAAGCAATAAATAAACAAAACTATAAGTGTAAACAACTGCTGATAATGAACTCGTTGATATCCTTTCTTTTCTTTTTAAATCTCTCCAATGTTTACAGCTTGATTTTCGATGTCTTTTCAGTTGTAAGATTTGCTTGTTTTATTTTCTTTTCACACTACCTCGTCGATGTGTGACTTCAGTCGGTTCGGTATTACTTCTAATAGTATTTGTTACTCTGTTTACAGTCACTACACTGGGCTTTCACGTTCTCAGCCGCGCGGGATTAGCCGAGCGGTCTAAGGCGCTGCAGTCATGGACTGTGCGGCTGGTCCCGGCGGAGGTTCGAGTCCTCCCTCGGGCATGGTTGTGTGTGTTTGTCCTTAGGATAATTTAGGTTAAGTAGTGTGCAAGCTTAGAGACTGATGACCTTAGCAGTTAAGTCCCATAAGATTTCAGACATTCATCTTCTCAGTCAAACAGCTAAGACAAGCAATTGCTACTTTAAATTGCTTCGATTTATTTTTGTAATTATCCATTCATTTTTCTTACTTTTTAAGCTGATGTCCAATAAAAACAAACATTGGGATTTTTTTCTTCTCCTTCACATCTGCATCTTAGTCAACGTTTTATCGCTGTGGTATACTGGATGTTCAAAACAAGTGCTTCATGAGAAGTTCGTTCTTCGGTAGCCCAGCAATATTGGTATCTTCTGACTTTATTTGTTCTTCTGTATGACATCAAAGCGCCTGGATACCGTATTTTGCTATTGTTTAACATGACGTTCTATTTCTAGATCACAATGACGCTGTTATTGGTTTGTCCAACCAACGCCATCCTTATCCGGGGCTGACTCATTAATCAAACACTTAGTTATCGGGAAACTCAGCCTCTATGCGCCTGCTTGTGGTGAAGTAGTGACTGGTACTGCGGTTTCATTTGCACCAGTTCTAACGAGCTACTTCAGTAGGCGTGTCTTCTGCTGTTGCAAACGTACTACACATTCAGTTTCTCTTGTCTGTGGTCTAGTCGATACGTCGTTTCTTGCGCTGGTCTTCTGGTCTTACCTTCCAGTAATTTCTTTAGTAAGAAACATTGCTACAAAAACTTTTATCGCTATATTTTAACGTGTTTCGCCAGTTTTGGTTTATTTATCCATCCTCTGCGGCAATGTTTAGAAGTTAAAACTAGCCATACTTCATCTGGAGAAAACAAAAGCAACCTTTAAAAAATTAAAATTTGTAAACGCGTCCTTTTTTTATAAAATGTGTGATTCGCATATTTAAAAAAAACTATGTTTGTTGCTATTGTTGTCTTCAGTCTGATGACTGGTCTCATGAAGGTCTCTACGATAGCCCGTTTTGAGCAAGCTTGTTCATCTCTGCACAACTATTCAAAGCTATATCCACTTGTTTACTATAGGAAACCCGCCGCCCGTCAGACACGCATATCTTCCATCAACCATTACTAAATTGTCTATTATGTACTTGATACATCAAGATAAGTCTTTCAACCGATCAAATTACGCTACAAATTTCTTTTATTCACGTTTCGATTCGGTACCTGTTTATTATTCTGAATCTCTTTCCCGTAAATTACTTCGATCAGACAGTAAGGGAACCAATTCGTCTTATACCTCCTAGCAACAAGCAGACCTGAACTTCTCGAAATAGTTAACGTAGAGGAGGGTATCAGCGACCATAAGGCTGTGGTAGCATCTATGACAGCGGTGCTACAAGGATTCTTAAGAACGGTCAGAAAATATTTTTGCTAGCAAGACTGACAGGATACAAAGTGCAAAGTATCTGATTAACCAATACCAAGTATTCAGGGCTGGGGACAAAGATGTTGGACACAAATGGAAAAAGATTCAAAAGCGTCGTTCATTATGCCGTAGACAAATATGTTCCGAGCAAGGTGTTAAGGGATGGAAAAAACCACCTCGTTCATTGGTCGCTGTTAGAAAACTGTTACGTAAAGAAAGAGAGCTTCATCACCGATTCAAAAGAAAGTTTACCTGACAAAAAGTAGCTGAACGAAGCGAAAATGAGCGTAAGGAGGGCAATGATAAAAGTAAAATTTTGTGAACCGATCTGACTAAAAACTCTAAGAAGTTTTAGTTTAACATAAAATGAGTAATCGGTTCGAAAACATCTCTCCATTCTCTCAGGGACAATACTGACACCAAATCGGAAAATGACAGAATGTAAGCCGAAATACTGATTGCCGTCTTCCGAAGATGTTTCACCGCGGTAGATCGTAATAGGGCCCCTCCTTTCAATCACTGCACGAACATCGAAATAGCAAATGTTAAAGTAACTGATTGCCGTACAGAGCAACAACTACAATTGCTTTTAGTGAAAAGGCGTCAGGACCAGATAAGATACCAGAAATATTCTACAGATATTATGCGAAAGAACTGGTTCCCCGTGTTGCAGCAATTGATCGCCATGTCGCTGGTGCAAGGAAGGGTACCCAGCGACTGGAAAAAACCTCAAGTCATTCCTGTTTTGAAAAGGATCGTAGGACAGATACTTAGCATTAGTCTGTTGCAGAATTACGGATCATGCTGTATTCTAATGCATTATGACGTTTTTGGAGACCGAAAATCTCCTCTTTAAGAATCAAGAATGGATTCCGCGAACAGAAATCAGCGAAACTCAGCCTGCCCTGGTCCTCCTCGAGATCCATAGCACAGTGCACAATGACACTCAATTTGATGCCGTGTTGATTGACCTCATAAAGGCATTTGACACTGTCTCGCACTGCCGTTTTAGTGAAAAAAATACGAGCTTATCAAGTATCGGAGCAGATTTGCGACTGAACACTTCCTTGCAGATAGAACTCAACATGTCGTTCTTAACGGGACGAAATCCACAAAAGTAAAGGTAATTCCTGGTGTACCCCATGGAAGTGTAACAGGAGCGTTACTGTTTACAATGTATATAAATGACGAAGCAGAAAGCGTCGGAAGCTCTTTAAGGCTGTTCACAGATCATGCAACTTTCTGTAGCAAAGTAGCGAAGCCAGAAGACAGTACTGATTTGCGGAGAGGCTTGCAAAGGATTGATGAATGGTGCAAGAACTGGAAGTTGACCCTTACCGTAAATAAATGTGACATAGTACGCATACACAGAAAAAGAAGTACACTCCTGTACTACTGCAATATCTGTGACAAATTCCTGGACACAGTAACCACCTAAAATATCTAATGTATCCGGACAGACCTGAAATGGAATGACCAATAAGAAAGTAGGAAAATCGGATGCCAGACTGAGATTCATACGAAGAATCTTAAGAGAGTGTAACACATCCACTAAATAATTGGTTTACGGGAGACTTGTTCAACCGATTCTTGAGTATTGTTCGTCAGTCTGGGACCCTTACCAGTTAGGACTGATACAAGAGATAGAGAAGATCCAACGAAGAGCAGCGCTTTCGTCTAGGGATCGTTCAGTCGGCGTGAGAGCGTTACAGATATGCTCAACAAACTCCAGTGGCAGACGCTTCAAGAGTACTGATGGAGATCAATTATTCGATTTGGTCACCTATCTTCAGCATTCTTCTGTGGCACCACATTCAAAAACTTCTATTCTCCTCTTGTCTGAACTGTTTACCGTCAGCATTTCACTTCCGTGCAACGTTGCACTCCATATACTTACATAAGGTACTTCTTAGTACTTAAATCTATAACTTCTTAAAATAGTTCTCGTCTTCAGAAACGCTTTTCTTGCTATAGACAGTGTATATTTTATATAATCTGTGCATCGGGAATAGTAAGTATTTTGCTGTCCAAATAGCAGACCTCGTCTATTACTTAGAGTGTCTCATTTCCCAACCTAATTACCTCATCATCACATGATTTAATTCGATTGGTTTTCATTACTCTTACTGTACTTTTGTTATTCATCGTATATCCTCTTCTTAAGACAGTAAATTTCTTTTCATCCGATCTCCAAAATTCTTTGCCATCCATGATAAAAATGTCGTTGGTAAACCTCAATGCTTTTGTTTCTTCTCCCTAAACTTTAATTCCTTTTCCAAATTTCTCCTTTGATTCCTTATTGTTTGCCCAACTAACATACTGCATAATCTCACCTTACCCTCAATTACTGCCTTTCTTAAATGTGCGTCGCTTCTCAGAACTTCACCCTGGTTTTTGTACAGGTTGTTGACTTCTCTTTTGTTCCTTGTATTTTAGGTCTGTTACTTCGGGGATTTAAATTAATGTATTCCAGTCAACATTCTCATAATCTGCATTTGGTATTAATCTAAGTTACCCAAGTTGGGTTTCTGATACAGAAAATAATTTAGAGAAAATGGCATTGTTGTATAGTGGTACAGAGTGGATTTTACTTCGTTGAAAACGAGTGTTTGTGCTGCCTGTTTCAGATAGCAGTGTAAGGGTTGCAGATAAATAAGGGGGGCTGCAATGACTGAGAAGACGACACGACAAGCACAGCATATGATAATTTCTTCACTTATCGGTAAATATCCCCGATATTTGTTGGTAGGCAAAAGTGATATGATTGAATAGCGTACGTGACAAATTACCCTCAAACAAGCATTTATTGCCAGTTCCTGCCGGTATGAGCTCTCATATGAAAATCTTTGGAGAATAAGACTATCATAATCAAGAATAGGGAATATTAGTGGCACTATGAATTTCTTTTTAAGCTCGAGAGGAAACAATTTCTTTATTTTTGTAGTGAATGAAGCGACGTTGTTACAGACTGCAGTTGTGTGCTCATTCCTGTCTAAGTGATGATCCAGAATTATCCCCAAGTTCTTTGCAGAAAAAGAATGGGTTATTTCTGTGCCATTTAGGAGTAAGGGTGGAAGATCTTCTCTTAACTGAGGGCTAATAAGTCTTTTGTGAGCGACTGTGTCTGTTTGCGTTTGAGATGGGTTAGATATGAAACCTACGTTCTGCGCCCACTTTGCTAAAGAAAGTAAGTCAGCTTTTATATTCTGGATCTGGATGACTGCACACATGTTATTTGGACTTGCACTTGGTTGTAATGGGAGAGAACAGTCGACGTATCATTAACATATACATTAGCCATACTGTACTGATGCTACATCCCTCCATTGTGACCTTCTTGCTCCGACCATTGGCGATCTGTTGATGAATGTAGGGTAGCAGTGGATCCATTGTATAGCACAGATCCATTGTACAGCACTTGAAGAAAAATTTTGTCTTGTAATTTTCACAAATAGAACGTCAAAGTAAACAGTGTCGAAAGCTTTACTGAAATCCAAAAAGCAAAAAATAGCCGCCTCTTGTTTACCCACACCATGTTTCAGTTGCTCAGGCAATTTTTGTAAGAGCAGTCGTCATGCTTCTATGTTTTCCTGAAACCAGACTAGCATTCATCTGAAAGTTTTATGGTGACTTGACGCGAATGGAAGCAATATAGTGTTTGAGTAGGAAAGAACATGCCTGAATTTGGATACAGAAAGACTGTCAGTAATTTAATTCCTGTTCGTATCTCCACCTGTATACAAAGATTCAAGACCTGGGAGTGCGGATCCAAAACCAGAGAGCTGTCAAACTTTGGGAGGCTTGTATATAATACAGGTAAGACACTCTCTGTTGAGAAGTTTAATTTCAATGAACATGTATTCGGGCTGTTTATTGTCGTCGTTTTTGGACGTGAGTACGACCTTTGGTAATAATTCTGCGAGTATTGTGCTGCCACACTGCCGCCTAGTCTGTTATGTATGTCGTGCCTCGGAGAAAAATAGCTATCAAGACTTATCAGAGCTTAGAACAGCAGACAAGCAAACAAACCGAATACTTGTCATTGTCACTCAACCATTTGAATTTAGCAGATGTGGTAAACTGAAAAATAATGTATATTGTGTATAATGAGGCCAGTCTATTGCTGCAAATTAAAAGTCTGAGCTCATAGGGAGACTAGACACACAGGTGAACCAAAGATTCACTGAAAATAATTAATATTCCTTTATTGGTTCTGCAGTGGTTTTTTAAGCAATACCTGTCGCAAACGACAGGTATTACACTGATAAATTAAAGCTTGCTACCCGTTTTGCCTTTGAAAGTACAAAATTGCCCCGTTTTGTCTCCTACGCATTGTTCACTAAAGGCATTTGTATGGTGCGAGTGATTTGAATTACACCTTACTACTTCAGTGATTACCACTCTTTTATTCTCTTCTCACGCTCTCTACACTAATGGCATAAGCTGAACGTGTATTGCGTAGAGGAAATTACCCTCTGAAGTTCGCACTTGACTGTTTCCTACATATAGAGGCACTTGAGGAACTTATAGCTGGCCCTAAAGTCGGACTCGAAAACGACTCAAATTTTCTTTTATCTAGCATTTCCTTGTGCATAACATTATCGAGGAAAATTAAATTCTTTTTTGTCGTTGCTTGACAGAAAATTACAACAGTGTTAAACAGCAAACTCTTTCATAATGTTGTGCAAAAATTATTATCTGGGAGAAGTCAGATAGTAATTTAAATGCATATCTTTGCCGATGATGCAAGTGTCACAATCAAGAGAAGCAGAGATATTTCAGCACCCACTAAGGTAAAAGAAATTTCATTGAGAGTTATTAACTATGACTTTAAATGGAAATCATGTGTTATAGATTTTCCTAATGTCTGAGTCTTATTACAAACGTTCTACGACTAATATAAATGTTGGAGATGTAAATGCCATTTTGTCCGTTCGCAGTTATTAATGTCATGTGGTTTAATATTTTCGGACAGCTCCTCATTTAATAAGAAAGGACTGAACAATTAGAACAATTTGTTGTGTCCACGTTCTAACCTTATTTAGGCTGCTGGGCTTACTGTCGCCAGTCTGACAATACAGTTACTCCATCAAGGTGTTTCTATATCATTAAAACTATTCTCAGATGTACTAGAGTAAATTTACGCAACCTTAATCTGGGAAAACAAACAAGGATTACTTCTTAATGGATCATATATGAACCACTTTCGTTTTGCAACTCAAATTGTGTGCTTGTAGTGCAAATAAACATTAGCAACGAATTGGAGAACTTAATGGAGAAAGCTTGAAAGAAGACCGGAAAATCAGTTACAGTAAGAATAAAATGATGTATAAGCACCATATCGTAAATAAAATGGTACAAGTTGGCTCTGAAGTCATATAACGAGTTGATTAATTAATTTTTTTTTTAAATTCCGGGCAGCTGAAGAAAACGATTTAGATGGGCATCAAAATAAAGATAAAAAATGACTTAATTGCTTTTGATAAACTAAATAGGATTTCCAATACTAAACTTCCGATGTGTTTTAACCACAGAAGTGTTTGTGCGTGTGTGTGTGTGTGTGTGTGTGTGTGTGTGTGTGTGAGAGAGAGAGAGAGAGAGAGAGAGAGAGAGAGAGAGAGAGAGAGAGAGAACAGTGAGAACTTGTATGTGAAGCACTTGCGTGTGTATGTAATATATATAAATCGAATGTTTGTTTGTTCCTGTGCCATTCATCCTATTACTGTGAAACTTTGATGAGCAGTGTGCGCGCCCGCGAAGGATTCTATGGGGTAAGAACCACGCTAAAAAGTAGGCGATGTAGAAGCTTAACTCAGGAACATCTGGAGCAATTTCACTCGAATTTTGTATTTAAATGGCTATTTATTTTGCGAGCCGAAGAAACCGCACAACAGGTGCTGAATCAAAAATCTTTTATTGCATACACAATTGTCTTCGGAACAATTAAAGTTTCAACATCTGGTGTAAAAAATAAAATCGCTCTATCACCTGAGATCATCCTCATCCCCAATGTCGTCATGGAACAAAAGTTCTGTGTCAAAACGGTCGTTATGGAATTTATGTCCTCTTTTTTACACATTAGACACGGAAATTTTGTTCAATGGCAACAGTGGGATGGGGAAGAGTTCAGATGCTTACATGATTTTATTTTTTTACACCAGATGACGGAACTTCAAGTGTTCCGAAACCTGTCGTATATGCAATAAAGGGTTGTTGCGCGGTTTCTTCATTGCACAAATGGAGCTGTCTCACAGGAAGAACTCTTTAAGACTACTTGTGTACCTCAACCATCCCTGGGGTGGGGTGGAGGTTAGAAGATATGACATTTAAAAATATTAATATTCGATAACGACAGAATTAGTTTCAAATTCACAGCTTTCTGGGTAGCTAGATTTATTCGTGACAGTCACGATGACGTTACACCCTATAGTAGCTGGAAACAAGGGAAGAGAAGTGGGTCCAAAGACAGTGACCTATCAGTATATCTCAGTAATGCATGAAAGAATTTCTACCAAAACTGGCGCACATATCACTTGCAATCTGAAAAAATTTGCCGTGACAGTAACACATTCCTGGAACCCCTACGGCTGAGAGTTTAGGGCGAAAAAGTGTAACATAAAACGAACTTCAGGAACTCCTGGAGCATTTTCAAGCAGATTAGTATATACATGACTCATTATTTGTATAAAAATATAATGGGAGTGAGATACCCCTACTACCGCTAGGGGGTGGGATAACGGCAAGAGGAGGTGGCATGCAGAACGTCCGAGAACGACTTGTTGATGTTTATTTCCAGTACATAGTTGACTTGCAGTACTTCAGAAGTACGAGGCGCAATCTCGTATTTGCGTTGTTCAATGCATTAAAAGCAATCGACTAGTTTTTATTTCAAGTAGTGCTGGGAGGTGTAGATGAGTAAAAACCGGCTACTTCTTTTTCCGTTTAGATAGTCTATGAGTTACAGTTGTCTGATTTACGGTTACGTTTTTCCCATATAACTATGGCGTTTCTGCTTTACCTGGACTCGAAAGGGGGAAAACTAATAATATACTTATTTCTTGCCTATCGTTATCGTCTATCGTGCATGCAATGTCGTCCACTCCTGGTAGCGTACATTTTTTTTATTAAGTCCTCGACTTTAAATTGTACAACGGTAGGATACTACAAACATGTTACGAACACACAACGAAACAGACATCAAGTAATCTGTTTTACTCATGGTAGCAAATACCTGATAATCTATTAATTTACTCCTTGAAATTCATGAGCTGTTGGTTATTTTGGGGATTTCGTAGGATACGGAAATGTATGACTGGCTTGAACATTTATAAGTCAGTTACGATCAAAGTAGGAGTTTGAAAATCATCTGAACACCCTCAAAGCACATTGAACATTAGTGAATCAATATTTAAAAAAATGTCCCTAAACATACGTAATAATCACACTCTGCCAAGACACAGTGGGAGTGCTGCCATGCATAACTTGTGTGGGTGTGGATACGAAAACTAAGAAATCTGCATCAACGTGATTACTCTGCTATTAACAACAAAGTGCCTGCCAGAGGGTTCAGTGAACCACCTTCAAGCTGTCTCTCTACCGTTCCACTCTCGAACGGTGCGCAGGAAAAACGAGCACTTAAATTTTTCTGTGCAAGCCCTGATTTCTATTGTTTTATCGTGATGATAATTTCTCCCTATGTAGGTGAGTGCCAACAGAATGTTTTCGCAATCGGAGGAGAAAATCGGTGACTGAAATTTCACGAGAAGATCCCGTCGCATCGAAAAACCCCTTTATACGTTTGTTTGTGTGCCCATCTTCGGCAGAACTGTTAACATCTGTTATTACAGGTTATATGTCTTGAGTTGACTGCAATGGAATTAAAAAGAATTACACCAGATGCGTTTCGCTTTTATTTACAAATCATCTTCTGTAGTATTCTGTAAATTGGATACACACGTTTGTACATTTAGAAGTACAAATATAACCACAGGCTCCATTTACCACTACCATTTCCTCCCAGATCTGTCCCATAATCCCTGTCCACCCATCCCTGTCGTTCCTCCCCCCCCCCCCCACCCCTTGTAGGAAAAAAAAAAAAAAAACCACCAACCCTCTCATGTGTCTACCTACATACAAGACAATTTCGCTAACTCTCTCTCTCTCTCTCTCTCTCACTCTCTCTCTCTCTCTCTCTCTCTCTCTCTCTCTCTCTCTCTCTCTCTCTCTCTCACTCACTCACACACACACTCACACTCACACACACACACACACACACACACACACACACACACACACACACACACACACACACACACAATCGTTTCATAGGTTAGTAACACTCACAATATGAAAGACAACAAAAGAATATAAATAAACACTGGGGAAGTGATGAATGAAAAACGGTTAAGGAAGTCAATTATAAATAGTGCAGCGCAGGAAATAACGCAAAATGCCAAAAACTGCAGATGTGAAATGAAGCCTGTTGACACCAACCACTGCTAGCAAGAGGGAAGGTGCAGACTATGTAAACAAACTCCGTAAGTAGCTTGCAGACCAACTTCATAAAGAAAACGCTGCTTTTAACCTAAAAGAAGCAAAAAATAAATGTACAAACCTGTATATCCAATCTACAAAATTCCACAGAAGATGCTTTCTAAATAAAAGCGAAACGCTTCCGGTGTAATTATTTTTAATTACCTTACAGTCAGCTCAAGACAGACAACCTATAATAACAAAAAAAAAAAACCTTTGTTTTAATGATTGCCACTTCATTTCACGTATCATGTCGGTGGCACTATCTCCTCTATTTCGAGATTATACAAAAACAGCCGCCCTTCTTTGAACTTTTTCGGTGTCATCCATCAGTCCTAATTGATGCGGACCCACACCGCACAGCAACACTCCAGAATAGGGCGGACAAGCGTGGTATAAGCAACCTCTTTAGTAGATCGGTTGCACCTTCTAAGAGTTCTGACAATGAACCGCAGTCTTTGGTTTTCTCTACTCACAACATTATCTATGTGATCGTTCCAATTTAGGTTATTTGTAATTGTAATCCCTAAGCATTTAGTTGAATTTACAGCCTTAAGATTTGTGTTACTTATCGCGTAATCGATTTCTTTTAATACTCATGTGAATAATTTCACACTTTCCATTCTGCAATTAGATTTGGTCATCTGACGTCTTTACAAGACGGTAAATGACAGTATCATCTGCAAACAATCCAATAGGGCTGCTGAGATTGTCTCCTATTTCGTTAATATTGATCAGGAACAATAGAAGGCCTATGACTCTTCCTTGGGGAACACCGGACATTACTTCTGTTTTACTCGATGATTTTCCGTCTATTTTTACGAACTGTGACCTTTTTGACTGGAAATTATGAATTGAGTCGCACAGCTGAGGCGATATTCCATTGGCACGCAGTTTGGTTAGAAGACGCTTGTGAGGAACGGTATCGAAAGCCTTCTGGAAGTCTAAAAATATGGAAGCAATTTGACATCCCCTGTCGATAGCACTCATAAGTATAAAGAGCTATTTGTGTTTCACAAGAACGATATTTCCTGAACCCGTGCTGACTGTGTGTCAATTAATTGTTTCCTTCGAGGCAATTCATAACGTTCGAACATAGTACTTGTTCCAAAACCCTACTGCATATCGACGTTAGTGATATGCGCCTTTAATTCAGCGGATTTCTCCTATTTCCCTTTTTGGCTTTTGGTGTGACTTGAGAAATTTTCCAGTCCTTAGGTACGGAACTTTCTGTGAGCGAGAGGTTGTATATAATTCGTAAATATAGTTATTGCATCATGATACTCTGAAAGGAGCCTGACTTTTATACAATCTGGACCGGAGACCTTGCCTTTATTGAGTGATTTAAGCTGCTTTACTACATCGAGGATACCTACTTCTATGTTTCTTATCTTGGCAGTTGTTCTTGACTGAATTCAGGAATATTTACTTCGTCTTCTTTGCTGAAGGAGTTTCGGAAAACCGTGTTTAATAACACTGCTTTAGTGGCACTGTCATCAGTGACTTCACCGTTGTTATCGCGCAGTGAAGGCATTGATTGCATCTTGCCACTGGTGTGCATTATGTATGACCAGAATCTCTTCGGATTTTCTGCCAGATTCCGAGACAGGGATTCGTTGTGGAAATTATTATAAGCATCTCGCATCGAAGTACGAGCTATATTTCGAACTTCTGCAAAACTGTGCCAATCTTGGAGACTTTTCGTTCTTTTAGATTTGGCATGCTTTTTTCGTTGCTACTGCAACCGTTCTGAACCGTTTCGTGTACCATGGGGGATCAGTACCATCACTTATTAATTTATGTAGTACATATCTTTCAATTGCCGTCGATACTATTTCTTTGAAATCATTCCACACCTTTTCTACGCTTACGTAGTCGGATCGGAAGGAGTAGAGACTGTCTCTTAAAAAGGCGTTAAGAGCTTTTTTAACAGCTTTTTTTAAATAGGTGTACTTTGCGTTTCTTTTTGTTAGTCGTGGATGTTACGGTATTCAGCTTAGCAGCTGTGATCGCTAATCCCTGTATTCGTCATGATACTTCCTATTAGCCAAGGATTTTTTGTTGCTAAGAGGTCAAGTATGCTTTCGCTACCATTTGCTCTACGAGCGGGCTCATGAACTAATTGTTCAAAATAAAATCTCATAAAAACGGAGACTAATTCTGTTTCCCGTACACCTAATCAAGTGTACCATAGAGGTTCTAAGAATTTTAGCACTTTATTCCAATATCATGAAACGATACAGACAAAAGAAAGAGGGTGGTGGACTACAATGGGGTAGCAGTCTATATCAGAGATTTCTCACAAAAGTCAGTAAATTCAATAAATTCATTTTAACTGAGTTTCTGCCGCATAAACAGGGGTTCATTCTGCTTAGAATACTTGCGTCTATTTTTTGTCCTGTCTGTGACAACGAAATCGTCACTTTCATCATACATGGTTGTCACGTGACACTAAGGTCGAAACACCAACACATAGGAAGTGATTACCAAATTCGCGATAAAGTTGATGGGAGCACACCATGAGTAGATCGGTGAAGGCGATTAATCAACTAAACACGGGTAGGACACTGAAATTTATCACTCAAGATCACTAACTTAATCACATCTCGAAAATTTGATGTAAAATACTTGATCCAACGAAGGATTATGCTCGCTAGTTGAGAGATGTTAATTTTTAGATAAACACGAATGCACTGAAGTTAAGAGGCATAAATGCTGAAGGTATCTGGCTTGGATCAGCGAAATAAAGGGAAATGTTAATTTCGTTCATTTCACAGTAACTGCAGAAAAATTACACTATGAACGAAAAAAAAACATAGGTGAACGTGTAACTGAAATAGCTGAATGATTCACTAACAGAAAATATTCATTAAACGTAGGTAACGCAAATGAAATTATACCAAGCCATGTTCTGGGGAACAAAATTAAAATCTTAGGTCGGTGGTGGATCTCAGAGTAAGTTAAAAAGGCGCCTTCCAACGGCTTTGTACCGACGAAAAATATGGGAAAGTTCAGTGCCGACACCTTTGGTGGAGCCCTAAAAAGTTGGCACTATTCTACCAAAGAGAAAAGGAACTGACTGTCTCACAACAGGCCTTTTTGAAACTCATTCATTCACACACTCATCCTTACACGTACCTTTCAGGCATTCCCTTTCCTAGAAGTTTATCAAATGACATAGAAAACGTGTGTGGCTCATAAATTTAATAATAAGGAAAGATAAATGGCGAAAAATGAAAGAGAGCAAAAACAGACCCCTGTCAGCATCATCTACATCGTGAAAATAAACACTGGAGCGAGCAATTAATATTGTCTGCAGATTTAGGGGCCAAAGATCGTGCCACACTGCTCAAAACCATAGACCCATTAACGCCCAACTGTAGAGCAGCATGATGTAAATTAATGAAGAATCAGGCAGTTGTCGACGACAGCCCTTTTTCTCTGAGCGATAATCAGTTACTGGTAGAGTTACAAGCTCCTCAGAATTCAGATGAAACAGTAAGACAAAATTCGCTATATATACGTGTGTGATACGTGTGTGTGGGTGTATGCGTGAGTGTGAAATATATGTGACGTATGCATACGCTGGTGAAGCCACAGGCAAAGAGTTATTCTTCTATATCGAGTTTCTAGCGCAGATATAGGTTCTACGTTTTAGAGAGTTATTTTGCAAACGATCTTAAAACTAATTCACCGAAGACGGTACAGCGGCCATTTTCCGCTGTTCTTGAGAGCCGCATTGAAATTATCTCCTCATCTGTCGGTGACTCAGGCTAAAATAATAAACTCTTATCACCCCATACTCGTTATTAAATCTTCAGCCCTGGCATAAATCGGGTTCGTGATTTTGTGTGAACTTAGTAGCCATAGGTGAGTACAAAATTAAAAGTTTTTTTAAAGAGATTAAAGAAAACAAAGCAGATAATTTTCAGCATCGCGACTACAGATGCCTGATGCCTGAGATGCACATTTTTCGCTGTGGTATTTATTAAGCGGCGTCAAAGTTGTTTTAGACAGGCCTACTTTTCTGAAAGTATGCTGAACACAGTTTATTTTCGTATTTACACTGCTACATCAATAAACACGAGACAGAAATAAAGTCTATGCAAATTTGATAATGATGGAGCGCTGAAAATTGAAGGGGTAAATGCTGAGCTGCAATTTTGCTGAAACCCATGGCAAACATTTTTTTGGTAATTCGAACAAAATTCTGAGAATAAGCAGAAATAGACATTTGAAAAACACCTTAAGTATTAGTTTTCCTTCTTCTACAGCCTCCAACGGTGCAGTGAATAAGAGACTCCTGTTTACGTGGCAATTACAGCTCAATTTGTTTCGTGCTGCACGAACTTCGACAAATCGTCGACAGATGTCGCGCCCGGCTCAATGGACGCCTGCCACACTGCGGCATTGTTTTCTTATCAGAAACTTCTTTGTAGAACACCGCTATCTCTCAACTGTCTCTTAATGCAACAAATAATGTGAATTGGAACGGCTTGTATCTTTTTAGTAATATGTTCCGAAGAAAGAAACGAAAGAGCTTAAATGATGTCTCTGGACATAAAAATAAATGCTTTACATAGAGACGAAATCGGCTTAGCTAAGGACGACATTTGTAGCTAATGACATCTATTTTTATAAGTAACGCAAAAAAATCATACACACGCGTCTTTGAGTTATACTGATTTTTATATTTAAAGCCTACATAACTAAGGTAAAGGAACTAGACATCGTTTGCTATGGACACCAACGTGTCCATAAGGGGAAAACATACGTTTCCGGAACAAGCACTCTTATTTTGACATTCCTAGGCTGCATTATAACGTATTTGAAATGCCAAAATATTTTCTATAGGCCTATTACGAGAAATCAGGCCTTCAACCGCCTGCAGGCACTGAAATAAATGAGTGGTGAAGGTTGAAACTTTGAGCCAGAGTGGGACTCGAACCTGCTCCGCTTTTGTACAACGGTTGCTTTAACCATAACCATTACGGCCATCTGGACCCGCTCTGTTCTCATCAATTTGTCAGGCGCCAGCAGCCCCTCACCCCCTCACCCCCCCGCCCCCCGCCCAAACCATAAACCGAATAGCTTGTAGTTTTCGTTAAGTCCCACAGGCGTTCCGAAAATATGGTGCATAACTACTGAAAATACCTAGAGCCGTCCTCGCTCTTGTATACTGATATGTGGTGTCTGTTCCGTCGGACAGAACAGACACCGCATGTCACTAGATAAAATATTTCACAGAAAACTGCGGCAAAAAAATGGTTCAAATGGCTCTGAGCACTATGGGACTTAACATCTGTGGTCATCAGTCCCCTAGAACTTAGAACTACTTAAAGCTAACTAACCTAAGGACGTCGCACACATCCATGCCCGAGGCAGGATTCGAACCTGCGACCGTAGCAGTAGCGCGGTTCCGGACTGGGTGCCTAGAACCGCTTGGCCACCGCGGCCGGCAAACTGCGGCAAGACATCTGACCATGTCAATTTTGATTTTATATTAAGGGAATACAGTACTCCTCTCTTCTGTTATAAACTAATCCAAAAGCATTGAGAAAACAAAAATTCCACTTCAGGACAAATTGGAAAAGGTTATTTAAATCTTCATGACGAGTTCCTGCCGTTGATGTGTTTGATGTCCTCCGCTTTTCTCGCATATTAAGAACCTCCTTTACAATCCTTCTCGTACACGTGCGCCCAGTTTGTTTTAGTAACCATACCCAACCGCCGTAAATGCAGATATATTGGGAAAAATGTTAGCCAACTGGGGGTAGGACTGGCGCTCTGAGGGTTCTGTTCAGAATCAATTGAACGTATGACAGTTCACCATCCCGGAAATCCAGAATCTCGACAAGTTATCGATATGGATACTGACCAGATATCGGTCCCGAGAATTCCAATTCATTCGAGAATTTTTTAATTGTAAATCTATATTTATTCTTTAATTTCACATATGCCACTGCACTTATTGAGAAAAAGGGGTCTTAACGTATGGACAGACAGACGGACGAAAAAAACTTCAAAAATTCGTTTTTTCTTGTGACTTGATTACAAATTAACAATTGTAGGATTTTTGTCTTTACTTGACTGTGAAACCTAGTTTCTTGCCAAATTTCATGGTTATAGGTCAACGAGAAATACTATGTAGCTGTTGATGAGTGAGTTTGCGAGTATCAAAATATTGTCATAAATGGCCATATCTTATGATTTCATTGACTTAGAAACTTGAATTTCTTATGCCGCCAAGGTACCGTAGACCTTAATAAGTGACGTAGATTTCAACTTTATGTGTCTACCCGTTTCTGAGAAAATGAATTCTGTATAGTCGGACAGATAGGCAGCCAGACAGATGGACGAACAAAAAGTCATCGTATACAGGTCATTTTTACCGACTGAGGTACGGAATCCTAATATATACGATCAATAGTCGCTTCATAATCATTAATTAGACCATTAACGAGTTATAATCGATTTCTATGAGTGACAGTGAGAAAAAAATGTGTGTCGGGACGCTCTTATCAGTTCGATTGTAAATAAGACAGATGACATCCTCAGATTAAAATGACATCTTGCTGACATCAATTACCTATCACAAAATAAAACTAAAAATAGACAATTCTGATTGTCTAGGATACCTCTATAGTTTCATAAGTGTGAAACACTTTCAGTGCACATACGACTGATAAACTGCAACTGCCGATTACCGCACGTTGTCACATTCGGAGTCTACTCCGTTGGAAGTGGTTGTATCGATTCATATTCAAGTAGGAACGGTCGGAAGAAGTCATCATACGTCCATCAGTGTTAACTTTGTACCTAATAATTATTGAAAAGTCATTATTCTACCTGTCGTTACCACATCGTTCTAATTTCACTAACAAGGGGAGGCCGCCAATTGTGAAATTCAGATTCGATTCATACTGCGCATAATAAAAGCTCATGGCCAGAGGTGTAATGTGGCAAAGCACCAAGATGCACTTCACAGCCGTTGTCGAGAAAATCGACAGTTAAACGAAACCGTTGGGGTGAAATACTCTCTACGATTAATAACGTTTCATAGCGTCGTGGCGCAGCGGTAAGCGCTTGGGTTCGTAATCAGAAGGTCGCCGGATCGAATCTCGCGCCATGCAATTTTATTTTGTTATTGGTTTTTTGTAATTCAAATATATATATATATATAAATGAATTGCTTATGCATGTTGGTGAAGGCGGATCGCTCTCCAATTGTACCGCCTCCATTTTTCCGTTTTTTTAACAGGGTGTACCAAAGCTCTCCCGTCCGCACTGATTTTCGACGATGTTATAAGTTGCACTAGGGACCGCATCTACCTTCTTTCGAAGTTAGCAGGCAACTACGCTGTTATGCGGCGGCTCGTTTCGGCCCATTCAACATCTGTCCTTCAAGTGTAACGAGCGAGTAACGGAGTTTATATTTCATACCTGCCACAGCGAATTTGTGTTCGTGGGGTCTCTATTCTAATTCGAACGTTTGACTTACGCTATACGTATTCGTTTCGGAATATCGTTTCGTTTCTACGTCTTCCGTTAACTATACTTGGTTAACATTATGAAGACAATTAATAACATTTGTGAAATACAAATTTGTTTGCGGAAAACATAATGATGTTCGAAGTCGCCAGTTTTTCCACGACAAACGACATTCAACAACTTATTATATGCATAATTGTTGCAATTGATTGCCGGGAATTTTTATATATATATATATATATATATATATATATATATATATATATATATATATATGTGTGTGTGTGTGTGTGTGTGTGTGTGTGTATACACATTTGAATTACAAAAAACAAATACTAAAAAAAAAAAGTTGCATGGTGCGAGATTCGACCTGGCGACCTTCGGATTACAAAACAGACCGAGCGAGGTGGCGCAGTGGTTAGCACACTGGACTCGTATTCGGGAGGACGACGGTTCAATCCCGTCTCCGGCCATCCTGATTTAGGTTTTCCGTGATTTCCCTAAATCGTTTCAGGCAAATGCCGGGATGGTTCCTTTGAAAGGGCACGGCCGATTGATTTCCTTCCCAATCCTTCCCTAACCCGAGCTTGCGCTCCGTCTCTAATGACCTCGTTGTCGACGGGACGTTAAACACTAACCACCACCACCACCACCGGATTACAAAACAGAGCGCTTACCGCTGCGCCACGACGCTGTGGAAAATTACTAATCGTAGAGAGTATTTCACTGCAACAGTTTCTTTTAACTGTCGATTTTCTCGACAACGGCTGAGAAGTGCATCTTGGTGCTTTGCCACATTACACCTCTGGCCATGAGCTTTTATTATGCGCAGTATGAATCGAATCTGAATTTCACAATTGGCGGCCTCCCCCTGTAAGTTGTAATTAATCTATTGGATCGCAGAGTAATGAAAATCGCTTTTACTTTCTGCATCTCAGTTTTGATTTTTGTTGCATACGTCTATCCCATATCCTAGCACCGTTTTGTTTCTTGTTGCGCGAAGTCGGACGTAATGATAAATTGATATTTCCATATGCAGGTCATTGCTACGCATTTTCGCGCCGCTACCACCACGTATGCTACAAACGATTGGTCTTTTGTTGTTTCCAACTTTTCCGACGCGCATCTAAACCGACTACAATTATGGAGTATCTCGATCAAGAACGGAAATGCTAATAACTGAATTGTGTATAGCATGATAAATGTTTACCAAAATGGTGAAAAAATTGTTAGCCAACAACTCATGTTTACGTGTTGATATTGTACAGTTTTCATGTATCAGTTACGAATTCTAACAGTTTTTTCGACGTTTTGGTTACATTTTATCACAGTATGTTGACCTATAATTCAGTTACCGCTCATCCTGCAGCGCGTTGTCCTTATTCGAGACGAGCCGTTAATGTAATCGTGTAGGATGAATTAATAACTCGCTTCATAAAACTGATAAATAGTCGAATGAATTTTAATACTTGATATCTTTGTCCGATCGCTTTTGTCAGTAGCAGGGGAAAAATAAAATTTCCGTGCTGTATACAAGGTTGGCTCTGAGCAATATGGGACTTAACTTCTGAGGTCATCAGTCCCCTAGAGCTTAGAACTACTTAAACCTAACTAACTAACCTAAGGACATCACACACATCCATGCCAGAGGCAGGATTGGAACCTGCGACCGTAGCCGTCGCGCGGTTCCAGACTGTAGCGCCTAGAACTGCTCGGCCACTCCGGCCGGCGCTGTATACAACAGAGAATAAAATAAGCCATACAGATTATGCTTAGGAAGAGTTAGATGAGATGGAAAACCTTCACTAATATACACTACGTGATCAAAAGTATCCGGACACCTGCCTCTAAATGACTTACAAGTCGTGGCACCCTCCATCGGTAATGGTGGCACTCAATATGGTGTTGGCCCACCCTTAGCCTTGATAACAGCGTCCATTCTCGCAGCCATACATTCAATCAGGTGCTGGAATGTTTCTTGGGGAGTGCTGCACTGAGGAGAGATATCGATGTCGGTCGGTGAGACCTGGCACAAAGTCGGCGTTCCAAAACATCCCAAAGGTGTTCTATAGAATTCCGGTCAGGACTCTGTGCCGGCCAGTCCATTACAGGGATGTTATTGTCGTTTAACCCCTCCGCCATAGGCCGAGCATTATGATCAGATGCTCGATCGTGTTGAAAGACGGAGTCGTCATCCCCGAATTGCTCTTGAACAGTGGGAAGCAAGAAGGTGCTTAAAACATCAATGTAGGGCTATGCTGTGATAATGCCACGCCAAACAAGGGGTGCAAGCTCCCTCCATGAAAAACACGACCGCACCGTAACTCCATCGCCTCCGAATTTTCCTGGTGGCACTACAGACGCTGACAAATGATGTTCACCGGGCATTCCCAATACCCACAGCATGCCATGGATCGCCACATTGTGTACCGTGATTCGTCACTCCACACAACGTTTTTCCACTGTTCAATCGTCCAATGTTTACGCTCCTTACACCAAGCGAGGCATCGTTTGACATTTACCGGCATGATGTGTGGCTTATGAGCAGCCGCTCGACCATGAAATCCAGGTTTTCTCACCTCCCGCTTAACTGTCATCGTACTTGCAGTGGATCCTGATGCAGTTTGGAATTCTTCTGTGATGGCCTGGATAGATGTCTGCCTATTACACATTACGACCCTCTTCAACTGTCGGCGGTCTCTGTCAGTCAGCAGACGACGTCGGCCTGTACGCCTTTGTGCTGTACGTGTCCCTTCACGTTTCCACTTCACTGTCACATCGGAAAAGTGGACCTAGGGATGTTTAGGAGTGTGAAAATATCGCTCAAAGATGTACGACACATGTGACACCCTATCACCTGACCACATTCGAAGTCCGTGGGTTTCGCGGAGCGCCCAATTCTATTCTCTCACGGTGTCTAAAGAGTACTGAGCTCGCTATATGGAGTACCTGGCAGCAGGTGGCAGCACAATGCACCTAATGTGAAAAACGTACGTTTTGTGGGTGTCCGGATACTTTTTATCACATAGTGTAATAGAGAAGATATTTATTTCCATTGCCTCTTTCTTCCCAGCAGAGAAAGTGCTAAGTATAAATATATATCTTTTGGATGACTATCTGGGTAGTGTAGAGTTGTGTTTTTATTTTTATAGATCATCAAGAAAATGAAAAAAGAAGGTAAGGTGAAACCTAATGGTCCATACATAGCTTACTCCTACCGATTAACACTGGCGAAGCTTTTCTTCTTAACATCCCAATGTGGTGGTCGGAAGAGCATCAACTTTGTCGTGTATCCACACGCAGTGCGTGAAGAGTTGAGATGCAGCTCAGATCATTGGTGCAAGATGTGATAACGGTGCAGCATACATCGCCACCACACCTTCCGTTGCTGGTCAAACACTGCTCATTCTAACTCTTTCGTCACGGATCGAGTTCCTTAGTTCCTTGTGGCCCCACGATTTAGCGCTTTAATTTGTGAGTTTTTCTTGGACACGAAAGCGGAGGAAGCAAGTCCCGCGTAGCCCATCGACTGACCCGAAGACAACACAGCTGAGAAGAAAGAAAGCTCTGCAGCGGCTGCACCTACCCTTTGTGAATCGTACATAGCATTTATGAAAATAAAGGTGGGTCCCGGTAGTAGTCAGCGAACATATATTTCGTGCTGTCGACACTGCAAAGTATCAGATAGTACTTTTTACCATTTTATCTCTTGACCTGAAGGGACTAATAGTAAAGGAATTATATTACTTAGAAGTAAGGTAGGAAGAGTTGAGGTCGTTAGTGTGCAGTGCAGGGTATCTTTTCTTTTTTTGCATCCTATCGATTGGTGCGTCAGGTTGGCAGCACCACTGGGGACAAGCTGTGGAACTGCTGCCAGAGGGAATGTCGCATGCTGTGATGCACGATTTAAGGACAGCCTCGGTGAGAGAGGAGAACACGGCAAGTTCATAACCCTATTTCCCAGAAACTTCGCTCAGTGGAAGAGAGGTCAAAATAAATGAACACGTATCTCGGCTTATCCGTAGAAACTTGGCCGTTCCTGTGAAAACGACGCTCAAAGTTTCCAGCTTACCTTAGCTAACTTTAAGCGCGCAATAAGTTCGTCGAAAGTGGTGCCACAGTGGTTAGCGTCGCGGCATCTCACTTTAGCGCCCTATGTTCGAAACCACATCATTAGTTTTTTTTCCCTACCCATGTCTGTAGAAGATAGCTAGGTGAATGTGTCGTATCAGGTAAGGTGGTACTAGAGCGTTGCATTAATTTTAAAACTACACCTGTATTGCACAATAAGTGTCTTACTTTAATTATGTAATGTATGTTGGTAAGTTATTTTCAGGGGTTACTATCTTTATAAAACCTCACATTCTTACATTTCATTCTTGTATCACTTCTTTTATTAACTTCTTGTATTTTATTCATATGTTTATTGTTCAGGAAGATTTAGTACATTTCCTGGTTGATACCAATCGTTGAAATGTTCGAAACGTAGAAATTCCGAACACCACGGGTATGCCGCGCGGGATTAGCCGAGCAGTCTAAGGCGCTGCAGTCATGGCCTGTGTGGCTGATCCCGGCGGAGGTTCGAGTCCTCCCTCGGGCATGGGTGTGCGTGTTTGTCCTTAGGATAATATAGGTTAAGTAGTGTGTAAGCTTAGGGACTGATGACCTTAGCAGTTAAGTCCCATAAGATTTCACACACATTTGAACATTTTTGAACCAGGGGTATCGCGTGAAGCCAGGTTTATCGCAGTGACGTTTCCTTGTGTGAATCTCACTCGGGAAAGAAGCGTCATTGACAGTGCTGAAGATTTCACGCGTTGGCAATAATTCCTCGGCAAACCACCCATAACTGATTATTTTTCCAAAAACTAGCGCTTGCAGTTGACTGTGAATCAAGAAACACAACATGAATTTCACTATAAATAGTTTCCAACAATTTTCGTATTCATTTATGTATTTTTTAAATTCATTTAACAGAAAAACAATTTCTGGACAAATAAGGACAACGTTATTTCAGCTAAATTGTAAAACATTCATGCAATAATAGTCTACAGATATTGGAAGGTAAATGAAAAAAAAAATAGAAACAATAATCGAGTTTTGAACATGGGTCGCAAAAGTGTGAAGCTGCGGCGCTAGCCAGAGTGTCACCACTTCGGCTGAACTTATTAAAGGCTAAAAGGCACATTAAGTAACTTGAAACTTTGACCGTCGTGTGCGTCAATGCATAAGCTGAGACATCTGTGCGCTTATTTTGATCCTCCTTTCACTGAACAAAGTTTCTAGAAAATGGGGTTATGGCACTTGCCGTGTTCTCCTCTCCGTCAGTTCCGTGCAGGCAGTGAGCTGCGAGCAAGGCCAACGTCTTCAGGGTCGCCGGTAGGCTTGGAGAGGGCTATGCGTAAGATATTTGGGGGCTGATGCTGGTTTCCTCATTGGTTTCCAGAAATTACGGTGAGCATTTTATTTCGTAACTTATGTTGTTATGTGATATGGCTATCTCTGTGGTCGCCATCCTAGTTACCCAAAGACTTGTCATAAGCACAGTAGCGTCAGTGAGCTAGTTGTGTCAGGTCGGCTACTAAATGATTTCATACTGACAGTTTGTTATTAGTCTTACAGCGCCAGTGAATCCACTGGGCGAAGTCGGGTCGCATTAAGTGTGGGCCCTGTTGATATGGCAAAGCTGTATGCAGTTTAAGTCACTCCTGTGACGTGGAAGTTAAGCCTCTATTCATTGTACCTTGTGTGGACAAGCGATCCAGTAACCTCAAGGTGATCTCTTCTGTGTATGCATAGGTATTAAAATTTTTGTTCATTCGTGTTACAGAAAGGGTGCTCTTGTAATTCTCACATTCAGAGAACCTGATTAAAACTTTGGCACTTGGCGTGTACTGTCCAACAATCACTCATTAATAGCGGCAGATGATGGCCTGGGACGGCTGGCTATAACTGCTGGCAGTAAATCGCCAGAGTGTGGTAGGGCGCCATTCTTTATCTCTGAAGGTAGGGAGGATATCTATTTGCGATCTTTTTTCAAAAAATGGTTCAAATGGCTCTGAGCACTATGGGACTCAACTGCTGAGGTCATTAGTCCCCTAGAACTTAGAACTACTTAAACCTAACTAACCTAAGGACATCACACACATCCATGCCCGAGGCAGGATTCGAACATGCGACCGTAGCGGTCGCGCGGTTCCAGACTGAAGCGCCTTTAACCGCGTGGCCACACTGGCCGGCGCGATCTTTTTTGCGGAGGCAGGAAGTTGCTGTACAGTTACAACATAAGAGGGTCAGTCAAAAGATAATGCCTTCTATTTATTCTCCTTATATAAAAATTCTAGATGAGGAACTGGAATTTGGCGCCATTTCGCAAAGCTTCTTCTCCAATCAACTGCCGTAGTAACTTTCTGCGTCAATAGATGCCAGTACTGCAGTCGCTTGCAAAATGACCAGCCTCGATGCTCGCAGTAGACAGCGTTCTGTGATAAATTCTTGATTGCAGAAGGTGAAACGACGATTCGCGTTCACGAAAGACTGAAAAATGTGTATGGTGATGCAACAGTTGATATCAGCAATGTTAAACGTTGGGTTCGGCACTGTAACGAAGCTGAAGGGCGAACGTCGTTGGCTGACCTCCCTCAGTAAAGGCAATGCTATGACGATTTTTAACAACTGGGATACTCAAAGGGTTTTGCAACTTGGACACCAAGAACGTTAACCAACCAGAAGAGAGAGACAAGAAATACAATTGCCTCCCAACTTTCGCAGCGCTTCCGTTTGAAGGAATAGGAGTTTCTGGAAAAAACTGTGACCGGACAAGAAACCTGGATTCATTTCTTTGGATCAGAATCAAAGAAGCAGTCAATGGATAGCAACACATAATCTCATCGAAGAAGAAAAAGTTCAAAACTGTGCTATCGGCAGAGAACGTTAGGCTACAGTACTCTGGGATGCAGTTGGTGTGATTATGATGTTGCGTTTTTGGAGCAGGGATGCACATTCTGTCCGGTGCGTGAGAAACCACAAATAGCTTAAAGTGCGTCAAGCTAGTTCGCCCAACAAAAGCTATGGTGAATGATGTACTTTTGCGTGACAATGTAAGATCGTCATCACATTACTAGATAGGAAGTCTTGCCTCACCCTCCATATAGCTCTAACTTACATTTGTTGGGGCCGCTAAAAGAAGCTCATCTTGAGGTTCACCTTCAAGATAAGGCCGTGGAAACGTCCGTGCGTCAATGGCTATGGACGTGCGTTTTACCACAATGGAATGTTAAAAGATGGACCAAAACCGTGGAAATGGATGGAGATTATATTGAAAATCCACATATTAATCGTCAGTGTTGTGGTTTTCGACCTATGTAGTTTCATTTGAAATTCTTGACAAATAAAAAAAGTAGGCATTACTTTTTGACTGACCCTCATATGATGCAAATGACGTCCACGGACCACTATCAAGTTGAAAACGCTTAATTTTATTGGAAAACACTTTCTGCAGGTCTGATTGTTACGTGCTTCTCACAAACGCAGTTGTTTCAGTTTTTAAGTCACAAAGCGTGCGTGGGCGACTGCTATACAGATTTCTGCTTCCCAAAGAAAAATTTGCTAGAGTAAGGTTCGCTGAGAGAGGGGGCGTAGATTCTTTGAGATGACACATTCGCCAAAAATCTTTTCCAGAAGAAGCATTATGTTGTTAGCTGTGAGCACAATAGCACCATCTTGTTGAAGCAATGAGTAGTTGATTTCATCTTTCATTTTTTTAAAATAAAGGTCTAATAATGTGCCATCTCGATATTACCACTCATATTCCAATTTTCTCACCGTGCAATGGCGTTTCAAACACAGCGCGAAGATTCTCTCCTGAGCATAATCGTGTGTTCGTATGTTAACTGAAGCAGCAAATGGCGGTAGTTTGGGGGTTGGCAGAATGCACGTTACGGGGCGTCTGGCACGGAGCTGTCCTTGAAGTAACCGATTTGCAACAGTTCGCTGTGTCACTGCGGTTGGAACTGCTGCTGCAGATGTGGCGATACCCAAGACCCATTCGCCGAACAAGATGGTCTTTCCTCTCGGTAGTGCCATGTGGCCTTCCGGAGCCCGGTCTTCTTGTGATTGTATGTTCTCCTGACCACCGTTGCCAGCAATCATGTCTAGCGGCTACTTTCATGCCAAGTCTTTCTGCAGTATCGCAGAAGAAACATGCAACTTCTGGTAGGCGTATTACATGACCTCGTTCAAGCTCGGTGAGGTACTGATAACGGGGTCTTTGTCATTCTTGACTAACATCAACTCATCACGCCCGGTCTCAAAGGTAACTAACGCTCACAGCCGTTACGGTTTGTATTTAAAGCAAGATTTGCATCCTCATAGTGGCATTACTAGCGCCACTCTTATGCGACTGGCACGAAATTTGAATAGACATAATTTTTTTAGATGTAGAAACACGCCGACCAACTTTCGTTTATGTCGCACAGCTCATCCTTGGTGTTGCGATTATTTTTCCGTCATGTGTATTTGCGCACGAAATAAAAGGTGATTATAGAGACCGAAGTTGTTTCGTTGTATAAGATCCCTTATAAAATCAATGAATCTGAGTTGAGGTGCCGTGTGTAACTGTTTCTTTCGTAAGACATGTCGCGGCTGAGGATGAACTCATTGTTGGCGTTGCTCTGTGCAGTTACAAATGGTTGTAGCTGATTGCACGGGTGATATATTCGACGAGAGTCAAGGCCCCGTCTATTTCGTCACCGTCGCGGCCCAACTATAGCGGCTGTATCGCAATCAGCTGGCGGCTTGCTGCCTCCTGCGTGTCTCTTATGTCAAGGGCCCTTGTCTTCAGACCGTACCGTATGGAGAAGGTTTTTGCAGTCTCACTGCTCTCTTGTTTTATCTATCAATTTCTCGGCCTTACCAGTCAGTTTCTAGATTTATGTGACCAATTTTCAGTTCGGACCTATGGGATAGCATGTACCACTTCGCTTTATTCCTTCCTGTTCTCCAGCGTTCTTTGACCCTTGCCTTGCATCTATTTCCTCTCCTCTCCCCAAATTTAGGCTTAAGTTACCTAGTTTCACGCTTCTTTCTGATTGCCTTTTAATATTCTTAAAAATCATAAAAAATAATGATGTATGCTGTTTTGTGAAGTATGGGCATTTCCTTATGCACATGGGCGCAAAACTTAAGGACGAAAGTAACTTTCGCCTGATGTTCCACTTCCAAGTAACATACCTCGATGAAGTCTGAACCATACATAAAACTACTCCAGTATAGTGCAGGAAGTAAGTGAGAGAAACACACATTGAAAGGAACAGAAAGGAGATATTTATTCATAGACAATAATTAGACTGAAGTCAGCGATATTTATGATGATCCCCTGAACATTACAAAAGGTAGGCCACAGTTCTTAATACGTGTGCGATCAGCACGGACAGCAATGCGTACTCTACAACATGATCCCATGCTGGTCAAAAGGTTGGTAAGGAGTTCCTGTGGTAGGACGTTCAATTCCTCCTCCAGCGCCGGCCGGCGTGACCGAGCGGTTCTAGGCGCTTGAGTCTGGAACCGCGCGGCCGCTACGGTCGCAGGTTCGAATTCTACCTCGGGCATGGATGTGTGTGATGTCCTTAGGTTAGTTAGCTTGAAGTAGTTCTAAGTTCTAGGGGAGTGATGACCTCAGAAGTTAAGTCCCATAGTGCTCAGAGCCTTTTGATTTTGAGCCTCCTCCAGCTCGGTTGAAAACCGCTGGATAGTCGAAGGTGTATGTGAACGTGCTGTAGTGCGTCTGTCCAAAGCATCCCCCACGTGCTAGGTGGGATTTAACTGGGGGAACAGGCGGGCCAGGAAGTTCGCCGAACAACCGAGAGCGCCTCCATCTGCACTGTTAGACGCGGTTGCGTATTGTCATCCATAGAAACGAAGTTAGGGCCGAATGCTTCACAGAAAGGACTCAGTGGGAAGGAGCACAGTGACACAATAGCGTTGACCTGTGGGTGTACAGTGTTCAAGGATTTGGAGGTCAGTCATTTTCGACAACGTTCCCGTGTGAATTAGGTGTTTCACTCTCTCGCCATATGAGTGTACTCCCAGGATCACTGTTCAGAATGGATCTGCTCTCATCCGGGAAGATCACGCAACCTCACACCTCGTTCGCCCACTCCCTCTGCTCTTGGCGCCATCAGAAACGGTGCTGGCTGTCAACGAAATATGATGTGCTAGTCGTCGGGCAAAGATACCAACCCCATTCAGTCGGCTTGCCACTGTGGAGTGTGTGATTTCCTTCTCTTAAATGTGGTTACAGTTGCGCCTTCTGCTTGACGTAGGTCCTATCTTGCCTGCTGCACGGTGTCGCGGTCTTTTGCTGCTGTATTTGACGGTGGTCGACTACCTCCTCTCCTTCGGGCAGGAGTGGTAGTGGTTCAGAACGCTCCCCTTGCACATGGAAAAACTCCAGCTCTACCCTCGTCACACCTCATCCTTCGTACAGTTTCCCGATGATGCTTCCCCGTGTGCAGCCATCCAGATGTTCAAAAATGGTTCAAATGGCTCTGAGCACTATGGGGCTTAACTTCTGAGGTCATCAGTCCCCTAGAACTTATAACTACTTAAACTTTATTAACCTAAGGACATTTCACACATTCATGCCCGAGGTAAGATTCGAACCAGCGACCGTAGCGGTCGCGCGGTTCCAGACTGTAACGCCTAGAACCGCTCGGCCATTCCGGCCGGCCATCCAGATGTTGTCCCCGGGCCACTGGAGAACACCACCTCAGCGCACCGTAACTACTCGCTGGTCTCCCGTTCCTTCCACGCCTTGTGTTGCTTAGCCAGACCTATTTGACGCTACAGTCGCGCTGTCCTAACGCCATGTGGCGCCCAGCTTTCTTTGCATTACTAGAAGACTTCTGGCAACAAGTTCCCGAACTTATAATCATTTCCACCGGGATGTTAATACGTTATATTACCTTATCTGTCTCGTCCTTAACTTTTCCAGAGTAGTGTGCATCTGGGCCACGTAAAAGTCGACTGCATTTCAAGTTTCTGTAGTGAGTGACGGACGACGTAACCCCAGATAAATCAGTCACAGTACCAACGTTTGTCACAACGAAGCATGTTGTGACATTATTGTTTCTTACCAAGTCCCTGCATGTGTGGCGGAGGGCAACGCACAAAACCTTCACCGGAATGTTTCGCACGGTGAGACAGTAGTGGGATGGAGACTGTACAATCACCGTATGAAATACCAAATACTGTTACAGTCTTCCGATATGTATCTTCATGACAGCTGACACGCTTTCCGACCACAGGTGATATTCAATGAAACTGCAACCAGACACGATGGTTTACTCTTGGTTGTAGCTCGTCAGACTTGTCAGCAAGATTGGGCTCAACTTGATTGAGCTCTATAAGCAGCATTAGCGCGTAGAATATCAACCCAAACCGTCTGGAGTCATACACAAAGTTCCATAGTGCGCGTCCCACTAGCAACACGGTACTTCGTTGATGGGCAATACTGCATGTAGCTTTACCTGTGTCTGATCTATTTCTGTGTGGGGAAGTTTCTCTTATGTCTCAAGTCTTTAAGAGAAATGTAACCAGTTCAGGACGGATTTCTCTAGAATTCCTTAATATTTTAAGCCAAGGATTTGCGGGTTTATTACCTTCTTGAATACATATTCAGTGAACTAACTACACTATCCAGTCGCATTAAGGTGACCACCTGTCAAAAGTCTGAATAACCACCGTTTGCAGCGCGAGACGTGTAGGAAGATGGTCAGCGAGGTTCTGGAAGGAACTGGCAGGGATGTAGAGCCACACGGATTGTAGTGCCCTTGCCAGCTGCGCTAAGTTTCTCGGTAGAGATCCATGACGCGAACACCCCGATAAGATGATCCCACAGATTCTCGATTGGGTTTAAACACTGGGATTTTGGTGGCCAGCAGATTACGGGAATTTCCTCCTGGTGCTCTTCGAGTCACGCGCGCACTATGTGAGCTGTGTGACACATTACATTGTCCTGCTTCTAGATGTCTTTGTGCCCATGAAAAATAAACTTCATTAGGGGTAGACATGGTTTTCAAGGGTAGATAGTTATTTGCATTGATCCATTGTCTCTTCCAGAAAGATGGGATCACCCAGGGAATGCCACGAAAACATTCCCCACACTATAACTCTCCCTCCGGAATGCAGGGTGTTTGCTTTCAGACGTTTCACGCCGTAGACCCCAATGCCATCTGTACGATGGAGCATAAAAAGTGATTTATCTGAGAAGGCCGCCTGTCGCCAGTCGGTGGACGTTCAGTTGCGGTATTGGCGTGCTGATACCAGCCTTCGTCGCCGAATAATTGCGGTCAGAATGGGTGCATGAACCAACCGCCTGCTGCAGAGGCCCGTACACTGTTGGTAGCCTCTTGATTCACCTGGGTGGTCAGTTGCTCAACAGCTGCACGCCCATTCACCTGAATACATCTCCGCAGCCATCGTTCACCCTGTCATCTATGGCCCATGGTGCATCATAGCTACCTTGTCCCCGGTTTTGGATAGCGACTTTTTGTCATGCACGATATACTCTTCCGACACGCTAACAGTTTACAAACTTGGCCTTTCGAAAGTGCTTCCACTCTTGCCCCGAACTGGTCCATGTATAAGGGAAGCTAATGATCATTTATTTCCTTCGTAGTAGTCGTACAAGAAAACGTAGCAAACCCTTGATAAATAATCACACTCCAACACAGATTCAAAGAATGGGGAAATGTCTAAAGTGAACCATTTTAACGAAACTACTCTTCGCCAAAGAAATGAGATAGTGTTCATATTTTCATCTTGCCCCTAAAAACATGCCCTTTTGGCCGTCAGATAAATCGCTCCGTTTCCGCATTACGACGACGACCGCATTAAGTCTGCGTCCCTCCCCACCCCCGCAACCTTCCCACGTTTTATATACTCTCCACATTTAGTGCTGCCACCTTCCTTCTGTGAGTGGTTATAGCACGATGACGTCGAATATAGGCGGTGCTCAGGTTAATGTGACCGGTCCTTGTATAAAGAAAGCTAATGATCATTTATTTTCTTCGTGTTTGTCACATAAGAAAACGTGGCAAACCCTTGACAAATAATCACACACCAACACAGATTCAAAGAATAGGAAAATGTCTAAACTGAACCTCTTTAACGTAACAATTCTTCACCAAAGATCTGGGATAGTGTTCATGGATGTGCTCTTATAGAATTATCTGAAGGTTCATATTTTCACTTTTCGAAAACAAGTCTTCCCATTTAGTTTTTCAGCAGCGCTGTGCGCCTCCCGGTGGTCTTAAATTTGACACGATCAAAAACTGAGGAATATTTCGACCTCCTCCTAGTGACTGTAGAATTCCTGTAGTAAGATTCAATTTTATGGCGTGAGACTCACTCCATGTGGCCTTTCAATTGCTGCAATTAAAGCGAGATAATCTTCGCGCGACGTCGGCGGTGGATCGCTGTTCTGAAGGTCTTTGTCTACTCAGCCTACATGTTCCGAAAAAGAGGCATCATAGAGTACCAAGGAACTGTTGGTACACTGCCTTCTCTTCCCTCTCCTCTTATGTCCGATAAATACACTCCTGGAAATGGAAAAAAGAACACATTGACACCGGTGTGTCAGACCCACCATACTTGCTCCGGACACTGCGAGAGGGCTGTACAAGCAATGATCACACGCACGGCACAGCGGACACACCAGGAACCGCGGTGTTGGCCGTCGAATGGCGCTAGCTGCGCAGCATTTGTGCACCACCGCCGTCAGTGTCAGCCAGTTTGCCGTGGCATACGGAGCTCCATCGCAGTCTTTAGCACTGGCAGCATGCCGCGACAGCGTGGACGTGAACCGTATGTGCAGTTGACGGACTTTGAGCGAGGGCGTATAGTGGGCATGCGGGAGGCCGGGTGGACGTACCGCCGAATTGCTCAACACGTGGGGCGTGAGGTCTCCACAGTACATCGATGTTGTCGCCAGTGGTCGGCGGAAGGTGCACGTGCCCGTCGACCTGGGACCGGACCGCAGCGACGCACGGATGCACGCCAAGACCGTAGGATCCTACGCAGTGCCGTAGGGGACCGCACCGCCACTTCCCAGCAAATTAGGGACACTGTTGCTCCTGGGGTATCGGCGAGGACCATTCGCAACCGTCTCCATGAAGCTGGGCTACGGTCCCGCACACCGTTAGGCCGTCTTCCGCTCACGCCCCAACATCGTGCAGCCCGCCTCCAGTGGTGTCGCGACAGGCGTGAATGGAGGGACGAATGGAGACGTGTCGTCTTCAGCGATGAGAGTCGCTTCTGCCTTGGTGCCAATGATGGTCGTATGCGTGTTTGGCGCCGTGCAGGTGAGTGCCACAATCAGGACGGCATACGACCGAGGCACACAGGGCCAACACCCGGCATCATGGTGTGGGGAGCGATCTCCTACACTGGCCGTACACCACTGGTGATCGTCGAGGGGACACTGAATAGTGCACGGTACATCCAAACCGTCATCGAACCCATCGTTCTACCATTCCTAGACCGGCAAGGGAACTTGCTGCCCCAACAGGACAATGCACGTCCGCATGTATCCCGTGCCACCCAACGTGCTCTAGAAGGTGTAAGTCAACTACCCTGGCCAGCAAGATCTCCGGATCTGTCCCCCATTGAGCATGTTTGGGACTGGATGAAGCGTCGTCTCACGCGGTCTGCACGTCCAGCACGAACGCTGGTCCAACTGAGGCGCCAGGTGGAAATGGCATGGCAAGCCGTTCCACAGGACTACATCCAGCATCTCTACGATCGTCTCCATGGGAGAATAGCAGCCTGCATTGCTGCGAAAAGTGGATATACACTGTACTAGTGCCGACATTGTGCATGCTCTGTTGCCTGTGTCTATGTGCCTGTGGTTCTGTCAGTGTGATCATGTGATGTATCTGACCCCAGGAATGTGTCAATAAAGTTTCCCCTTCCTGGGACAATGAATTCACGGTGTTCTTATTTCAATTTCCAGGAGTGTATATAACCCGCTAACTATCTGATTTCACTGACAGTTTCATAAAATCTGTTTTGTTGTCGTTCGAGAGAATCAGTGTGCGGCTTATTGTTGGAGAACCATAATCAGAGGCAAGAATGATGAGGGAAGCGTGTCGTTGACGTTGAGATAATCAAAACTTACTTGACGGAGGAAGGAGGAAGAATGTAGTCGCGGCGTGTTTTACGTGTCTTCGAGGTTTACTCTAAAGAGATCTGACAAACAGGTTCTTCTCTTCTTCTTCAGCGTTTAGATATCCACTCCTGGACACTCTTCCAATGATTTCCATGTCGATCTTCGCTGGGCAGCCTTGGTCCAGTTTTTTCCAGCGTGTCGTTGCATGTCTTCTCTGCATTTCGTCAGAGGATGTCCGACACGTGTCTTTGACTCCCTCGGACGACGCTGCATTAGTTTCTCGGTCCACTTGAAGTTGTTGCTGGCGACGGGTACTGCCCAACGCCACTTCAGTCTCGCTATCTGCTCGAAAACATCACACATCTCGTGCTTCTCCTTAACATTTCGTTCTTGATCCTCTCTCTCAGACATACTCCAAGCATTGCTGTCTTTACTGGACTTTGACTGATCCAGAGTCAATTTGTGCTGCTTGTAAGTGTCATTGTTTCGAGCCCGTGCGTTGTTAATGACAAGTTGCATGTATCATAAGCCTTTTTTGTATTTATGGGTATAATCTATTCACGGAGGATGTAAGTAAGCTTCGCTAACGCCGTGCAGGTAAGGCCAATTCGCCGGGTGATCTCTGCTGTCTTGTTATCTTTCCCAAGTTGGATTTTGTGTCCCATATAATTGTATTCATTTCCTACATAGAGAGCATGATTTTTGGTGGAGACAGTAATAATGTCAAGGTCCATGACTTTGGTCATTTAAAGATTAATTTTGAGCCTACAGCTTGAGGAGCATCTTTGAGTTCTCGGTTCTTTGTTGACTGTTGGTGTCGGTGCTAAAGAGGACGATATCTTCTGCAAATGCAAGATGGTTTAGAAGTTTTCCTTCTATGTTGATACCGTTCTGTTCCCAGGATAGACACTTGAACAAATCCTCTATAGCCAAGGTGAATAACTTAGGCGGGAATGTGTCTCCTAGTCTGACGCCTCTTCTCACGGAAGCTTTTCCAGCGATCGAGTGTTCCCTTATTTTGCAGGTGGAGTAGTATTCCCATAAATGTAGTGGATTAAGTTGGTATGTCTGCGGTCAATGCGGTTTCTGCTCATCCCCCTCAGTATTGCCAAGGTCTGTGATGGCCTTGTGAAGAGGGATGTTACACTGCTTACATTCCTCTATCAGTGGACGTACTGTTTGACGTGGTCAGTTGTACAGAAATCTTTTCCGAATCCCGCCTTTTAGACTGGATCGAAGGGGGCGAATTGTGATGGCTCAAAAAGTATTTAACTCCGCTTCTCGGTACTGACAGGGATTTTTCCTTGATGGCAGGTCTGTAACGGGGTGCATGCAGTGTCGTGATACCGATTGAGGAGGTGCTGGAGATAGAAGTAGCAGCTCCAAGATTTGAAAAGTCGCCAACGGCCGGAAGAGTGATGTGCTGACATAAAGCCCCTTCTTATCGCATCCGAATGACTCCGCGTAGCAGAGGATGACGAGGCGACCGTGTCGGCATCGTGCAGTTCTCTGGGCCTGATCGCAGTAGTTACTTTTTTATTATACATAAATTGTAGCCTAATGGTTAATGAGTTACACGCGGAAGCCACGACAGGACAGCAAGGCACAAGGGCATTGATTAGCTGTGTTGAATAAAATAACTTTCTTTTCGCACTTAGTTTCGTATGAAGTAGCCGTTATCAGTTAATGCTATACAGCAAGTTAACACTTTCAATCCCTGAGCTATCTGTACGGAGTAATATCTCGCAGTTATCGGTGAATCAGAGAAGCTATAAAGCTGGCATTAGTTGTGAATGGTTATTCTACTGATTCATTTCTGTCGCAACGGTTCCTCTGCTCAAATTTGAGTGGGCTATTAAGATATGCTACACATGAGCACAGACTACTGTTACAGTAAAACAAACCAAGGAGTTACGTATTGTTTTCATTTCATCTTTGCGAACCTTGGATATTGCCCTTCCTAGCGTAATTAACACTTCACAGTGACTTGATACTGAGTGCAGAATTCGCGATTTCAGGCAGATGGCGTATGTATGTCCTCCAGTACCGAGAGCGGTGCGCACTGAATTAAGTGTGGATTCGCAGTCGAGAGGAGGTAGGATCGAGTACCCATCCGGCTATCCTGATTTTATCGTACTGTAATTTTTCTAAAACAGTGAAGGAATTTGCTGACGTGGTACTTTAAGCAAGGTGCGGTGATTTCTGCCTCCCACATTTAGTTTCCAATAACCACATCGCCAACGAGGTGATACTCTAAACATTAATTTTTCTATTCTTTTATTTTTTGTCTCCAATGTAGTATAAAAGTATTTTTCGGTTTAGGACGAAGTTCGGCCTCAGAAACAACTTCAGCCGCAAATGATGAACCAGTTCTGAGAAAATACTGCAAAACTGGGAAAAGGTCCAGGGAGAGATAGTTATTGAAATTATGAGCTGTGGTGTGTAAACGAATTATAACTGGCAAGTACCAACATGCTACATACGAGCGGATGTCTATATTAAGTAACGCAATCTTTAATAAAATATCAACGTAGAACTTAAATTCTGAGGTTGTGTAAAATATATTGTTGTAAAGTGTTTTCCATCCAACTGCGTGCTGCATATGCTTCACCAATACGCAATCCATGTAGGATCTGCCATTGTTTTTACATTATATATTATATAATAACGACACGCAATATTTTATGCCTAATTTGGGTTAAATTTTGCAGTTTACGTTTCTGAAATTATACAGATTTAAATAATCAAACTAATTGTGTTACTATACCTACAAGTAAGTGACGTGTATTTAAAAAATGTGTTTACGGTCGCTCCCATCACTCATTGCGCAGAATGCCATCTTCGTTTACACTTATAATGTCATTTACATCATACTGCGCAAGCCATGTGGTGATGTGTGCCAGAGCGGACTTCTGGTATCATTAACTGATTTCCCCCCCTCCCCTCCCCCCCCTCTCACATCTGCCTTGTTTCCCTCGCCAATAACACGAGGGAAGAATGATTGTCGGTAAGCCTCTGTATTGGCTAAATTTCTCGAATTTTCTCGTCGTGGCCATTACGCGAGATGTATATGGGTGTAAATAATATGTTGTCCGTCTCTTCCCGGGAAGTGCTCTCCAAATTTCAATAGTAATCCTCTCCGTGATGCACAACACCTCTCTTGTAACGTCTGGCTATGCAATCTCTGTAACGTTCTCGCGCCGACTAAACGATCCCGTGGCGAAATGCACCGCTGTTCTTCGGATCTTTTCTATCTCTTTGTCAGTCCTACGTGGCAGGGATCCCATATTTACGAGCAATACTCAAGAATCGGTCGAACAAAAGCCTTATGAGGCATTTCCTTCCCGGGTGAGTCACATTTCCTTAAGATTCTTCCTTTGAATCTCAACCTGGCTTCTGCTTTTCCTACTATTTGTTTTATGTGGTCGTTCCACTTCAGGTCACTTCGAATAATTACGCCTATATCTTTCACGGTAAATACTGTTTCCAGCAGTTTTTCATCAACATGGTAGTCATACAGTAGTGGCTTCGTTTTCCTGCGTATGCATAGTATGCTACATTTATTTATGTTCAGGGTCAACTACTAGAGGCTGCACTATTCATCAATCATCTGCAGGTCATTCTGCAAATCGATAATGCATTCTGGAGTTGCTAATAGACAACCGCATCTCCGAATAGTCTTAAACAGCTTCCGAAGCTTTCTAGTAGATCATTTATATACATTGTAAACAAAAACAATAACTGTCCTATCACACTTCCTTGGGTTACCCCAAAAATACCTTACATCTGTCGATTCTGTTCCGTTAAGAGCGACGTGTTAAGCTCTATCTGCAAGGAAGACTTAAATCGAGCCGCAGATCGGCCCGATACTCGTTAAGCTCGTAATTGTTTCACTAAATGGCAGCGCAGAACGGTGTAAGATGCCTTCCTGAAGCCAAGGAACACGTCATCTACCTGAGCGCCGTCGTCTACAGCGCTGTGGATCTCACAGAGGTAGAGAGCGAGCAAAGTTTCGCAAGATTTTGGTGTCCTGACACTATGTAGATTTGTACAGAGAAAATATTCGTTCTCCAAAAACTTCCTAATTCTTGGCCATAAAACATGTTCCCTAAGTCTACAACAGACTGACGTCAACGATATAGGTCTATAATTGTGTGCTTTTGTCCTGCGACCCGTCTTGAAAATGGGACTGACGCACTTTTTTGGAGTTGTCGGGTATCCACCGTAGCCATCTACGATAAACTGCTGCTAGAAGGAGAGCATGTTCTTTCACATAATATTTGCAGAATCTTACGGGTATCTCATGTGGTCCTGATGCCTTTCCACAATTAAGCGATTGTAGAGCGCTGTTCCATTCCGCAATCGGTTATCTGAATATCCGCCATCGCAGACGTTGGCAGTACTGAGGGCGATGAGTAGAAACCGCATTGACCGCAGACATACCAACTTAATCCACTACATTTATGAGAATACTACTCTACCTGCAAAAATAAAGGAAGACTGGATCGCCTCCATGAGAAGAGGCGTCAGACAAGGAGACACAATCCCGCCTAAGTTATTCACCTTGGCTATGGAGGATTTGTTCAAGTGTCTACCCTGGGAGCAGAACGATATCAACATAGAAGGAAAACTTCTCAACCATCTTGCATTTGCAGGTGATATCACCCACTTTAGCAGCGACGCAAATAGTCAAGAAAGCCCCGAGAACTCAAAGATGCTCCTCAAGGTGTAGGCTCAAAATTAACCTTCAAATTCCCTTGCCTATATTCCTCTATCAGTGCGCGTACTGTTGGATATGGTCAGTTGTAATGAAATCTTTTCCGAATTCCACCTTTTTAGACTGGATCGAAGGGGGCGGATTGTGATGGCTGAAAAAGTATTTAACTCCGCTTCTCGGTACTGACAGAGGTTTTTCCTTGATGGTAGGTCTGTAACGGGGTGCATGCAGCGTCGTGAGGCCGATTGAGGAGGTACTAGAGACAGAAGTAGCAGCTCCAAGGTCTGCAAAGCCGACAACGGCCGGAAGAGTGGTGTGTTGACATCAATCCCCTTCGTATCGCATCCGAATGACTCCACGTAGCAGAGGATGACAAGGCGACCATGTCGGCATCGCGTGGTTAATTTTTTATTATATACAAATTCTAGCCGAATGGTTAATGAGTTACACGCGGAAGCTACGACAGGACAGCAAGTCACAATGACGTTGATCAGCTGTATTGAATAAAATGAACCGCTTACTGATTTTACGTAAGACCGAAACATCGTAGAGTTTTTACTCAGACCGATCGACAAAATTTTACTTTCAGTGTCATTGATCGCTTCTCTCATTTCCCTCCTTTCGTTCATTATCGCTTCGTTCGGATTTTGTTTGTCAGCTAGGTTTTGACTTCTTTCAAGTCTATGATGAAGCTCTCTTTGTTTAAGTAGCAGTTGTCTCACACAGCTATTTAATTATCGTGCTTTTAATACACTTGTATAACCAAGTTCCGCTGCAGCCGGCTGTAAGGCGCTGCAGTCATGGACTGTGCGGTTGGTCCCGCCGGAGATTTGAGTTCTCCCTCGGGCATGGGTGTGTGTGTTTGTCCTTAGGATAATTTAGGTTAAGTAGTGTGTAAGCTTAGGGACTGATGACCTTAGCAGTTAAGTTCCATAAGATTTCACACACATTTGAACATTTTTTTGCAGCCGGCTGTCAGACTCCGCCGTTAGCTATGTGTGTTCGTTCAGAACCATTCATTCCAATTTTTATGTGCGCATTGAATGGTTTAGAAAATGGCAACTGATATCCATATCGTGAAAAACGCAATAATAAGAATAGAACTTTTGTATTCAGTAAAATTACGAAAGCAACAGTAACAGCAACTGTAGGTAGGAACACTTATTGTAGCTCAACAAGGCGCCAGATGTAAGGCATATTTTATTAAATAGTTAAATAGCTGATGTGAAAAAACTGCTACGTAAACAAATTGAGCTTCATCACAGATTTGAGAGACGTAAAGGTACTTATTTGGGATGTAGACACTAACCGTCATTGTTATTATGGAAATAACTATGTCGGAAGATCGAGTAGATTCCTGGAAGAAAGCAAGAAGGTGTTGAACGTAAGCATGAAATCGATTTCATTAATATTTATTGCCCAATCGTTGTTGTTAGAAACGTGAAACTGCGAGGAATCTGCGTCAAAAGGTGCGAATAAGAGTAAAATTACGTATGCAAATACAGGACTAAGGATAAAATCACAAGCTACCTCTGCTTGTACATCAACCAACTAGAGGAAAAATGTTTAAACGCAGCTGTTAGTATGTTATTGTGTGATCAGAGGACGTTATGAAATCGATGTCAGCAAAACTAGTTATTTATGTAGAACTGATATTGAAAGTGGTAAAGTTGGATAGAATATCCACCAACCTTGCAGCTTAATTTTACGACATAACTGCCTGTGTTCTGCGGATGATATTGCAGTTATACGCAAAAGCGTCAGGCTTGCAATTTTATGCTAATGTGGACTGATAACAACGAAAAGTTCTTAAGAGCAGTGTTCAGAGCGGGCAAATAAAGAAGTTGAACCTGTTGCCATTTGCGCTAAAGGACGGATGTGGTGTTTTCAAAGTTACACAAACATTTCAGGATCTTAATTGTTTATGAAGGAAAATATTTTTACATGTGAAACCTATCAAGACACAAATTATTTTGGGTAGGGTTGACCACCATCGCGAATTCGTAACTATTAAATGTGCTACGGCACTCGGGTTCTGGTAGTGGGAATCAAATCGTAACCTTCTCGAAGTCCATCTCTTGCATTAACAGTTTTTTTCTTCTAAGATCATAAAGAACATTGTTTATTCCGTGGAAGTACACATATGAAATGTTATCATTAGTTTCTTAGAAACAATTTATTAACTGTATTTCTTAAAGTGTGCTAAATTTGGGGAAGTGAGTGTTAGATTCTGTTAAATTCCTTCAGATGCGAAAATCTGGTTGCCTGTGTAGCAGCGGACGATTAAAAAATATGAATTCACGCTCATCTCCCATGGGACCGCTTGCATTTCACCTTGTAGGATTCCCATTATTTCATTAATTTCGCAGGCGAAGTTTGTAGATTAATATTGTAAATTAATAGAAAGATTGTTCGGTAGCGAGATGTGATCCTAGTCATAGAACATACAGCTTTAGTAAATGTTCATATACATCAGTTCTGAACGGCTTTCAGCAATTATACCTGTTCGTCTCATAGGTGATGATGTTACCACCAGTGCAACACACTGCATTGCCGAGGAGTTCTTTTTAATAAAATGTGATATTCAGCAGAGACAGCTTCAGAACTGCCGTCAAATGACCACTTATTTCGATCACAATGTGGTTAAAGTCTTCTGCAAAAATTAACGTTTGAGCACTTCATGTGTTTTCATGGTCCTCGCTCCGAGCTCTGATTTTCTTCCATACTGGACGATCCCGTGAAAGTCTCTTTATCTCTGCATAGCTACTGCAGCACACATCTAGTAGAACCTGTTTGATCTCCCAGTACTACAATCACTCCTACTCCCTACGCGCGCGCGCTCCTCTATTACCAGTTTGTTGACTGTTCCTTAATCCTCGATTCCTTAGGGTGTGTACCACCAACCCCCTTTCTTTTTCAATCTAATGGTGCTGAAATTTAGTTTCTAGCGAATTTGGTTCAGTACTTCTTCATTATTTATGCCACGTGCCACCTAATCTTCTTCTGTAGCACCATATTTCAATTCTCTTCTTATCCGTACTGTCGACGTTACGTTTTGATACAAGGCCACATACCAGACGAACACTTTCAGGAAAGATTTCCTTTAACAGATAATAATTGACTCATATTGATAGTCAGAAGAACGTTACTTGAAACACATCTGTAGTCTAACTTATTTATTATGGGTGTCAATTTCGTCACCAGTAGGCCGCTTTCTGTGTTCTGAGAACAAGATCACCGGTTAAATTATTTGTTGCTTATTGCCATTTTTGATCGTACAGTCTTCCATTTCCTTGGTTATGGCTTAAAGCTCAGTAGTGACTTTGGTATTTTGTCTGTGTGAGATCTTACCAAGCCTGCAATAATGTAACACTTATTTGTAGGCCAGTTTCGGTTGACAAAATGAGGAATTAGTTGTGGTACATCGTGGAATATTCCCGCTTCAGTCCCTATACTTTATAGTTTCATGAAGTTTCAATACGTGACGTAGTCTTCAAAATGGCGTCTGTAACGGAGGTGAGTTCCAAGCAGTGAGTTATCATTGAACTTCTTTTTGCGGAAAACCAAAGTATCGCAGATATTCAGAGGCGCCTGCAGAATGTCTGGGGACACCTGCACGGTGAGAGTTTGGACGAGGCGTCTGACATCAGTGCAACAAGGTCGCGCAAACCTGTCCGATGTGCCGCATGCCGGCCGGCCTCACAGGGCTGTGCCTTTTTTGTTTTGTTTTGGTTTTAGGGCGCTAAACTGCTATGGTCATTAGCGCCCAGGGCTGTGACTGCTGGAATCTTGGAACGTGCGGATACCCTCATTCGGGATGCTCGACTGATGAAAACGAAAATCTCCTTCTCCGCGACAACGAAAGGGATCACACAAGTCTGCACATCCGAAGGGAACTCACAAAACTTCATTGGACTCTTGTTCCTCATCCGCCCTACAGCCCGGATCTCGCACCTTCCGACTTCCATCTGTTTGGCTCAATGAAGGATGTACTCCACGGGAAGCAGTACATGAATGTTATTGACGCAGAAGGACGTTGGCTCCGACGTCGATCAGTAGAGTAGTAGCATGTAGGTATGTAACCCCTCCCTGCTGTATGACGTGAGGCCGTCGCATTGAGCGGAGATTACGTTGAAAAATAGGGTTTTGTTAATCCTGAATAAAAAAAGTTGTGTATTACATAATAAACAGCCCTCTTAGTAATATATCAAAGCACAGAGCTGTGACAAACGATCAAGAAAAATCTTATTCAATCAGCTTTTACCAGTTGTCTTTCCCGGATGAAATTACGTATCGGCATGAAAAAGTTTCTAACAAAGAGTTTTGGAGCGTTGGCGTCAAAGACTTCGAGCTTAAGGGTTTCGTGTCATCAGTGGGACACAATTTCTTACGGGACTGTACTGCCAATAGTGTCATACCACTTCGAACCTATATTGTGGCATCACAACGCAAAATATTAATGTACTATGGTTCCCAGGCTGGTGGAACACTTTCGATTTAATCTTACTTTGGCGACTTGGCCTTCTTCAGCTGCTGTAGATAGAGCTCTAAGCATGAGAATGCTGCATTGCATTTTAATAGTTTTACTGAATCGCAAAATGTATCAAAATGTTTACAAAGCGCTGATGGTTAAAAATCTGCAAAACTATTTCGATACGACCGTGAATTTCCAGCTGACTTGTGGCCCACATACCGAAATTATGCGACACGAACCTGAACTGGACCGGCAAAATGGAAGGTGTTCATGGATTGTTTCCGAGTATTTTGGAAGAAGTAACCGAAGTCTCCCGTGGTTTGTTACACAGAAATTGGATTTCGTTTGATGTCGTACCCCATCTATCTTTCTACCTGAACTGCATTGAAAATATCAACACAACACTACAAAAGATCGTCTCTGTGTCTTCTGTGTCTTCTTTGGAAACATATTTCTTCCACATTCACTTGCTGTTGGCAACAGTGACGCTCGCTCTACTCTTCACGTTCAAGCCTGTATTCATTACTGCCTGGCTCAGTCTCAGGTTCCGTGTTCTTTTTTTTTCTTGCAGTGTTGGTAGTGCGTTAACAATTACACACAGCAGTACTATGGATAGGTTTATTGATCAAAAGTTGGCAGAAATGCACCTCATATATTGGTTTACTGAATGCAACAGATGGGCGCCACAGCGATGCTGTGCTCAGCTGTTCCCGCAGCGACGACAACCACATGACAATACTTTAGCATCTGAAGGCTGTTGCATCACTCTGTTTTTATGTCGTACTTTGAGTGATTGCAGATTGCAGGTTTTTTTTTTTACTGTTAGGAATGTATTTTTACGAAAAAAAGAAATGCGGGTAACTAAGTGAATAATGATAGTAATTTTGACGACTTGTATGTCCTGTCCTACCCCAGTTAACCAAACGGGAAAGGGGACCTACAGTTTAACGTGGAATTAGAACCACGTGTCGTTTGTAACGGTTCCTCACATCGTCGAGAGGTGAAGGTTAGGTTAAAATGCAGGCTGAAAAATCCAAGGCCCGACCGGGATTCGATTCCGCGATTTCTTGGTTTTCCGTCAAGCGCTTTACTCCCCCCCCCCCCCTCTTCCGTTTTTTTTCCGTCGTGTCCTCGGCATTTGGTCTGGGTGGACGTTGTATTACACCCCTTCCATGTTCAATGTTGAATACTTCACTCGCTGAGCTACTGTGCCGGTACCTAGAGACCACCAGATCCAATACTAACTGAATAAATCGTAGTCTGCACTGCCGCATAATGAACAAAATACGAGCATTCCGAATATCAGACCAGCTGTGTCATTGTGTTGAAGGGTTGCTAGCAAGTAGAACGCAGAATGTCGTTTTCAACAGGGAGAAATCTTCATACGTAAAAGAAAATTCGGGGAGATCCCAAGGAGGTGTTACAAGAATGTTACTCTTTACAATACGTGTAAATGACCTAGTGGATAGCGTTGGAAGTTCCGTAAGGCTTTTTGTGGATGATGCTGTTGTATGCAGAGAAGTCATAAAGCTAGAAAATTGAAGCAAAATGCAGGAAGACCTGTAGGGGATCGACGCTTGGTGGAGGAATTGATAGTTGACCCTTAACGTAAGGAAAAGTAGCGTATTGCGCGTAAGTAGACAGAAAGACCTTTTATTGTTCGATTACACGATCGCAGAACACTGGCAGTAATCACACCCATTAAATATCTGGGAGTGCGCATACGATAAAATTTAAAGTGGAATAACGGCATAGAACATTGGAAGATCTTCAGGAAATGTTGTGCATCCATGAAGAGGTAGTTTACAAAAATATCGTTCGACAGTTACTTGAATAGTGCTTGTTAGTTTGGGATTCATAGTAAGAGTAGATAGGACTGATAAAGAAAATAGGGGAAATCCAGAGAAGAACAGCGCGTTTCATCACAGGTACAAGTAGTAAGCAAAAAAGAACCTGAAGGTAAAACTAGAGAGATTCGAGCTCGCACTGAACATTCGTTCTTCTTACGGGCCATACGTGACAGGAACAGGAATGGGGGGGGGGGGGGGGGGGTGTGACAGTTGTACACGTAGTACCCACCGTCACACATCGCAAGTTGGCTTGCGGAGTATAGACGTAGATGTACATTATCGCTCTGTAACTAGCCAGCGGAGACTAAGGGTCCTTATACCAAAACACTCAGAAAGTATCCGTGAGCAACCTTTGAAATGTTGTCTGTGGATCCCTGGTACGCCCTGGAGAAGTATCACATCAAAACACTATATTGTCGTAGAAAGAAAATGAGGAAACGTGAGGGAGAAGTAGACGAGGAAGACACGGCGCTGGCTAGCGGATGTGAGGCTTCCGCGTGCAGCGTGGCGACGTGGGCGCCTGTGTATTTTGGGCGCCGTTCTTGGCAGGCCCCGGCAGCCCTGACCTTCGCCGGCCGTGGCCCACTTGGCTCCGCACCTCGTGTTCCGCCGAGGTGGGGGCGGCACTGCAACTAGTGCTCTCTCAATATCTTCTCTGCGGTACGCACCGACACCCGAGCTCAAGCCATTATCAATAACACACGCTTGCACGATTTCTGATGATAACAGAAACTCGAGTACATCTATATCTGCAACTGCATCTGTTCTGCGCAGGCCACCTTTTGCATGTCCAAAGGAACTCTGCATCGTAATCAGAATAACACAGGCACTGCAATATCGCATTTATCTGTCGGTGCCGGGCAAGCGACTTTCAAGTACAACGTCTGACTTGTACAGGAATAGACATAATGAATGTACGAGTACAGGTCGTAGACACATGGCTGACGAAATACGGAGGTCTGGCCGTGAGTCGTGCACAGATAGTCAAATGGTTAGGCGACCGCTCGCGATAAGCGGGAAATCCAGGTTCGGCTCCCAGTCCGGCGCAAATTTTCACTGTCGTCATTCCATTCAACAGCTGATGGTATCCTTATTTGCAATTGCGAATTCATTCGACTGCCGTTAAGAATCCGTGTGGCCTTGAACTCTGATTTCACCTTCATGGTCTTTTCGCGAGATGTGCGTAGGAGGAAGCAATATGCTCAAATGTGTGTGAAATCTTATGGGACTTAACTGCTAAGGTCATCAGTCCCTAAGCTTACACACTACTTAACCTAAATTATCCTAAGGACAAACACACACACCCATGCCCCAGGGAGGACTCGAACCTCCGCCGGTATCAGCCGCACAGTGCATGACTGTAACGCCTCAGACCGCTCTGCTAATCCCGCACGGCAACAAGCAATACATTTTTTCACCCTTATAGGAACGTACTCTCGAAACTTGAACAGTAAACCATGTGGCAGTATAGAACGTCTCTCTTGGAGCGCCTACCAATGGAGTTGGTTGATGATTTCCGCGACGCTTTCGTGATATCTGAATGAACCTGTAACGAAACGCGGTGCTCTTCTTTGGATCTTCCCTATTTCTTTTATCACACCAATCTCGTACGAATCCCATACTGAGAGCAGTGTTGAAGCATTGGTTGAAGGAGGGTTTTGTAATCTACTTCCTTCGTCGATGGACTACATTTACTGAAGATTCTTCCAGTGAACCTTAGTCTGGCGTCTGCCTTCCTGCGATTAGTTTTATGCGATCGCTTCACTTTAAATCCATCCGTACGCATATTTGTAAATATTTTGTGAAAGTAACTGCATCCAGTGATTGCTATGCAATTGTGTAATCACAAACTGACGAAATAATTAGTATACTTCTTTAGAGGTTTGCAATTCACTCAAGACTTATTTTTGTAACAGTGCATATGGAGTATTTGAAATTACAACATTTATAGATCAATAGCATAAGAGGTTCTGAGGTACCAGGCATCGACCCACGCCGAAACACCCATCTTTTAGTACCTGGTGTAGCCTCCACGGGCGGCGATGTAGGCGTTGACTCTGGCATCCAGTCGATCGAACAGATGGCGAATACTTTACTGGAATACGTTATTCGATGCCTGTTAGACCTATTCGTGCTGGCCAAGACAGTTGCTACATGTCTTGCAGAGCACTTTGAGTTTCAAGAGCAGTGTGTGGGCGAGCATTATCTGGTTGGAACATCACATCGCCTTCCTATTGCAAGTGTGGAAAAAGCCAGGTCTAACAGCATTCTGCACATACCGTGCCTGGTTAGCGTCCCCTCCAGAAAAATCAAAGGTGAACGAGAATTGTAGCTTATCCCACACCACACCATAAGGAGTGAACGGACTAGTGTGTCTTGGACGAATGTACCTCGAGAGAGGTGTGCAGGCAGAATCTGCTTTCATCGCTGAAGACCGCGTAGCTCCATTCCATTTTCCAAGTGATCCTCTGACGACATGAGTTGGACCGTGCACGTCGATGCTGTGGCGTGAGTGGAAGATGGGCTAGAGCTGTGCGTGCCATTAGTCCCGACGCTGATTACCGACCGGTTCGCAACAGTTCTTGTTGACACGTCTGGGCTGACAAGCTCTCTTATCTGTGCTGTGATAGGTGTACGATCTGCCACTGCTGCGCATACAATAAGACAATACTGGCGGGCGTCTGTGCTGCATCGGCGTCCAGAACCTCCTCCACAGGTGTGAGATGTTCACTTGACGACTGATACCAGCATCGCTGCACAACCGACGCAACACGTCCAGCTTGTGTGGAACTTCTCCGAAAGTATTATCCTGCCATTCGGAAGACCACAATTTGATCCCTTTAAAACGCACTCACTTGGCTGTAGGAAGCACGAATGCACATATTTGCACCACACTTGAGCCTTCTGGCAGTGAGAATTCTCTATTAAAGGGTAGATGCAGATGGCGTCTCGTAGCTAACTGGTGGCGGTCGACGTTGAAACCATTATCAGCACATCTACTATCCCCCAGGCGGAATACGCCGTCATCGGATCAAAATGGACGTCGTCTTTCCAGATGTACCAATTTTTTTCCAGCAGTATACAATAATAGGTCTTTCTGTCTATGTTTACGCAGTACGTTGCATTCGTTTATGTTGAGGATCAGTTGCCATTCCTGCATGAAGCGTGGATCCTCTGCAGGTCTTCCTGCATTTTGGTGCAATCTTCTAGTGTTGCGACAGTATCATCTGGGAATAGCGTAATGGAACATACGACGTTATGAGTCATTTATATGAGGGCATGCTGAAATGTAATGTCACCGAATTTTTTGTGTGAAAATTCTTAAAGCCTTAAGACTTTTCACATAAAAATTTGGGAGACATTACTTTCCAGCACACCCTCGAATATATTGTGAAGAATAATGGGTCTATAATGCTTACTTTATGTACACCCGAAGTCACTTTTACTTCTGAAGACTAATCTCCATTGAGAATAACATGTTGCGTGCGGTTTGCTAGAAACTCTTCAGTCGGATCACACAGTTGGTCTGATATTCCATACACTCGTATTAATACCTTTGGCAGACAAGGAGTGTAGAGGTATCGATATATACTTCCAAATCAGATGACTGCCTGCCAACACTCTGGGTTAATACCAAAACTCCTGCTCAGTGCTTTACGGAATGAGAACATACGATACTGTGGATTGTGGATCGTTAGTAGGGTGAGGAGGTCAAGGTCGGCAGGCACCTTGCACTTTCAGGCAGAAGCAGGCTAGTAACACTGCTGGTATATATCCACCTACCTCCTTTCACATCTGTAATTCTTTTCAATACAACAATGACAGCATATCACTCATTTTAGTTAAATGCGTGACACAAGACATGTGTAATATGTACATTAAGTGTCCACAAATCTTTAGGGTCAAAACTGTCCACACTGTGTGTTTTGAGACGAGGAATGAATATTGGGAAATGAATGAAATGTCGTGTGACTAGGGCCTCCCGTCGGGCAGACCGTTCGCCTGGTGCAAGTCTTTCGATTTGACGCCACTTCGGCGACTTGCGCGTCGATGGGGATGAAATGATGATGATTAGGACAGCACAACACCCAGTCCCTGAGAGGAGAAAATCTCCGACCCAGCCGGGAATCGAACCCGGGCCCTTAGGATTGACATTCTGTCGCGCTGACCTATCAGCTACCGGGGGCGGACGGGAAATGAATATTTCAGATGGTGCGAAGTTTTGAATGAGGGACAAGTGTGAGTCACATGCTAATAAAGTGGTTAAATTTCGTAATAAACAACCAACAGAATCTACACACACCTATGGATTGGGGCCAGATTTTATGCTTATTTTTAACAATTCAACCATTGATTCTTGGTGAAACGTTGTGTATTGTATTCACATGAACACTTTTTTTGTCTTTTTTGCAAATCTTTTACTTTCGTACGACTTCTACATTCAACAGCTTAAAAATATGGAGCATTCCACCACATGATCCACCGTCTTCTTTACATCTATATCTCAAGAAGCCTAATGCCGTAATTTAACACAATAAAAATGGCTACGAATAATGAATTTAAATCTATGATTATTAATATGCTTCTCAACAGAAAAGAAGGAAGTCAGATCCCCACTGTACTTAGTGAACAACACTGATGGACCAAAAAGGCAATGGTGTAATTTGCCATTTACAAGTTACATTTTGTACTAGGAGAGTAATAGTCTGAAGAGAAAGGGTTTCCTTGTGTTTTTTTGTATCTCACAGACGTTAGGTAGATGTTACAGCAATTTAAATGATAATAATCTGCCGTCATGGATGTTGGGGTTCGTAAGATCAAATACCTAAAGTTCAGTTGTACTGTGTAGGACAAATGGGCCAGTCAGTGTGTACTAGTTTCAGAGAACAACTGAGGACCTGGAGACCAAAGAAGCCAGATTCTTCCTTTGATGAACATTGCTTAAACAAGAAGCACAAATATTTAATAGTTATACATACAGAGTGAAAGGGTGCGAAGTTGACTGTGTTAGAAATTTTAGAATTTGAAAGGAAAAGCCATATGTTTGGGTCCCTGCATTTATTACTGAACTAGACTACATACAGTTTTTCACCCCGTTTTAGATAATTTTGCAACTTCTACATAGGAGTGTAGCTGATAATTCTAGAACCCTGGTACCATCATTCATAGATAGGTAATCACACAAATACCCGTTCCTACGCAGATATATCTATTTCAGTCCATCTTTTGCAGTAGTTAGAGTAAATGTTATCCTTAGGAATGACATGAGATGTAATTAAAATAAGAACAGAGATAATATTTATAGTTTTAAATCGAGAAGCGGTAGATTAGGTAATTGACATATGTTTGCCTTTGTTTGGGCGCCCTCTTTAGAATCCTGAGTTTTTCCTGGCGTATATAATTTTCAAACAACTTACGGGAATCCAGCCAGCTAATATTAAAACTGGAGTTTGCCTTGAAAATGGCTGGGTGTGCTCCCGCCGAAATATCGGCGCTCCCTGTTAATATTACCTGGCTGAATTCCCGTTAGTTGTTTGAAAATCAGTTGTGCACTGGAAACCGGGCGTAGGATTCGAAACAAAGGTTATACTAAAGTAAAATTTTGTGAAACAAGGTAAAAAGTGTTAGGTTTAGTCTATAAAATCATTTTAACGTCTTTCATTTATAGTCCTTTTTTTCAGTGTGCTACACATATGCAATACTGGGATAAGGGGGAATGGCATGAGCGTAGGTAGCAAAAATTTATAATCAAATTTCTACCTTCTGAATCAGTTTATTTTGAAAGCACATTTAGAAATGTAACAAATTAGTTATACATTATTCTTTTAGTAATTGAGTCTTCTGAATGAGTTCTTGTCTTTGTCGACTCCGGACAAAAGTGTATTTTTTTCCCCTTGCAAATTCACATTCATTGTTTTGGTTAGTTCATAGGATCACTGTAACTAAGACATTTTCCAGATACGTTTTTTGTTCCCTTAGAAGCTGCACGTTGGTAGATGCCAAATCATACAAATAGCGTGAATAATTGGCTCTTGCCGTCATTTTTAAGCTCCATATTGTCGGTTTGTTTTTAATATACTGTCGAAGACTACTGCACCCTTTGAAAGCTATCACTATTTCGACTGCCCAAGATATTAACTGAACTAAAACTAAATACTGCGCGAACAGGTCTGGGAAGATACCGACCGGCGTCAGCCTATGGGCGTCATTGGATGCGGATGTAGGGGGACATGTGGTCAGCACAAAGCTCTCCTGGCCGTTGTCAGTTTTCATGACAGGAGCCGCTACTTCTTAATCAACTGGCCTCACAAGAGCTGTGTGCGCCTCGCTTGCAAACAGTGCTCGGCAGACCCGGACGGTCACCCATCCAAGTGTTCAAGTGTTTGCCAAGTCCAAGAGCCCTTAACTTCGGTGATCTGAGCTATCGATACTGCTCAGGTAAATTTCGCAGACAAGCATGTGGGAAGGTTGTAAACTAATGTAGAATTTTTCCATTGCTTCTTCTTTTTAGAAGTCTGGTTTCATGCGGCCAACCATGAATTCCTCTCCTGAAGTAACCCCTTCATTCCCGAGTAGCATTTGCACCTTACACCTTCACTTATTTGCTGGAATACATTCCAACCTATCTTCCCCAACACTTTTTACCCTCCACAGTTCCCTCCAGTGCTATTGAGGCTATAACCTGATGTCTTAACACATTTCCTATTATTCTATTATTTGGTGCCTTATTCTTGCTTCTTTCTTTTTTTTTCTCCGATTCTGAGGAAAAACTTATTCCTTATCTTATCAGTCCGCCCTACCTTTAACAGTCTTATGTAGCACCACATCTCAAACGCTTCGATTCCCTTCTGTTTCGGTTTTTCCACTGTCCATGATTCGCTGTCATACAATCCTGTGATCCAAACGTACATTCTCAGAAGTTTCTTCCTCAAAATTTCTTGAGGAAATAACACGTACCTAAAGACTGTGATAATATTACTAGGTGTACTAAGTTTCTGAGCACTAAAAAGGTATAAATATTGGTTTGTTGAAAACAGCGTTTGTTGCTCATTCGTAAAAGTAACCGTAAATGCTCACTGTCGCACATAGACACACTGGCAGAGTTACTACGTACGCCCAGGAGACATTACGTTGTAACAACGGCACTAGCACTGGTGAAGGCCTCGATCGAGACCTGACAATCGGCTCTGGCTTGAACAGTCAGCGTTGATAAACCAACAGTTCGGGCAGCTTCGTTTGCGGTGTGGTCGTGGGCACCTCCAAATACGACAGCTCCTTTCTGCCATTCTCGCCTGCACATCGACCTGTCTTAATCCGTATAGTCGACAGGCACACAGACGCCCCTCACTGTCAACTTATGTTAGCGGTCGCGAATCTCGTGACCGTATGGTGCCAGTTCTACAACACCGTCGGCGCTTCAGTGCGATGAGGATTGTTTACTAAGATGATTGATATTCTGGGCGGTGAACGTATATAACATGAGTTAATTTCACATGCATATCGTAGAGGGAACAAAAATAGTCAAAAAAATTAGTGTTTTATACTTACAGAGCAAATATTTAATACTATATGTGCTGATTAAAAGCATATTGTCCACATAATCAAAGGATCTCACATGCGGTCAGCATATCAGTGACGAATTGTAAGTTTAATGACTTCACTGTAATAACTCAATATGCGCATTAATGTTCATTTCCGTACGAATCCTTATTATACCTCGACCGTGCCTGTCTAAGGGTGTACCACTTATTATTATTGTTCCTTTCAAAACAAACATCGTTAGTTGTAGTGATTCAAGCGTTCGGTGGAATACTAGAAGAAAACAGGACAGATGCAAGTAGGACTCGCCCTCTGAAGGCCCCGTACAAACCTAATTTTGTATACAGACGGCTCATCTATTCCTGTAATCGAGTAACTCGACGTTTTTGAATGTTACCAACATTGAAACTGTCAAGACATTGGTTTCGGGAATTCTAAGACTATCGAGAATGTTTTAAGTTTGAAGTCGGATAACAAATGACAAAATAAATGTTTTTCGTGTGATCTAATTACAAATTAACAATTGTCGGATCTTTCCCTTTTACTTGTGCTGTCAAACTTTCCTTCTTGCGATATTACATGATTGTAGGTCAACGGGAAGTACCCTATAGGCGTAAAGCGTAATTTTCGAGTATCAAAATATGTGACATAAATGGCTGTATCTTTTGATTGTATTGACTTAGAATCGTAAGTTTTGCGCACCACCAAGGAGTCATGGACCTTACGTGATATAATTTTCAACCTGACATACGTATAGCTTCCTGAGAAAAAGGAGTCTTGACAGACGGACGCATAGAGTCAAACAACAATTTTTTTCGTGTGATATAATAATAAATTCACAAGTTTGGGATTTTTCTCTTACGTGTACTGTGAAACATTGCTTCTTGCCAAATTTCAGGCCTGTAGGTCAACGGGGCGTACCGTAAGGTAAGGGGCCCTAATATCGTTCCTGCTCCAAATTCCGTCCCCCTAGAAATTTTGAGTTTCGACAGTTGGTAACAAATATTTAGCACGGCGTTCATGTGTGACTTCAGTCCATTGTTTTGTTTAGAGAGTATGTTGTGTGTAGCACTTGTAGCTTCCGTGTACGAGGGTATTCAGTTTTTAATGCTGAGGTGAGTTAGTACAGCTGGCGAATTAACAGCCTGCAATTCCTAGTGTCAGCACAGATTTGCGTTCAAATATTGTGCTGTGTTTCAGTCGTATGTTGCAGTCAAGAGTTTATTACATGTTTCTGTAGCGGCCTTTGCAATAAATGTGCGGATTTTTCGTAATTTCGTCTCCCGTACATTTCTTTTTTCGTCCCAGCGTCGAAATTTGGAACTTATTAAAAACTGATTTTATTTCATATCTATAATGATTACTTTACTTTTTCAAATGAGAGAATGCAGGCAGAGAGAAATGGATATGCTACACGAAATGTTTGGTTTGTTATCACGAAACACGCTCTTCATCTGCACCAGTGGTTCCCAACTTGAGGGTAATTACTCCCTGAAGAGTAAAGTGAAATTTTCTTATTGATAAAAACAAAAAAGGCTCCATTGTGTTTTGGACACGAAATACATAATTTTTAAAAGGTCGTTAACATTAACATTACTACACAAGAGTGTAATATTGATTACATAAGTTACCAACAATACATTGTTTTCAAATATTATAATTAAAGTGTGACAAAATGTGGTGCAGGTTATAGCTTGTGAAACGAATGTATGGACAGCATGTTCCTCACATAGTCCACCCAGTGCACACATACTTTCCATTTTTACCATGTTTTTACGACAGCAAAATTGACACTTGTACGTCACATATGCTTAAACATCTCATGAAAATGTTTGCGGGGTGTGGGTGAAGCAAGTGTCTGTAGGGAGAGGAATTGTGGAGAGGAAGCTAGTTTTATAAGTGTTTGCCCTCAACGTGGATAGTCAGTTATCTTTCCTGGCGAGAAGCATTCGCTATGCGCTGAGAATTACTTATCATTCTATAAAAAGGTTGTTGGAAGTGAGAAATACTAATTGTCTCACTGACTAATTAGTTAGTGATGTAACGAAACAGCTACAGAAAAACGTGTAACTATGTTTTTCATTGTAAAGTTTAGTTAGGCGCTAATGTTGCTGTGGCGGCGTGAGGGTGGGGTGGAGGGGCTACTAACGAATATCCGTTAACACTCAGCGGTTATGGTCTCAGAAAGATTGGGAACCAGTGCGATAAGGATTACGTTTTTACTGACTGAAGTACGAAATCCTAATGACGAGACTCGAACGCATTATGGGCAGAATTCTAATTTTACGCTCTAGGTTGCGGTCAAACTGACACCAACATTGTGGAAGTCCACCGACAACCGACTCTTTCGAAGACGGCCGATCTTTTCAAATCAGCACTACAGTGTGTGCGGGGTCTAATTCCAGCCGACCTCGTCGTCCGAACGTACATGCTAAGAATGACAATCGGTAAAATTGAAGTTTTTTTCCGATCGGATCGGGCGACTTTGTCACAGAAAATATGCACAGTGGGAAACAGATAAGCTTAAATCAAGAAAGGAGTCTGTGGCATCCTGAAGATGACAAATACTATAACAGAGATATGCCCGGAATCTATGGTCTGTAATCGCAACTTTACTGGAAACCACGGGTAAGTAACGACTTCAAAATTTAATAATAATCAATTGAACGTTGCCTTATATTGTACCACGCATATTCTGTGGCTGTTTACCCGTTTTATCCTCATGTACTTAATGTAGTTGCAATCTTTCTTGTAGTATGTTGCCTGTTCTGTTGTTGTAGCATGTTATCTGTTCTGTATGCTACCGCCAATTGTATTGCTTCTTTCCTCATGATGTTTCACAATCTATGGGTTAGTTTGTTATAAGATGTCAGAGTGTGCCATGTGTTTCTGTTGTATAAAGCGTCACAGTCCTGGAGAACTTTGCGTGTTCCTTTCTGTTGTGTGATTATTACTGTTGCAGTTTTATGTGTGTGTTTAGTGTGTATTGTATTTATTTTGCATGCCTCAGGTGTAGCCATTCTATCTCTCTGTCTCTCTCTCTCTCTCTCTCTCTCTCTCTCTCTCTCTCTCTCTCTCTCTCTGTGTGTGTGTGTGTGTGTGTGTGTGTGTGTGTGTGCGTGTGTGTGTGTTTGTGTGTCTGTGGGGTAGCTGCGCTCAGCATTGAGGTTATCAGCGCCCTTACGAACATCAGTTGAAATTAATATGGATAAAGCGTAGACCATGGAAAACCGAGATAAAATGGCACTTAGTAGCCATTTTCTGTAGGAATTTGTCTCATCATATTTAGTTCCTTCAAATAGCTGTTCTGGGTTCTGTTTAGTCTGCTTATGACGTACTTGAGTCTGGTCTGGTTGTGTGTGGTGGTGTGGTTTGATCTGTTGAGAATTACGGTACTGGATGTTGTGGCTGCTTGTACTCAGAAAACTGTTATTGATGGTTTTATGTTTATAATGCGACGATTGCCTGTCAAAATCTGTGCATTTATTTTGTTAAATGATATGCTGGTAGAGTTTTGAAATTCATCACTGTTCTGATTAGCATATTAGTTTTGTGAATCTTGAGCAATTTATATATCAGTATTTTATCATAGGTATTAAGTAAAAACCCACTAACGATGCTACGACTGTGGTGAAACACGTCTAGGTGAAAACGAAGTAAACTGCGTTCTTGCAAAAACCTAAAATCCGTTAATTTCCATTAATTTCTGCAGTGATAGAAACCTAATTTAAAATTACTGATGTGTCAACACAGCATAGAATTCAACTTTTACACGACGACACAAGCTCAGCACAAAAGGCTGTGGGGTGGTAGGACTGGACGAAGTGAAACATCAATCACCATCGACAGTTGCACTGAACATTTATTTGGCACATTTAAAAAAGACAAATAACAAATAAAACCATCAACACATTTTTAAAATTACCATTTAGGTGAGAGCAAGTTACTTCAAAATGTAAACATTCATAATCCACGGCACTTATGGCCTATTATACATTCAGTGACATGGGTTAAAATTTATTTACTCAAAAACTAGGATCAACTTCAAGAACAATTTAGTAAAATTTAACGTGGAAATGTAGTCTTTCATTACTGCAGTGATTGGTATTATCAAAGTAATTCAGAGTACAGGCAACAACAAATCAGATAGCCGGCCGCTGTGACCACAGGTTCTAGGCGCTTCAGTCTGGAACCGCGCGACCGCTACGATCGCAGGTTCGAATCCTGCCTCGGGCATGGATGTGTGTGATGTCCTTAGGTTAGTTAGGTTCAAGTAGTTCTAAGTTCTAGGGGATTGATGACCTCAGAAGTTAAGTCCCATAGTGCTCAGAACCATTTGAACCACTCATCTGTTTCCAATACAGGCTCGGCATGGACCCCCAAACGGGAGCAGCAACGTTCACGAATAGGCGCTAAAAATCCCAGAGGTTGTGGGTATCTACAACAAACACAATAATCCATTAGAGCGCATCATCTGTAGGATTAATCAACCTATTTTAATGAACATCAGTTAAGCAGTACAAATCTATTATCTTATGCGCGTAAGGCCAATTATACATTAAGCCGTGAGCGAACTAGATACACGACCTGCTTAACTCCGTCGTGTGATATAAATACAATAACCAGGCGGCACTTAGACAAGGACCAGCCAAACTGTTTTCAGTGGCGGTTAACACTGACAGTAGCAATCTACAAACAGAATGTATCAGCATTCCAGTCTATAGTAAATGTTAATCATCACATCACATACATCTCTCACTAGAACCTTGCGTACTAAACATGTTGAATTAACTCATTCGAGGACAGACTCAGTAGGAGCAGTAACGGCCGACGAAGAAAATCGTCTACAGCACTGAGCCCAGTAGTCGATTCCGGCCACAATTTACAGCACAAGCAAGGCCCTTGCCCTCTTGCTTGTTCGACGAAGCCAGCCGCCGCAGATCCCGGTGCCAGGAGACATGCAGGAAGCGAGATACACGGACGGCCTCCCAGTAACGTGACTGCTTCCACGCCGGCGATATTTGCTACGGCGCCGTCACCCGGGTAAACAGCCCCTTTTAGATGTGCTCTTCCTGCTGCCTCTCACAGGGCTTGTATTGTCCGCCAGACTTCCCAAACGACGTTACCGCTAGGCATCCCAAAGCAAAATCCTCTCGCTACTTGCAAGAGCTTACCCCTCGCTCGCCGGCCGCGGTGGTCTAACGGTTCTAGGCGCTCAGTCCGGAACTGTGCGACTGCTACGGTCGCAGGTTCGAATCCTGCCTCGAGCATGGATGTGTGTGACGTCCTTAGGTTAGTTAGGTTTAACTAGTTCTAAGTTCTCGGGGACTAATGACCACAGATGTTAAGTCCCATAGTGCTCAGAGCCATTTGAACCATTTTTTTACTCCTCGCTCCCCGTTCGGCCCGGTAGGTGGCGCCACCGCGCGCTCTGCGCACACGACTGGAAAGACTACCCATACCAACGGCGGGAATATCGCTGATCGAGCCACACGGCTCAGTTACATTATGATATTATTGGAAAATTTGTTACACACCGCACGTTGATATATGAACATTTTACATCATGTAATTAAAAATAATTCAGTATGTCACAACGGTTAAACTGTATTATGTTGAGGAGATACATACCTGCTGATGAAGTATTCTTTAAATGCTTCACGAGTCTCATATGCACTCCGTGAAGACCGATTACAATATATTGCGCCTTTTTCAAAGTCATTATTATTATTGTTATCATCTTTCTTGTAGTGGTTAGCACTGCTGTTCACTGACAGAGACTCGTTCTCACTTGTGTCAGGGTATCAATGACCAAGTCGTGTAGTAGGCAAACACATTTGGCAACGGTACAGCACGTTCAGGATATAACAAGCTCTGCCTTGTGGGATTGCCATTTGCTTACAAGGATTCCAAAGGCACATTAAATTGCTCGTCTGGCTCTAGCTAGGCGGTAGTTGAATATTTTTTTTGGTGAGCCACATTGCGTTGGATGTGATCTTATCAAGTAGTCCTTCAGAGGATATCCTTGATCACCCAGCAGTACGTGAGGTGCGATAACTTCTGCTCGCGGCTGTAGTTTACTGGGTGGTACATTGAATGAGTTATTTCCCGGGCGATGATTGACGGCAGTATCGAAAAAGACACCCCTGTCGCTCGGACTCCCATATGCTCCTACATCCACCATTGTAAATGACGTCTGCAGTGCCGTGAAGGTGGATACAGAAGTACTTTTTCTAATAGTAGTACGTCCTCGTGGATCCCGATTTAGGAGGAATATCTTACGCAGATGTCTTTGCTTTTAGTGCTTCCTACGAAAATGGGAAGTTCCACAAACGCTGGTAATCAATCACTATTTTGCGAAAATTTTCAGTAATCATAGCAGGCACATCTTTTGTACGCAGTTTCACACAGATGGCTTTACGCGTTTGGTAATGAGTATTGGCGATGTATTAGTGGCTATTCTTAATGAGAATGCCAATGATCTGAAGACCATTACTGCAGAAAAAAATCTGAAACAAAATTTTATTTATTTCACCCATCTTTGGTGAAAGTACAGATGGGTTAAGATGCCGCATACCTTGAATGTTATGTTTTTGACGTGTCACGCAAGCGATGACAAGAGTTTCTGTACAATGCTCCCATTGGCTATTTCCACCATGACGCGTTGCCAACAAATGCTCACAAACTCAGTAAGTCCACTACGCTTCTATAAAGACATCGGTTCTTTTTTATTGTGTTATCATTTAACGCATATTAGTGCGAGCGATTCGTTGATAACTGGTTATCATATGTGTATCTTTAGCTTCCCACATGAAAGCAAAATGGCCGAATTTAAAAGACACTTATCGACAGGAACTTTTGCAGAAAAAGCTGCCAGCAGGTACAGCGTCAGTGAGCAGTTATTCTAAATGGAAATACTGTCACCAAATGCATATTTTTCAAGGCACTTATGCTTTAATGATTCTCGTCGTAAATGTTCCAAAACCTCAGAAATCCTACACAATAGTTCAATGGTCACGTAACCGACGTACAAGTTGTATCATGTAATGAAGGAAATCCACCTGAAGAGAATTCATTTTCAGAAGAAGCCAATGATGAAAGATGCCACTGTTTGACTCCATACGGAAGTGTTACGGGTACAAAATTATACAAATCGGCAGAGAAAAGGCCTCGAAAAGGAACAGATCCACTTTATGATCTTATAGAACAGCAGAAATGTAAGGCAGTATCCGTAGGAGCAATAAGTTCCAAGAAACAGAGTGTGAAGAGTATGAAGAAGACTTTCTTTCTCATGAGTTTATTGTCACATTTTCATGCCATACCACAGCATCTGAAATTTGTCACTAGACATAAATTTCAACAGGTACTGAATGAAAATCTGGTTATGTATCAACGATGCCCACACTCCTTACAACCAATTCCTCACCAAGTCCGTCAGGTTCAGAACACTAGAGTCACAACTGCCGCTAAAATTCAGGAACAGTATATGAAATCGAAAATTCTATGTCACAAGGTACCACACATTCTTTAATGTGGCACAATGAGGAATATATAATTTCTACATTTTAATCGTTTGTAAATTGTAATTAGATATTTTTGTAATTTTTTTGTTTCAAATCAGCAACATTATTTCTTTATTAATTGTGAACTATCGATTGCTCGAATTGAGGGATGCATATGAATTGCGAGCAAATTCAAATAGTTATTGTATCCTGTTCGTAATAGCTCGTAACACAGTTTCACAAGAGGTCCCCAGTGGTGAGATCGACTTTTTGAAACCTTATATACAGTGATATAGGTTAAGGTGCATGATATCACAACCTTCAGCCATTCACCATGGGAGGCCCACATTCGTGAGTAACGCACGAAAAAAGGAAAAAAAAAAAGTAATTTCGCGTGACGCTCTACAGATTTAAAAATAGCAATGACATACAGACTCCTTGTGCAGCGTAACGGTTAAGCACAGTATTTACATGCAAACGGTTGTGGATTCGAATCTTCTTAAGTGTCTAAAAACTTTCTGTTGTTAAATCTCTATTGAAATGACATTAATCATTATTTGTATCCAGTTATTTGGTTTAAATGTAATTTTTTTATGCATTCCTTCAACACGTCATACCAATCATAGTATTAAACTTTTTCATTTGTTCTTATTTTTCCTTGTATCATTCTTTTTCCACTTGTAATCTTTATTCATGTAATTTCAATAATTATTACTTATTATCTTCGATTTAATTTCTTCCGTTCTAGCGTCTTATATTTTTGTCCATGTTATTGCATTCATTATTTATGTTCCTCATTTTACTTGAATTGAGTATTACTTATAATATCGTCATTTGTTTAAATCTTCTTTTGCGTTATTTTGTCAGAAGTGCAGTACTCAAAAAAATATGAATTGTTTAACAATTAAAACATCTTGACCCTATGGCAAAATGTGTATAAATAGATTGTTTTGTCTTTGTTTTCCAACCAATAGATCGGTATTTTAAGATATGTGAACTATTATTATAGATAAATAAAAACAATGAAAATCACATGCATAAATATTTCAAATGGAGGAGAATGACTCAAAGTTAAAATAAGAGTAAATAAAATAGTTAATACAATATTAATTTGACATGCCAAATGAACAGCAAAAAAAAAAAATTACATTTAACTCAATTAATTGAATAGAAATAATGATCAAAGTCAATGCGATACGGATTTAAAAATAAATTTTAAAGCTCCTTACGAGATTTGAACCCACAACCTTTTGGATATAAGGCCTCAACATTAACCGATACGCTACCGACCAAATCCATATATTGTTACTATTTTTAAAGTTGCAGAGATCCACGTGAAATTTTGAAATTTTTTTTCTTCGATTACTCGCAAAGGAGGGCACACCAGGGTGAATGGCTGCAGGGTGTGATACCTGGGGCTTAGCCCACATGACCGTATATATGGTTTCAAAAAGTCGATCCCCCCGCTGAGGACTTCTTATTTGTGTGTGATGCTCTTCTGAGTAGTACTTTTCAGTTGATGTAGAGCAGCAGTTATACGTCAGCCGCTGTTTTCTGAACGAGATATTAAATAGTGTGAATAAATAAAAGTTACCGTTTGATTGCGTATAGCCTCGCTTCCGCTGAAATACATTTTCTAAGTTTGGATTCCTTTTCAGTATCACTGATGAGTAAATGAAAGAACTTTTTTTTTTTTTTTTCTGAGCACTATGGGACTCAACTGCTGAGGTCATTTGTCCCCTAGAACTTAGAACTAGTTAAACCTAACTAACCTAAGGACATCACAAACATCCATGCCCGAGGCAGGATTCGAACCTGCGACCGCAGCGATCTTGCGGTTCCAGACTGCAGCGCCTTTAACCGCGCGGCCACTTCGGCCGGCAAAAGAACTTTTCTCTCTTCTCTCTAATATATGCCTATACCATTTCTGGCTGTTCTAGTAACCGAGGAAAAAATAGATGATGTTCGCCACGCTCTTCTCGAGACAGATATAGATTATTCACATGCATTAGATACCGTTATAATAGCAAAAGCCACAATGGAGGAGTCGTCTCTAAACACAGAAGCTTCGTGGATCTATGCCGCCATAAACTGAGAAGGAGATCGGTTGCACTGTGACCAAACTGTCGGCCGATGTTATCGGGCGGCCTCTGGCGACTGTGTCCGCCGACCGTTGTCGTTGCCACTCTTGAATGAAGCCTTAGCCTGTTGCGCTAACGCCGCTGCTCACGGGCGGTGCCCTCGTTTGGAATTCGAAAAGCTCGTAAAACTTTGAACCTCGTTATCTCTGAAACGCTCTTGCTAGAGCAGAAAGTATAAGTATTTATACGCTGTGGCAGAATTTGCGAGCCCCCTTACCTTTTCCTTATTCTGAACTGGAACGCTTTACTGTCTATTACACAGCATTAACACGCCTGGAGAGACAGTGCTGCCAACATATTATGAACTCACAAGTGTCCCTAGTGTACCGTATAGGAAGCAAAAAATGAGATGCAACCTGGAAGCAACTTGGCCAGCGTTCTGTCCACCCGATGGCGAGGCTACGCGTCTTTCGCCTATAACCTCTAGCGCGCGTTGCAACATTCACATTGATAAGCGCAAAATATTTACTATTGTGGTTTGATTTTCCACGCAAAATATCTTTTAAAATCCTAGTGAACACGGTGCAGCAACAACGGCGCTGTGACCATAGCTAATGCAACATATGATGAGACGAAAGTTGAACTGGTAAGCGTATCATTTCTCACAAATTTTATATGAACGAAGGAAATTGGCTGTTACGTAAGTTCGTGGCGTTATTGTTTGACATGTTGTCACGGAGGTTGTTATGGGTGTATTTATCAACTTTCAGTTTTTGTCCGAAGTTCTAGTACTTTTGGTGACGTACTGAATGTTGCACTTTTGAAGGATATGAATAGCGTTCTTTAAGCGTTCTAAAACGAAACATCAAATGGAAGAAGCTAACAATTATGACATTTTGTTCGCTTTCGATATTGATAAATGAATTGGTTGAAGGAGTAGGCGGTGAATGCAGCTCAGCTCGGAACATTTGTGCCGTTTCAGGAAGATACATTTTGACGTGAGTTATTACTGTTATTCAGTGGGCAACGTACGAAAATCACGGAAATATGGAGGGTGCCCAAACCTCATGAAGCTGCCAGATAATACGCACTTTTGGAATCGTACTCAAACACCGTTACAGGACTACAACGAAAATACAGAAATTTAGATATGTGGGTAGACACACAATGATAGCCAGTTAACAAATTATTCAGGGCCACAATTAATTTAAAACAATTTTGTATTCACAAAAAAATAAAAATTACTTCGTCGGAAGCAGGGAAAGCACGCATTAAACAATTGCGCAGTTCTCAAAATTTTTCACGTTTTGCAGGATACTGGTACAAGACTGCGAGATAACTTTGGGGGGGGGGGGGGGGGGGGAAAGCTTAGGAAAAGCTTTTCTTACTGATTGTCGATCTACCTGCTTTAAGCTCTGTCCCAGAGGAGATAAAAATCCTCTCTCCAGTACAATTTGTACCACCTGCTGGCAGTCTTCCCTCTGAAGTGGTAACACTATTCTGCTGACCTACAGGACAACTACAGCTAACACTACACACATTTTGTCCCAGTGATAGCCAAGGCTAATGATTTGCACCGTAAGAGACGATATTAGTTGCAGTTTATGCTTGCAAAGAACCTCGTGGACTCAGAAACATAAATTTGCTGACTCTGTCATCTCTTAAGTGAGTATCGTCCAGAAAATGTAATTGAAAATACAAGAAAATTCAAGAGAATAAAGAAGGATAATTCTCAGCTACTCCAGGAAGTAGGTCGCAGTTACGTATACCAAACATATTCTGGTGCCAGAATGAGATTTTCACTCTGCAGCGGAGTGTGCGCTGATATGAAACTTCCTGGCAGATTAAAACTGTGTGCCCGACCGCGACTCGAACTCGGGACCTTTGCCTTTCGCGGGCAAGTGCTCTACCATCTGAGCTATCGAAGCACGACTCAGGCCCGGTACTCACGGCTTTACTTCTGCCAGTATCTCGTCTCCTACCTTCCAAACTCTACAGAAGCTCTCCTGCGAACCTTGCAGAACTAGCACTCCTGAGAGAAAGAATATAGCGGAGACATGGCTTAGCCACAGCCTGGGGGATGTTTCCAGAACATCCTCTCGCTCTCGCAGGAGAGCTTCTGTAAAGTTTGGAAGGTAGGAGACGAGATACTGGCAGAAGTAAAGCTGTGAGTACCGGCCGTGAGTCGTGCTTGGGTAGTTCAGATGGTAGAGCACTTGCCCGCGAAAGGCAAAGGTCCCGAGTTCGAGTCTCGGTCGGGCACACAGTTTTAATCTGCCAGGAAGTTTCATATTCTGATGTGTTGCAGTATCTGAAACTAGACGTAGGACGAATTTTTCGATAACTGAGCTGTTTCTTGAGCGTGCAGGCAACCGCCAAGTTGACCAAACGAATGTATCATGGAAGCTTATAAGCATTTTTGTAACCAAAGGCTGGAGCTGAAACATATCAGATTCATCGATTGCAATCTGAAATGCATAAATTAAGATCGGGAGAATTATTTGGACAGCCTTTTTCTTCAGTAGCCATCGTAATTATATTTGGTTCTCCGTCTGACATGTACTGGAAACTGAAAAGCTAATCTGTCACACACAATTCAACAGTATCTGTTCCGTGCGTCACTATGACCCACGCTTAATCTCTGACAGGGAAGGAATTGCTCAACTGTGTGTAAATCGCATCGACACCTCAGGACCCCACACACTGTGATGGCTACCAGTCTTGATCGGTAGATAAGTTACTTACGCTCTCTATTGTTATATTATCTGTCGGAACTAAATCCTTTTAGTTGAGAATTGTTGCAGATGTTCTTAACACTGACAGCAGCTTTAGCGATAGATAATCAACATCCTTAGATAATAAATGAGATACTGAGTTTAACGGACGAAGGGAGGAATATGTAAATGAATCAGATAATGCAGACAAAAATGAATACACTTGTTTTAAACTGAGACTGACAGAAAATAGAAAATGGCTAAGCAGATAGAGCTAAATAATGAATTAAATTGTAAAGAAGCATGCATGACTATGTGAAAGGTGTCACCTATAAGCAAATTAACGAGACATTTGGAAGGAAAGGAAGCAGTTATACGAATATTAAGTGCTCTTATGGCAGCCAGTACTAAGAGAAGAATGGTGGAAGGAATGAATGAATGTGCTGTAAAAGGAAAATGAACTTGAAGACAATATTTAAAGAAGAAAGTGAAAGTAGATGAAGGTGAGATGGGCACTATGATATTGTGAAATGAATTTTATAGAGCACTAAACTACGGAAGTCGAAGCAAAGGATTTCGAGTAGACGACATTTCTTCAAAATTATTGAGAATATTGGGAGAAAATGCCATGACAACATTATTCCATCTGATGTCCGAGGTATATCGTATACACGAAATACCCTTAGACTTCAAAAAGAACGTAATAATTCCAATTCCAAAGATTGCAGCTGCTGGCAGATGAGAATCTTACTGAACTACAGATCTAATAGGCCATGGATTCAAAATGCTGAAACAATATTTTTAAAGAGGTATGGAGAAACTAGTAGAAGTCGGTGTCAGGGAAGATCAGTTTGGATTCCGGAGAAATGTAGGCACACGTGAGGAATATTGACTCTATCTCAGACAGGAGGCAAACTTAGGTTTATTGCGTTTGTCGATTTTGAGAAAACATTTAACAGCATCGACTGGAAGACACACTGAAATACTGAAGATATCTTGGTACAAAACGAAGAGAGCGGTAGGTTATTAATAATTTGTAAAGAATCCAGGCCGAGAAATGATGGGTGGCAGTTGCTGAGAATGGAGTGTGAGGGTATTGTAGTGTATTCCCGATGTTATCCAGTCTGAGCATTGAGCAACCACTAGTGGGAAAGTTCAGAGAAAGAAATGAAAACTCTGAGGTAGGAGGGAGCGGTAGATTATTAATAATTTGTAAAGAAAACAGGCCGAGAAATTAACTCTGAGGTTTGCTGATGACTTTGAATTCTATCAGTAATGACAGAATGTTTGAAAGAGTATTGAATAACATAATGAATGGTGACATGAAAAGACGTTACAAGAAGAACTCCAAGGAAAGTAGAACAAGGGTAATGGAATGTAGTCTAATTTAATCAGTCGACGCTGAGGGAAGTGGGAAACTAAAAATAGATGTGTTTGGAAAGTATTTGTATGGAGTGTGACCTTGAACGGAAGTGAAACGCGGACTGTAAACGGTTCAGACAGGAAGAGTATAGAAGCATTGCAGATATGGTGCTACAGAAGATTGCTGAAGATTACAAGGGTGGATAGGCTTATAAGAAGATATTATCGATTTGGGAAGAAAATAAATTTAAGTCACACCTTGACTAAAATGAGGGATCGTTAGACTGGAAACGTCCAGTGGCATAACGGACTCGTAAATTTGGTTATGGGGGCAAGTGTGTCTCTGTGAGTGGGGAGGGGGGGGGGGGATAAAATTAGTTTAGGAAGACCAGGGCTTGAACGTAAGGCAGGGCCAATTGAATGCAGATTGCAGTAATTATGTAAAGATAAAGAGAATTTGCATAATGTAATTGTGTGGAAAGTTACATCAACACAATCTCCAGACCAGATACCACAACTATAGCAAAAACAACAATAACAACAACATATGCATAATTCTCTAATGAAGATTTTTTCCCTGCAGTCTTCTGAATGATCTTATGCAGCTCGCCACGACTTCCTCTCCTGTGCCAACCTCTTCACCCACATTGAACGTTTTCAGATATATTACGTATGGAATCCAGCATCTGTCTACTCCAACAGCTGTTGCATTCTCTCTTCTACCATGGCAGATTCTCTTGATGTTTTAAGATGTATTCTATCGCCCTGCTTTAAGTAGTATTCTTATCGTGTCAGATAATATCCATTATCCTTCTGTAAAACCACACATCAAAATCATCGACCCTCTTCTTTTTCTATTTTCAAATCAATATACTCGTAGAATTCTGCTACAAAACTTGTCAAAAGTGAAAGCTCCTATAAAATAGTATTAGAAAGACGCATTCCGATAGTTAGAATAATGTAGACATTTGTCTAGCATGATAAAACATTGAAGAGTAGTCAACATCTCGGCTTACGGCAATTGTTTTGAGATTTCTAAGAGGCGCTAACCTGTGAAGTCGTAATAGTCCTTCGAAAGTGGTATGTAGACGGGAAGGAGTCTACAAAAATGTGCTGTACTCTGAGAATTGTCATGGAGGACGTACTAACACTCAATAACATTCCGAGTAAGGGAAGACTCATGGCAGTGAACTGATTTCTTATCGACATACCAGACGACACAATTTATTATGTGAACTATCTATGCAATGAACATAATAAACATAATAACTGTAGTAAGCAACGTATTACCGTAGTGGACATCAAGTAGTGAAGAGGAGACAATACCGTACAAAATTGAAGAGCTTTACCCCTGTCTACAACCTGTTAGTTCTGTTTGTCAGCCAGCATAAGACTGTCTTGGCTACTTCCGCAGGGTAGAGAACACAACTTTCAAAGCTGTCTGGAACTCATTATGCATTTCGTCAGCAGATGTAATGACATTAACACTAGCGTCACCAACTGAGCCATATTCAGCCACAAATAGAGTACTGTTCAACGTAGCAGTATGTTTTTGATCGTTTTTATTATACTGCGACCGCAAGGCATCTCCGTTGTCAACAACAAATGCCGACTGTAATGGACATACCTACGGAAGTAGTTCGTAGGACACAATACCTATTTTGTTCCACGAGATGCACAGCATTGTCATCGTGGACTCACGCAGGCGGTGAAATTGTTTTTGTTATGGCTCAATCGATAATTTATTTTAATGTAGTTAGCATGTCTTGTCACTTGTAAAGAACTTCGATAGATATGCTCCATCCTGTGGGTTTCTAATCGCCAACAAAAAAATTGTTCTTGAAATTTTTCGGCATTACATTGAAGATGCATACTGATCGGTATGCTTTCGCTATTGTCAGATCTTTATCCTCTCCGTTTTCACTGTGGCGACTTTTATTCACTTCTACACACATGGCATTCTTCCTTGGAGTACACATTGCCTGCCGGAGTGGCCGTGCGGTTCTAGGAGCTACAGTCTGGAACCGCGGGACCGCTGCGGTCGCAGGTTCGAATCCTGCTTCGGGCATGGATGCGTGTGATGTCCTTAGGTTAGTTAGGTTTAAGTAGTTCTAAGTTCTAGGGGACTGATGACCTCAGACGTTAAGTCCCATAGAGCTCAGAGCCATTTGAACCATTTAGTACACATTGACTGTCGCACACCTCCAGAAAATAGCGTTGCATTGTTTATGCGTTCCGTTCCAAGAAGCAAGTAGAACGGCAGTTTGCCGCTGAAGTCCATATTCACGCGTAACTTTTAGCGCAAAACAAGAGTCCACGGAATCGCACAGAGTGCCTAAATCGCTACACCCACATTGCTGCTGCATATTCCGCAAAACGGAAGGCATCCTTGAGTGGAGCCGCTCGGGGTAGCTGCGCGGTCTGAGGGTGCCTTGCACGGTTCGCGCTGCTCCTCCCGTCGGAGGTTCGAGTCCTCCCTCGAGCAGGGTGGTGTGTGTTGTCCTTCGCGTAAGTTAGTTTATGTTACATTAAGTAGTGTGTAAGCCTAGGGACCGATGACCTCAGCAGTTTGGTCCCACGGGAACTTACCACCGCCACCTCTTCCTCCTTGAGTGGAAGCGCATACGGCGTTACAAGAATGCTGTCGATAGAAGTGGAAGTGCCTACTCGGTTGTATGCCTTCAGCGATGAAGGTGTCTGAACTGTATACTTAACTCTTCCCGCAAACTGCTGACAAAGTTGCTTCGAGAAGAAAGAAGATAGAATATGACCACATGGCGGAAAGAATAATGAGTGATTTAATTGACAATAACAAATGAAACTGCGACCCTTCAGAAGTGAAAATAATCACAACAAGAACAAACGTAATACACAATTAAACGGAGTATGCTGTACGATAAAAAAGTATAGACAACAGACAGCAGCGGAGGAAATTGAAAACAAAATCCCTGCATTCACACAACTGCCGAGAAAGATACGTCACTGGAACCTCGAAGAGAGTTGCACCAAAAGTTGTACCAAAAGCCAAGTTTTTGACAGTATTCGATTCACCAGTGGCTTGGAGTCTTAGAGCAACCGGTAACATCTCGGAAGAAATTATTTCTTTTACCATCACAGTGCCCTGCTTTATTAATTTGTGTTGCACAGATTCTAGCATTATCGATCATTATACTCGCTCATCTTCAATTAATTTCGGAACGACTGTTAGTCCTCTAAAATAAGTGTCAAACTCCCTCTCTCCTCCCGCCAGCTCATTCATTTTTTTCACCCATAATGGTCGTTGTCTTCTTTTCCTGTTGTTCACTGCTATGGTACATGAAGCAGCGACCGCAGACAATGCGACAATTGTCTTTGTGGCTGCAGCAGTCATGTGCACGTGGATGGTGCGACTTTTGTCTATCGCTCGAGGCCCACGAGAAAGACAGGCCGCGGGGAGTATGTCACTCTCTCGCTCGCTCAACTCAGCAGACAGACTACGTTTCTGCACCTGTTAACTCGTAACTAGTTGTATACGTACAAACGAGAATTGCATCTTCTATTGGAATCCGCTATTATGGAGTCTTATTGTTATTAATCCTACAGTGATCGAAAGTCCGTAGACCTACTTATAATTTGTTACGGCATCACTGGGGTACAATAAAATTAAAATTATACCAAAATGATTATGAGTTGCATAAGGCATCACTTTTTGTATGAAATGAGGACTGTGAAGCAGTAGAGAGTAAATGCTATAAACAAGCCGTTATACCATTTATATCGAGTATTGATCTTAAATTAAATTTTGTTGTAGTACTGTTAACCGGTAAGAATTCATAATAGCAGATTACAGTAGAAGATGCAATTCTCGTTAGTATGTACACGTCCAGCTGCGAGTTAACAGGTTTAGAAAGACATTTTGTCTGCCGAGTTGAACGAGCGAGCCTGTTCAGGCCTACCTTTGTTTTATCAAAAGTAACGTATTGAGGTTCTTGTCCTTTACGCTGCCTTTTAAAATTGTACATTACAGGATACGAAAATTTTGTTTTATAAAAAGTAAGATATTTATATTCTTATCCTTTACGGTGTAATGGTTTCCATTAATTATTTCTCCTTGCCTTTTAAAATTGTACATTACAAGATACGAAAATTTTGTTTTATAAAAAGTAAGATATTTATATTCTTCTCCTTTACCGTGTTACGGTTTCCATTAATTATTTCTCCTGCCTTGGAGAAAACCCTCTCTGCTGCAACAGGTCGCTGGACAGCACAAATATTTAATAGTCATGTGAGCATAGTTCCTTGTAGCAAGGAATGCAATTGTAAATAAAGCTGCTGTAATACAACGCCGTTAGTAGGAGGAAAAAAAGATTTTAAAGATTTGTTAAGGATTTGTGATTGTTGTGCATAATGCATTTTGAAATAAATAAGGTTATTATCGTTATTAATTAAACACACCCACTGCTGTCCTTTTCTGCTCTGAGTCCTCATTGTACTTGCAAGTGTTTGCATTAGTACAAGTTAATGTATAAGGTGATTCGACAACACAAAACATTGACGTATTCGTAACGCCCCTGCGTCAGTTTTGTAGACGCTCATATATCATTTATATACTGGTTGCCTGTGCCTGTGTTGTGTTCGATTAGCGGAGCCTGTTCCTTGAAGGGGACGCCAGTACCCTCATAATTGAATGCTCACACATTTGAAGATGATAATCTGTACAATGTACAATGAATCCACGTTATTTATGTGTGTAATTTTTACCACATCGGTATGAGATGCGCACGACTGTGAGTTGTTATCACTAGAAGACAAACAAAAAGAAATTCCTTTCTCAAGTCCCCTCTCTCACAGCGGGCAATCTATTAACAACATGCGTTTACGAACAGCATAGACTGGCTAAGGCGCCACCACATTTGATGTTGATTAAATACTTCCATGCAGTGTACTTTCCCTCTGCACTACACACGCCTTGGAGGTAACAGGACCCGAAATTTTTCGCGTGCCAATTAAAAAAATTAATTATAAACGATATGACTATCGATATTTATATCAGATTATCGACAGTGATGAAAGAGCGGACGCTATCGATTAATCTATAGTTTATGGACGTTTTAAGTAACACTACTGTGCGGCTCTCCTAACCACATGGGTCTTTTCCTGTTGCCTTAGTTGGCGCGTGCCTTGTTGCTCGCCTTAACGAACGTATAAACGGGAACTAAGCCTAGTGCCCATGCATGACGTGTGTGTGTTGGGGCAGTTTCTTGCGCCCGCCGGCTTATCGCTCGCTGCTCGGGGTCAGCTGCGGCCAGCACGCGGCAACCACGCGCCCGCGAGGCTCAGATGCAGCCGGGTCTGTGACTTCCTTCTACTATTGTTACAGCGTTTGACTTTCGACTCATTTAGAAATTCTCGACATTCGTGAGGTAAATGTACCTGTAACTTTTCACAAGTAACTTTTTGGGGTGGGAGTGTTTCTGAGAACTGTTACGTTGAAGATGAAATTTATTTCTATGTTTCCTCAAAAATGGTGAATAAGTGTTACCATGCTTATCGGCATGTTTATCTGGCACGCTACCAGCTCTCTGCTTCACCCCAAAGATGTTCATTGCGGTTCAGATCGGAGCTTTCATCAATACATTATAACAAGTCCATCCTTTTTTTTTCAGTTAAGTTACTGAGGTTCTTGCTTTGTCGAGGAGGGAACGATTTGGCAAAAATATTCAGGATACGCCCAAAACTAGAAAAAAATTTCTGTCTTTCACTATTTTAATACCGGTACTTTAAAGTAGAGATAAAAATTAAACAATACTGAGAATGAAACTTCCTGGAAGATTAAATCTGTGTGCCGGACCGAGACTCGAACTCGGGACCTTTGCCTTTCGCGGGCTAGTGCTCTACCAACTGAGCTTCCCAAGCACGACTCACGCCCGGTACTCACAGCTTTACTTCTGCCAGTATCTCGTCTCCTACCTTCCATACCTTACAGAAGCTCTCCCGCAGGTAGAGCACTTGCACGCGAAAGGCACAGGTCCCCAGTTCGAGTCTCGGTTTGGCACACGGTTTTAATCAACCAGGAAGTTTCATATCAGCGCACACTCCGCTGCAGAGTGAAAATCTCATTCTGGATTCGCCTCTGTTTTTGAAAAGCTGTATGTATCCAATGACTGCAACACCTAGTAGAAAGATTACGAGAATTAAGAAACACCTGCTACATAAATACCTGAAAAGATACGGTTGAGCCTTATGTGTCGACAGTTCAAACGTGGGTGAATGACTAATTTTGCTGCGCGGGGGGCGTACCACTACTATAAAGAATCATGCGAATGTGAACTATGTTGGCTGAAGCAAACGGACATGTCATAAGTCTGATAGTCTTGACAATGAATCACAAAACGCAGTTTTAGCACAAATGAACGATGCGTAGGGGAGGCTACCCTTCACCACTACTAGGCAATTTGTTTCTCGTTCCGACCGCAAATAGATCGAGGGAAAAATGACTGGCTATAAACCTCCGTATGAGCCCTAATTTCTCGTATGTTAACTTCGTGATCGTTTCGAGAAATGAATAATGGCCGCGGCAGAATCGTTCTGTAGCCTGCTTCAATTGCCGGTTCTCTAAATTTTCTGAATAGCGTTCTCATTCTGGAAACATCCTCCAGGCTGTGGCTAAGCCATGTCTCCGCAATATCCTTTCTTTCAGGAGCGCTAGTTCTGCAAGGTTCGCAGGAGAGCTTCTGTAGAGTTTGGGAGGTAGGAGACGAGGTACTGGCAGAAGTAAAGCTGTGAGGAGGGGGCGTGAGTCGTGATTGGGTAGCTCAGTTTGTAGAGCACTTGCCCGCGAAAGGCAAAGGTCCCGAGTTCGAGTCTCGGTCCGGTACACAGTTTTAATTTGCCAGGAAGTTTCATATCAGCGCACACTCCGCTGCAGAGTGAAAATCTCATTCTTGAAACAATACTGTCAATGAAGTGAGTCTTTCTCAGTCCTGCAACATATATAATAAGGTCTCATGATAGAAACCTACCTGTCTAGTCGAAGAAAGATATTAAAACTCGGGTTGCGCCGTAACTACGATTACTGTTAGCAACCTACAGTCCTTATGGTGATAGAAGAGCCTTCACAGTTAAAATAGGGTCTGCACGTCGGCGTCGTGCGTCTAGTACCACCTGTCACCTAACAGGATAATATATATGTCTCTGTCGCCACACTTCAGCTCTGTAGACGACTATTGTTTCCAGTCTCGTAGCTTCCGTTCCGCCAATAAACGTTTGCGCTTCGGAGCTGAGAGCTGGCCGTATCGCTGCCAGTTGTCTCGGCTGCACTTTCGCACTACGAATTATAATACTGTTGAATTCACAGCCAAAATTAAGGTTACTTAACAATCATAACATCGGGCGGTTGTATTAGGTTGTACATAAGTTCGTAGTGTTTTTGTTGGCATGTTGGTATTCCGGTTGCTGTGGTTTTATTTACACCTGTCGATATCATGCCAACGCAGTACCACATCTGCTCCTCACCAGCTGAGGCTGCTTCTTTCATTCTGGTAGCTTGTGACGTCATTCCCATGTCGTCAAACAAGACCTAAGCCGAAATTACATGTCTTATGAATTAAAGTAAGTTTCATATAAGTTCGAGTTACGTTGTTGGCCAACTGCATGCATAATTCAGTGCATCTAACTCATATTCAGAGTCTCTCACAAATCGCCGGTTCCGTTCGCAGGCAAATCGTGTTTATAGTATATTTACTGAACTGAGTTGAAAAGAGGTATAAGGGCTAAAAACATACGAAAACGACAATCACTTAACAGTTGCTAAAATAATAACCACTGAGCCAAGTGACACAGTGGTTAGCACACTGGACTCGTTTCGGGAGCACGACGGATCAAATCCGCCTCCCGCCATCCAATTTAGATGTTCTGGAGTTGCTCTAAATCGCTCCAGTCAGATACTGGGATGGTTCATTTAAAAGGTCAGGGTCGATTTCGTTCCTCATCTTTGAAATAATCCGAGCCTGTGCTCTAATGACGTCGATGTCGACGGGGCGTTAAATCCTAATCTTCCTTCGTAATCGAACACAAGATTATTACGATGTACATAAAAAAAATGGTTCAAATGGCTCTGAGCACTATGGGACTTAACATCTATGGTCATCAGTCCCCTAGAATTTAGAACTACTTAAACCTAACTAACCTAAGGACATCACACAACACCCAGTCATCACGAGGCAGAGAAAATCCCTGACCTCGCCGGGAATCGAACCCGGGAACCAGGGCGCGACGATGTACATCAAATGATTCTGTTTGATCAGAGGATTACAAAACTGAACTTAGATATTGTCTAAGCAAAGCATTACAAGACTTATTCATGTATCTTCATCGATGATTTAATTAATTAATATATAATTAAAAATTATCTATGTATAAAAATCATGATTTTTAGCTTGTGCTTCGATTGATGTCAGCAGTTGCTTCAAAAACATTTTCAAAAAAAGTGTTAAAATGAAGATGAGCATTGCCCCAATATTGGGGTTTGCTCATGGAAGCTATACCCCCAGTAAAATAACAGGTGGTTTTGACTTCCAATACACCATAGTAAAGCTAGTAAATTCCTAGAAGAGAAATACCAAAATTTGAACCATCGGTCAGGTAGGCTAGAAAATTTAAAAAAGGAAATGGATAGGTTAAAGTTAGATATAGTGGGAATTAGTGAAGTTCGGTGGCAGGAGGAACAAGGATTCTGGTCAGGTGAATACAGGGTCATAAATACAAAGTCAAATAGGGGTAATATAGGAGTAGGTTTAATAATGAATAAAAAAATAGGAATGCGGGTAAGCTACTACAAACAGCATAGTGAACGCATTATTGTGGCCAAGATAGACACGAAGCCCACGCCTACTACAGTAGTACAAGTTTATATGCCAACTAGCTCCGCAGATGACGAAGAAATTGCAGAAATGTATGATGAAATAAAAGAAATTATTCAGATAGTGAAGGGAGACGAAAATTTAATAGTCGTGGATGACTGGAATTCGGTAGTAGGAAAAGGGAGAGAAGGAAACGTAGTAGGTGAATATGGATTGGGGGTAAGAAATGAAAGAGGAAGCCGCCTGGTAGAATTTTGCACAGAGCACAACTTAATCATAGCTAACACTTGGTTCAAGAATCATAAAAGAAGGTTGTATACATGGAAGAAGCCTGGAGACACTAAAAGGTATCAGATAGATTATATAATGGTAAGGCAGAGATTTAGGAACCAGGTTTTAAATTGTAAGAGATTTCCAGGGGCAGATGTGGACTCTGACCACAATCTATTGGTTATGAGCTGTAGATTAAAACTGAAGAAACTGCAAAAAGGTGGGAATTTAAGGAGATGGGACCTGGATAAAATGAAAGAACCAGAGGTTGCACAGAGTTTCAGGGAGAGCGTAAGGGAACAAATGGCAGGAATGAGGGAAAGAAATACAGTAGAAGAGGAATGGGTAGCTTTGAGGGATGAAATAGTGAAGGCAGCAGAGGGTCAAGTAGGTAAAAAGACGAGGGCTAGTAGAAATCATTGGGTAACAGAAGAAATATTGAACTTAATTGATGAAAGGAGAAAATATAAAAATGCAGTAAATGAAGCAGGTGAAAAGGAATACAAACGTCTCAAAAATGATACCAACAGGAAGTGCAAAATGGCTAAGCAGGGATGGCTAGAGGATAAATGTAAGGATGTAGAGGCTTATCTGACTACGGGTAAGATGGATACTGCCTACAGGAAAATTAAAAAGACCTTTGGAGAAAAGAAAACCACTTGTATGAATATCAAGAGCTCAGATGGAAACCCATTTCTAAGCAAAGAAGGGAAAGCAGAAAGGTGGAAGGAGTATATAGAGGGTCTATACAAGGGCGATGTACTTGAGGACAATATTATGGAAATGGAAGAGTATGTAGATGAAGAAGAAATGGGAGATATGATACTGAGTGAAGAGTCTGACAGAGCACTGAGAGACCTGAGTCGAAACAAGGCCCCGGGAGTAGACAACACTCCATTAGAACTAATGATAGCCTTGGGAGAGCCAGTCCTGACAAAACTCTACCATCTGGTGAGCAAGATGTATGAGACAGGTGAAATACCCTCAGACTTCAATAAGAATATAATAATTCCAATCCCAAAGAAAGCAGGTGTTAACAGATGTGAAAATTACCGAACTATCAGTCACGGCTGCAAAATACTAACGCGAATTCTTTACAGACGAATGGAAAAACTAGTAGAAGCCGACCTTGGGGAAGATCAGTTTGGATTCCGTAGAAATATTGGAAGATGTGAGGCAATACTGAGTAAGCAAAGGCAAACCTACGTTTCTAGCATTTGTAGACTTAGATTAAGCTTTTGACAATGTTGACTGGAATACTCTCTTTCAAATTTTGAAGGTGGCAGGGGTAAAATATAGGGAGCGAAAGGCTATTTACAATTTGTATAGAGACCAAATGGCAGTTATAAGAGTTGAGGGGCATGAAAGGGAAGCAGTGGTTGGGAAGGGAGTGAGACAGGGTTTTAGCGTATACCCGATGTTATTCAATCTGTATATTGAGCATGCAGTTAAGGAAACAAAAGAAAAATTCGGAGTAGGTATTAAAATCCATGGAGAAGAAATAAAAACTTTGAGGTTCGCAAATGACATTGTAATTCTGTCAGAGACAGAAAAGGACTTGGAAGAGCAGTTGAACGGAATGGACAGTGTCTTGAAGGGAGGATATAAGATGGAAATCAACAAAAGCAAAACGAGGATAATGTAATGTAGTCGAATTAAGTCGGGTAATGCTGAGGGAATTAGATTAGGAAATGAGACACTTAAAGTAGTAAAGGAGTTTTGCTATCTGGGGAGCAAAATAACTGATGATGGTCGAAGTAGAGAGGATATAAAATGTAGATTGGCAATGGCAAGGAAAGCGTTTCTGAAGAAGAGAAATTTGTTAACATCGAGTATAGATTTAAGTGTCAGGAAGTCGTTTCTGAAAGTATTTGTATGGAGTGTAGCCACGTATGGAAGTGAAACATGGACGATAAATAGTTTAGATAAGAAGAGAATAGAAGCTTTCGAAATGTGGTGCTACAGAAGAATGCTGAAGATTAGATGGGTAGATCACATAACTAATGAGGAGGTGTTGAATAGGATTGGGGAGAAGACCAGTTTGTGGCACATCTTGACTAGAAGAAGGGATCGGTTGGTAGGACATGTTCTGAGGCATCAAGGGATCATAAATTTAGTATTGGAGGGCAGCGTGGAGGGTAAAAATCGTAGAGGGAGACCAAGAGATGAATACACCAAGCAGATTCAAAAGGATGTAGGTTGCAGTAGGTACTGGGAGATGAAGAACCTTGCACAGGACGGAGTAGCATGGATAGCTGCATCAAACCAGTCTCAGGACTGAAGATCACAACAACAACAACAACGGAAAAAGGTGAGAAAGTATATGCAAGTAAAAATATCGTTAGTTAAAGCGACGGATAATTTCAAGTAATTTTACATGTTATGGCGGAAAAGAAGAAATAAGAAGTTTTCGAGGGTGGGATTGAAATTCTGGGTGAGAAGATGTCAACAATAAGATCCACTGACTATACTGGTATCCTCAATAAAAATGAAGAACGATTATAAGAATGGAAACAACAATCTACTGAGCACACACTAAGGACTGAGAGTAAACTAAAAAAAAGACGGAAGTAATGAGATTAGCGATGACCTTCACATCAAGATTGACAAAAATGAGATCAGTGACAACGTTACCATCAAAATTAGCGACCACGAAATAGACTTAGTTAAGGAATCCTGTTTCCTTGGAAGCAAAATTGTACCTGACGGAGGTTGCAAAAGTGGCACAAAAAGCATGTTAGCACGACGAAGACGGCACTCCTTAGTATGAAACATAGGCGTTAATGTGGGGGATGCACGTTTAGAGCACAGCATTGTATGTATGTGAATCGTGCACTACGGGAAAGCCGGAAAAGAAGAGAATCGAAGCGTTTGAGATGTGGTATTATAGAAGGAGGTTGAAGATTTAAATGCACTGATAAGAAAAGGAATGAGGGGGTTCTCCGCAGAATCCGCGAAAAATGGAACTTGTGGGAAACACTGACAAGAAGAACGGACAGTACTATTTTAAACGGACTGTCCTTAAAATGGGGGGGGGGGGGGGGCGGTTTGAAGTTCCACAATTCATCCGGCCATCCTGATCTATGTTTTCCCTGGCCTTTCTAAATTACTTCAGGCAAATGCCAGGCTGGTACCTGCCGATCCCATCCTTGTGAAACTAGACCTGTCAATATGTAAATGCCTGTATATATGAATTACGTTGTTCTTAAATTGTAATGCCAAGAAATATCCAACATCCGTAGACATTGGTATACGTCCAACAAATATTTGAGGATGTAGGTTCCACGCTCTTTTCTTCACACGAAGAGGTTGGTACAAGTGAGAAATTCGCGGCGAGCAGCATCAAAACAGTTAGAAGGCTGATGGCTCAAAAAAATTATCACATGTGTCTGTTATTTTACATCGGAACTAACTCACAAGGGGAGGCCGCGACGTTGGCAACACAGAATTACTTTAATCTTTGTACACCTGTAGTAGACCACTAAAACAACATAATGTGATAGTAGTAGGGTGCACTACCTTGGCAATTCCGAGAAAATCGCAAGAGAAGTTTCACGTTTCTGTTACGTGGATTATGTACCTGTGTGTTGGAGCTGGACGTTAGAGTTCATAGTGGTCAATGGTTAGTGTTCGAGCTTCGTAAGACGAGCGTGTATGAAGGCAGTTCGACGACCGCTCAGACTTCAGTATTAATCTATTTTTCTTTCATCATTGGTCATATTTTTTAATTTATATGACATTTGAGAGGTAATACTCTGACAAAAAAGCCACGTGTATTTGTATTAAGTTTCAGTTTTATGTTTTTCAGCCGGCATGGGTGGCCGAGCAGTTCTAGGCGCTACAGTCTGGAATCGCGCGACCGCTACGGTCGCTGGTTCAAATCCTGCCTCGGGCATGGATGTGTGTGATGTCCTTAGGTTAGAGAGGTTTAAGTAGTTCTAAGTTATAGGGGACTGGTGACCTCAGAAGTTAAGTCCCATAGTGCTCAGAGCCATTTAAACCATTTATGTTTTTCATATCTGTAAGGCAAATACCATCCTGCAACGTGTGATGTCGTGAGCACATCCGATGAGTAATTGTACCTTACTCTTGTGGGCTGGCGCATTGTGACTTACTACATAATTGATAGTGAATAACGTCATATGCATTATTATTTATCGAGGTTTGACTTGAGTTTTCCAAGCCTGTCGCTCATCCTTGAAAATTTAATTACAAATAGTAAGTAGTCAAAGAACATATGAAATTCACTACAGCTTCATGAAAATGCACGTGTTTTTTTTTCATTATATTACCTCTCAAATGTTATATAAATCACATGATTTGACCAGTGATGGAAAAAATATAGATTTAGAAATAAGTTCTAGCGAGATTCGAAGTGTCACCTCGTCCACGACCCTCTTCCAGAACGAGAGGACGAGCGCTAACCACTTGACCACAATTACTCCTTACGGCCGGCATCTTCGCACAGATACATCAGTTTTATAATAGACGCGTAAAACTTCTCTGGCGATTTTCTCGGAATTCCCAGAGTACTGCACCTTACTACTTGCACATTATGTTGTTTTAATGGCGTGCTAAAGGCGTACAAAATTTGAAGTAAATCCGTGATCCCAACATAGTGGCATCCCCTTGTTACATTACGTAAAATTTTAGGTTGTTCTTTATAGAGGAGCTTACATCTGAAGCAATCAATTAGATATAGGTCGAGAGGTTGCAGTTGATTCTAGACTGACAAACGGCGCGGATAAATAAGCGGAATTGCATCGCAATAGTTTAGGAAAATACAAACCGCGCTGCCCATCAGTGGTTTTCTACATGCTTCCATCCAATTCAAGCTGTAATAGTACATACTTGGTTTATCATCCGGTCAGCGCACCATATCATCCTTCTACGAGCTACCTCGTCACAAAGCTATCTGTCGTAATACACAGTATTGCTCCGTAATTACTTTTCGACTGTGTCCTTACATCGTGATAAGCTTCATAGAAATCTGTCAGTTCTGAAGCGGTAAAAAGGCGAGCGTAATTTCCGCATACTGGCCCCAGACGGGCCAGTCGCACACGACCGATCGCCGTGACATCCACTGCCAATGGCATTGTTGGATGCGGTATGTAGGGGCATCATGATGCTGAGTGCACTCCCTATCAATCCTGCATCCAAGAAAAAACCTTTGGCAGTACCGGTACTCGAACCCAGGTCTCCCATATGGCAGTCTGCCGCACTGATCACTCAGCTATCACGGCACACACTCTGAGGCAACGAAGGAGAATATTTCTAAAAACCTGTTGTTACAAACCAATATCATTGGATCATATTCTAAGCTCAAACGTTATTACGTTCTTGGAAGAAAACAGTCAACACAAATTCAAGAAAACAAATCGTGTGAAAGACAGCTTCTTTATTCAGACACAATATCTTGCAAACAATAGATGAAGGTGAACTGCTATATTCCGTCTTCGTAGATTTTCGATAGGGTTCGATAACCAAAACACAATCATACGGAGTACCTTCTTAAGTATGTGACTGGCTCGACAGATATTTGACTAATAGAAGTCAGTACGTCATATTGAACGGGGAATGTCCCACAGACACGAAATTGACGACGGATGTGCCCAAGGAACCGTAATAAGATTTCTGATATTTTCAATATACGTAAACGATTTATCTTATAGTAGAACTATAAGATTCTTCCTTGTGATGCTGTTATGTACACGAAAGAATCGTCGGTGGACGATCGTAAGGAGTTGCATAAAGACTTGGACAACGTTTCCATTCGGTATAATGAATGGCAGTTATCTTACATAAATGTAAGAAAAAAAAAGTCGCCAACTGCGAGTAGTATATACAGGGTGTATTATAATTAATGGTGAAACGCATACAGTTGAAAATACACGATATTAGAAGCAAAAAAATCTCAGTAAACATAGGATCCAAAATGCTTACCTTAAGAGCTACGAGCAATTTTTCATCTTCGATACTGTGAAACATCTCTCTTCTACTGCAAGTTCTTTGCTTTCCATATTTTGGGAAGTGGTAGTATGGACCGAAATAGGAAAAAAAATGTCTAGCAAACATGTGCTCTAAAACGCATACCTTAAGAGTTATGAGCACTTGATCATTAGAAGAGTTCTGTTTCAAAGTGGCAAAGATGAACAAGCGCTCAAAGCTCTTAAGGAATGCATTTTCGACCCTATGTTTACTGAGACTTTTTTGCTTCTATTAGCGTGTACTTTCAACTGTATCCGTTTACGCCATTAATTATGATACACCTTGTATATCCTGTGAATCGAGATTCTCAACGATTTTTGCCTGTTATCGATATCGACACTGACAAAATGTTACTCACAGGAACTCCAAGACCGAATTAGATTCTCTACAATAGTTCCTCACAGTGCCCGGACACACAAAAAGAAGCGAGCAGGGGACTTCAATTTACACATATTGAGGGAGAATCTTTAATAAAACATGCTTTATTTACTTACTAAAACATGACTACAGCTTACGTTTTATGTTTGCATGCATTGATGTTCGTGTACTACGCTTTCGACGGGTGATGAACACAGTGAATGCCCAGATGGCAAAAAGATATTTTTATGTGGTATAATAACAATTTAACAAGTTTGACATTTTTTACTTTTTACTTTACGTCTAGTGTAAAACATTGCTTCTTGCCGAATTTTATGAGTCTGGGTCAACGGAAAGTACCCTATAAGTTTTGATGAGTGAGTTTGCGAGTATCAAAATATGTAACACAAATGACCGAATCTTTTGATTGCATTGACTTAGAAGCTTAAAATTTTTGCTCCGTCAAAGGACTGTAGGCTTTAATATGTGACGCAAATTTAAGCTTGATACACCAAATTGTTTCAGAGAAAAAGGGTCACAGCAGACGGACATACAAATAGAGAGACGAAGAAAAAGTGCCACAGCCGGCCGCGGTGGCCGATCGGTTCTAGACGCTTCAGTCCGGAACCTCGCGACTGCTACGGTCGCAGGTTCGAATCCTGCCTCAGGCATGGATGTGTGTGATGTACTTAGATTAGGTTTAAGTAGTTCTAAGCTCTAGGGGACTGATGACCTCAGATGTTAAGTCCCATAGTGCTAAGAGCCATTTGAACCTTTTTTTTGAAAAAGTGCCACAAAAATATTCGTGTAACATAATTACAAATTAACAATTTTCGGATTCTTTTCGTTCACTTATGCTGTGAAAACTTGCTTCATGCCAAATTGCATAATTGTGGGTGAACAAGAAGAAGCCTGTAAGTTTTGATGAGTGAGTTTTAGAGTAGGAAAATATGTGACATAAATGGCCATACCTTTTGGCTGGATTGGCTTAGAAGCTTAAAACATTTACACCGCCAAGGGGCCGTAGGCTTTAATATGTGACGTAAATTTAAACGTGATACTTGTAACCGTTCCTGAGAAAAATGGTTCTTAACAGTCGGACAGGCAGAGAGACAGGCAGACGGACTGACAGCACTGAGATCCTACTAGGGTTCCGTTTTTACAGACTGAGGTACGGAACCCTGAAAGGGACCCGGTATTATCGTTTAATATTAGATAAGTGGTGGAGCTCTTGAGCATGTCAAATTCTATAAGTATGTAGGGGTAATAGTAAGAAGCGAGTGAAGTGGGACGGTCACACAAAGTGCTAGGGAAGGCGAATGGAATAGTTAGATTTATTGAAAGGGTTTTGGGTAGATGCAGTGCATCTGCAAAGGAAGTCGCATACAACATGCTGGAATGACCAGTAATACGGTATGGCTTATAGTACTGTTCCAATGTTTGGAGTCCTTATCAAGTAGAATTGAGAGTAGACATCCGACGAATACAGACACGTGATGCCAGGACCGTAACAGGCCGGTATAGCCAGTACGAAAGTGTAACAGAAAGGCCCGGGGAACTTAAATAGGAGTCGATGGAAGAAGTATGACACGGTTTTCGCGAAACCTTGTTGGGTATATTTGGACAACCTGTATATTGATGCCATGTACCTTCCGCGATGATTGACGAGTATATATGTGGATGTTGCTGTAGATGTAAACGTAAAATAAACGACTCTTCAAAGTAGCATCCATTTGAGTTTATACAGCTCTTAATCCGTACTTACCACCACTCAAAAGATTCCTACGAGTACATATTATTTCCCACCAGGCTGCGCAGATGCTCCGCTGTTTCCACCTGCAGGAAGAGTGTAGGAACACATCTGTAAACTACTCTGAGTAGGCCAGTTTTGATGGCACTGAATAAGGGCATAGTTCAAAGTTCAAAAGCAGTTGCGTACTAAAACGCCACGACTAATAGCTGAATGGTAGTGAGCCCAGTCTCGTTTCTTTTGTAGCGAGGTAGTACATTAAGGATTGATTTGCTGTTCACATTGTCGAGCCGTTGGTTTGGCGCCTGGAGCCACGTTAAAAACGAATCGAGTAATCTGGCATAGCATTCGATAACTATCATACCACTCCAGTAACAAATTCACTAGTAAATACCGTTCGACTTGCCGGCCGAATTGGCCGCGCGGTTCTAGCCGCTACAGTCTGGAACCGCGCGACCGGTACGGTCGCAGGTTCGAATCCTGGCTCGGGCATGGATGTGTGTGATGTCCTTAGGTTAGCTAGGTTTAAGTAGTTCTAAGTTCTAGGGGACTGATGACCACAGCAGTTAAGTCCCATAGTGCTCAGAGCCATTTGAACCATTTTGAACCATTCGACAGACATTCGTCAGGTGGGTACACACCGTCAGCTACAAAAGACACCCCGACGCGTCTTTCCCTACAGTAGGATAGGAAAATTAACTTGCAGGAAAAATAAAGAAAAACGAGAATGGGAATACAAATGCATTATATTCACTTGTCAAGAAACATGGCAAATTTAGTACTGCCCAGAGGCCGACGTTCCGCAATAAACTCTCTGGGCTCCAAGCGTTCATAAATCCTGCCGTTAGAGAACATGCGTAAAAACATTCACTGCAAACTACAGCCAATATATGTTTCGAATATTTTGAACCACTGTAGCGCTACCGTCTGCTAAAGTGGAATGGTGTTTAATGAGTTCAAAAACGTTCTAAACTTCAGTTTATTTTGATTACCAGATGCGAAGTAATTATTTCTGATAGTCTGAAAACAGATATCTGATCCCTGCATCGCTGTTTTACGGCCTCGTCGAGTTCTATTATGGCAAACATTGTCACGCTATATAGCGCCATATGGAGGACGTAGAAAAAAGTGTGATATATTCTTCAGAATATGGTACTGATCAAAACAAGGAAAAAATCTTATAAAATGTGTGCCCGGAAATAAATACTTGTCGACATGTGTGCTATTTTGTCTTGTGACGGAATCCCAGTACGTGGTTAACTATAGACGCACGAAGCAACTGCGCCAAACATACTGTCACCATCTTGGCTATAGGATTCTAATAAAAATCACAGCCCTCCTTATCAAAGAGTGGCATGCACGTGCGAACATACCATGCTACCCTCTGATTTGGTCTCTTGATTGTGGTACATACTCCTGTAACGTATAACTTTAATTGTAAATGTAATGTGGGTGTAGACTAAACCTATGTCTTTAAATGTCCTCTTAGCCAGTAAACTAAGGGATTAGGGTCAGTGGCTATGTTATTGGAATTCGACCAATTAATCATTTATTAAATATTTGTGTCAGGTACTCACCCACTAGGTATAGAAAACGGTATGATGCGCTGTCATACGTAATCCTCAACTGTATACCATTGAAGAAAAAAACTATAACCAGCCACCCTTTTTGATGAATTGTTTATTCCGCAGTAACTGTTTTCGGGTCTGAGCCCTTCGTCAGACAGCAGCGAGTATTTCTTGTACAAATTTCATATATTTCGGTCGTATAACATAACAGAATATTCATGATTTTCCTGTTTACAGAAGCCTTCCTGTTATATATAAGATTTTTACATTTTAATTTTTTGAGGAAAAGTATTTCTTTACTCGTAACAGCATAGGCGTCTGCATCGTCGATATCGAGCATGCTGAACATGAACTTGACTGAAGACAAGTTGGCGTGCGTATGTGTTAACATCTGACGTCACTTCAGCTAGTGATTTGACTGGGTGTACTAAAGACCAAGATGGTACAATAGTGCCATACATCTTTAGCTATGATCTTTGTTATTGCAAAGATCCTTTTTAATTAGAATAAAGCGTGATGGGCGCTATACATTTCACTTTTAAAAAATAATGGCAGAGCAAACTGAAAATTTTTTGTATGAAGTTTATTTAAAATAATTTTTTTACCTGCTAGGCTAATTACGGCACTATATTTATTCCCTCTATTGGTACATAATTACAGAAGTTGGGTGGAGTTTTGTGAGCACATTTGGTTTCTTTGTTCTGTTTAGTCAATTTAAGAGACGGGGAGGTTTCCCCACGAGGGCCTCAATAAGATAACGCAGAAAGATTGTTTTTGTCAAGAGGTATTGCATTTTACTTTGTCTATGCAGCATGAATCTCAATTGAAGAGTCACCGGTGATGCCAAAAGAAAGCTACGTGAATGGGTGAAGTTCTGTTCGTATTCGATGTAGATCATGCCAATGTCAATATGTGGTTCCACATGCGGACTAACAGAATAATTTTCATGTCACATTTCCTTCGGCAAGCTGCACAGGGATACTATGGCTGTTCTTGGTAACGACTTAACAGTGTAAACTGGCCAGTAGCTGCTAATAAAGGGAAAATTACAGTCTACAACGGACAATGTTTTACAATGAACAACGAAGCGGGTGGACACTCGCCATTACAGACTGGTGATTTATTGGTTTGCCGAATGTTTAGTATGCACATACGTTTTCATTCTGCGAAAGATATTTGAATTTGTAATTAAAATTTTGCAAGAGACATCTATTAGGAAGAGTGAAGAAGTTGCAGACTTACATTCGGTTCCTAATACTTGAAAGTACTGTCAGTAAACATTGCTACTTCATTCAGTATGTACTAAATTTATGGCCTCTTGCGAATACTTTGTGGTCACACATGTTCTAAGTTGTTTTTCAGAGATTGTGGCTTTTATTTTCTGGTTGGTTGGGTTGATTTGGGGGAGGGGACGAACAGCGAGGTCATCCGTCCCATCGGATTAGGGAAGGATGGAGAAGGAAGTCGGCCGTGCCCTTTCAAAGGAACCATCCCGGCATTTGCCTAAAGCGATTTAGGGAAATCACAGAAAACATAAATCAGGATGGCCGGACGCGGGTCTGAACCGTCGTCCTCCCGAATGCGAGTCTAGTGTGCTAACCACTGCGCCACTTCGCCCGTTTTTTTTTCCGGAAAAACGGTTGGACAAAGTAATTTAATTAAAAACGTACTATACTGAGGAGGGAGGTAGAATTTAATAAGAAACAAATTATTCTAAAAGAACTACCTGGGTTATCGTCATCAACTAAAGTATGGATTCGAAAACTAATTATGAGCATTTGTAGTCTAAATTTTGTACTAGTAATGTGTTTTAGTTGCAATAAAGCTTAAAATAATTAAAATTTAGTGAAAAGTTGCCTTGTTAAGACGAATAGAGAAACAGAACATAGCTCAGATCGAGCATATGTGGTCTTAAGTACGAAAGAAAGTTGCCAAATTGTCTTTACACTGATTTCATAGTATCTGTCAATTTTTACCTTCAAGCTCTATCAGATCGTTTCCATGTGACTGCTCAAGAAACAAGCCAATAATATTTCAATGAGTGTACGGAGCTATAGGACATTTCGGCATATAGACAATTATTTTTAAGGCCAGAATGTAACATTTGGTTAGGGGAGGCGAAGAACCAACTCGATTGATTAAGGATTACAGTTACGGAAAGAATTTTCCGCCATTTGCTAATACTGCTTTCGCAAGTAAGGCAATGACAAAATATGAGCGCTTTACTTCAGAGATACGAGTTCAATGTTTGACCACAACTACTTATTATTTTGCCCTACTCGTAGCTGTCTTGAGATGTCATTGGAAAACCTCATACGAATGTATTCAAGATTACTTGTCTGATGAACAGTTCAGCACTGTTACCGTAACTGCAGATGCATGAGATATAGTTTACCATAGAATAGTGGGTTTGGAAGGAATGTAAGAGTCCCATAAACTGTTTTCGCACTTGTTCTTTTATTGACGTCCAACATTTTGGAAAGTTTCTATGTGGTACAAACTACTGTTTTGCTAGCACAGGCCGGCCGAAGTGGCCGTGCGGTTAAAAGCGCTGCAGTCTGGAACCGCAAGACCGCTACGGTCGCAGGTTCGAATCCTGCCTCGGGCATGGATGTTTGTGATGTCCTTAGGTTAGTTAGGTTTAACTAGTTCTAAGTTCTAGGGGACTAATGACCTCAGCAGTTGAGTCCCATAGTGCTCAGAGCCATTTGAACCATTTTTTGCTAGCACAAATTTCTGTAAGAGAAGAAAAAATATAAACGATAACAACTCAGACTTTATGCTCCACACGACTTGCTTAAACTTATCGTTTCCCAATGTTCATGGTATCTGCAGTGAATTCCTTTTAAAATTTGAACACTAATTTAGAATATTCTAGTATAAAATAGATTCTAATTGACACCTTTTTGTAATTCATAATTATCGTTCCCTCTCCTCATGAACCATGGACCTTGCCGTTGTTGGGGAGGCTTGCGTACCTCAGCAATACAGACAGCCGTACTGTAGACGCAACCACAACGGAGGGGTATATGTTGGGAGGCCAGACAAACGTGTGGTTCCTGAAGAGGGGCAGCAGCCTTTTCAATAGTTGCAGGAACAACAGTCTGGATGATTGTCTGATTAGACCTTATAACCTTAACAAAAATGGCCTTGCTGTGCTGGTACTGCGAACGGCTGAAAGCAAGGGGAAACTACAGCCGTAATCTTTCTCGAGGACATGCAGCTGTACTGTATGGTTAAATGATGATGGCGTCCTCTTGGGTACAATATGCCGGAGGTAAAGTAGTCCCTCATTCGGATCTCCGGGCGGGAACTACTCAGGAAGACAACGACGTCAGGAGAATCAAAACTGGCGTTTTACAGTTCGGGGGGTGAAATGTCAGATTAGAAAATTTAAAAAGGGAGATTGACAGGTTAAAGTTAGTTGTAGTGGGAATTAGTGTAGTTCGTTGGCAGGAAGAACAAGAATTCTGGTCAGGTGAATATACAGTTATAAATGCAAAATCAAATAGGGGTAATGCAGGAGTAGGTCAAACAAAGAATAAAAAAAATAGGAATGCGGGTAAGCTATTACGAAAGGCATAGTGAACGCATTATTGTAGCCAAGATAGACATGACGCCCACGCCTACCACAGTAGTACAAGTTTATATGCCAGCTAGACGAAGAAATTGAAGAAATGTACGTTGAGATAAAAGAAATTATTCAGATAGTGTTTGTTTGTTTGTTGTGGTCTTCAGTCCTGAGACTGGTTTGATGCAGCTCTCCATGCTACTCTATCCTGTGCAAGCTTCTTCATCTCCCAGTACCTACTGAAACCTACATCCTTCTGAATCTGCTTAGTGTATTCATCTCTTGGTCTCCCTCTACGGTTTTTACCCTCCACGTTGCCCTCCAATACTAAATTGGTGATCCCTTGATGCCTCAGAACATGTCCTACCAACCGATCCCGTCTTCTGGTCAAGTTGTGCCACAAACTTCTCTTCTCCCCAATCCTATTCAATACTTCCTCATTAGTTATGTGATCTACCCATCTAATCTTCAGCATTCTTCTGTAGCACCACATTTCGAATGCTTCTATTCTCTTCTTGTCCAAACTATTTATCGTCCATGTTTCACTTCCATACATGGCTACACTCCATACAAATACTTTCAGAAATGACTTCCTGACACTTAAATCTATATTCGATGTTATCAAATTTCTCTTCTTCATAAACGCTTTCCTTCCCATTGCCAGTCTACATTTTATATCCTCTCTACTTCGACCATCATCAGTTATTTTGCTCAGATAGTGTAGGGAGGCGAAAATTTAATAGTCATTGGGGAGTGGAATTCGATAGTAGGAAGAAAGAAGGAAATGTAGTAGATGAGTATGGAATGGGGGTAAGGAATGAAAGAGGAAGCTTTCTGGTAGTATAACTTCATCCTAGCTAACACTTGGTTTTAGAATCGTGAAAGAAGGCTGTATACGTGGAAGAAGCCTGGAGACACTGGAAAGTTTCAGATAGATTATATAATGATAAGACAGAGATTTAGGAAATAGGTTTTAAACTGTAAGACATTTCGAGAGGCAGATGTGGACTCTGACCACAATCTATTGGTTATGAATTGTAGAGTAAAACTGAAGAAACTGTAAAAAGGTGGGAAATTAAGGAGATGGAACATGGATAAACTGAAAGAAAATGGTTCAAATGGCTCTGAGCCCCATGGGACTTAACATCTATGGTCATCAGTCCCCTAGAACTTAGAACTACTTAAACCTAACTAACCTAAGGACATCACACAACACCCAGTCATCACGAGGCAGAGAAAATCCCTGACCCCGCCGGGAATCGAACCCGGGAACCCGAAAATGAAAGAACCAGGGGTTATAGATAGTTTCAGAGAGAGCATTAGTGAACAATTTACAAGAATGGAGGAAAGAAATACAGTAGAAGAAGAATGGGTAGCTTTGAGAGATGAATTAGTGAAGGCAGCAGAGGATCAAGTAGGTAAAAAGACGAGGGCTAGTAGAAATCCTTGGGTAACAGAAGAGATATTGAATTTAACTGATGAAAGGAGAAAATACAAACATGCAGGAAATAAAGTAGGCGAGAAGGAATACAAACATCTCAAAAATGAGTTCGAGAGGAAGTGCAAAATGGCTAAGCAGGTATGGCTAGAGGACAAATTTAAGGATGTAGAGGCATGTATCACTAGGGGTAAGATAGACATTGCCTACAGGAAAATTAAAGAGACCTTTGGAGAGAAGAGAACCACTTGCATGAATATTAAGAGCTCAGATGGAAAATCAGTTCTAAGCAAAGAAGGGAAAGCAGATAGGTGGAAGGAGTATATAGAGGATCTATATAAGGGCGATGTACTTGAGGGCAATACTATGGAAATGGAAGACGACGTAGATGAAGATGAAATAGAAGATATATTTGCTTAACAAGAGTGATAGGGCACAAATCGCAGAATATCTGAGTGACCACCATCAAACGTTCATTTCTGAGGAAGAGGATGTGGAACAAAAATGGAAAAAATTCAGAAACATCGTCCAGTACGCCTTAGATAAGTTCGTACCGACTAAGGTCCAAAGCGAGGGGAAAGATCCACCGTGGTATAACAATCATGTACGAAAGGTACTACGGAAACAAAGAAAGCTTCATCATAGGTTTAAGAGTAGTCGAATCATAGCTGATAAGGAAAAGCTGAACGAAGCGAAAAAGAGCGTAAAGAGAGCAATGAGAGAAGCATTCAACGAATTCGAACATAAAACATTGGCAAACAATCTAAACAAGAACCCTAAAAAGTTTTGGTCATATGTAAAATCGGTAAGCGGATCTAAATCCCCTATTCAGTCACTCGTTGACCACGATGGCACCGAAACAGAGGACGACCGAAGAAAGGCAGAAATACTGAATTCAGTGTTCCGAAACTGTTTCACTGCGGAAAATCGTAACACGGTCCCTGACTTCAGCCGTCGCACGGACGCCAAAATGGAAAATATTGAAATAAACGATATCGGAATTGAAAAACAACTGCTATCACTTAGTAGCGGAAAAGCATCCGGACCAGACGAGATACCCTTAAGATTCTACAGTGATTATGCTAAAGAACTTGCCCCCTTTCTATCAGCAATTTATCGTAGATCGCTGGAAGAACGTAAAGTACCTAGCGACTGGAAGAAAGCGCAGGTCGTTCCCATTTTCAAGAAGGGTCATAAATCAGATGCGAATAATTATAGGCCTATTTCGCTTACGTCAATCTGTTGTAGAATAATGGAACATGTTTTGTGTTCTCGTATTATGACGTTCTTAGATAATACAAATCTCCTTCATCATAACCAACATGGATTCCGCAAACAGAGATCATGTGAAACTCAGCTCGCCCTATTTGCCCAAGAAATTCACAGTGTCGTAGACACTGGCGAGCAGATTGATGCCGTATTCCTGGACTTCAGGAAGGCATTTGATACGGTTCCGCACTTACGTTTAGTGAAAAAAATACGAGCTTACGGAATATCGGACCAGGTTTGTGATTGGATTCAGGATTTCCTAGAAGAAAGAACACAACATGTCATTCTTAACGGTTCAAAATCTGCAGTTGTAGAGGTAATTTCGGGAGTACCGCAGGGAAGCGTGATAGGACCTTTATTGTTTACAATATACATAAATGACTTAGTTGACAACATCGGTAGCTCCGTGAGGCTATTTGCAGATGACACGTTTGTCTACAAGAAAGTAGCAACATCAGAAGACTCGTACGTACTCCAGGAGGACCTGCAGAGGATTAATGCATGGTGCGACAGCTGGCAGCTTTCCCTAAACGTAGATAAATGTAATATAATGCGCATACATAGGGGCAGAAATCCATTCCAGTACGATTATGCCATAGGTGGTAAATCATTGGAAGCGGTAACGACCGTAAAATACTTAGGAGTTACTATCCGGAGCGATCTGAAGTGGAATGATCACATAAAACAAATAGTGGGAAAAGCAGGCGCCAGGTTGAGATTCATAGGAAGAATTCTAAGAAAATGTGACTCATCGACGAAAGAAGTAGCTTACAAAACGCTTGTTCGTCCGATTCTTGAGTATTGCTCATCAGTATGGGACCCTTACCAGGTTGGATTAATAGAAGAGATAGACATGATCCAGCGAAAAGCAGCGCGATTCGTCATGGGGACATTTAGTCAGCGCGAGAGCGTTACGGAGATGCTGAACAAGCTCCAGTGGCGGACACTTCAAGAAAGGCGTTACGCAATACGGAGAGGTTTATTATCGAAATTACGAGAGAGCACATTCCGGGAAGAGATGGGCAACATATTACTACCGCCCACATATATCTCGCGTAATGATCACAACGAAAAGATCCGAGAAATTAGAGCAAATACGGAGACTTACAAGCAGTCGTTCTTCCCACGCACAATTCGTGAATGGAACAGGGAAGGGGGGATCAGATAGTGGTACAATAAGTACCCTCCGCCACACACCGTCAGGTGGCTCGCGGAGTATAGATGTAGATGTAGATGTAGATGTAGATATGATACTGCGTGAAGAATATAACAGGGTACTGAAAGACCTAAGTCGAAACAAGGCCCCGGGAGTAGACAACATTCCATTAGAACTACTGACAGCCTTGGGAGAGCCAGCCCTGACAAAGCTCTAGCAAGATAAATGAGAAGGGGCGAAATACCCTCAGACTTTAGGAAGAATATAATAATTCCAATTCTAAAGAAAGCAGGTGTTGACAGATGTGAAAATTACCGAACTACCAGTTTAACAAGTAACGGCTGCAAAATAGTAACACGAATTCTTTACAGACGAATGGAAAAACTGGTAGAAGCTGACCTCGAGGAAGATCAGTCCGCGTTCCGTAGAAATGTAGGAACACGTGAGGCAATGCTGACCTTGCCACGTGTTTTAGAAAGTAGATTAAGGAAAGGCAAACCTACGTTTCTAGCATTTGTAGACTTAGAGAAGGCATTTGACAATGTTGACTGGAATACTCTCTTTCAAATTCTGAAGGTGGCAGGGGTCCAATAGAGGGAGTGAAAGGTTTATTACAATTTGTACAGAAACCAGATGGCAGTTATCAGAGTCGAGGGTAAGGAAAGGGAAGCAGTGGTTTTGAAGGGCATAAGACAGAGTTGTAGCGGATACCCGATGAAATCTGTATATTGAGCAAGCAGTAAGGGAAGCAAAAGAAAAATTTGGAAAGGAATTAAAATCCATGAAGAAAAAAAAAATCTTGAGGTTTGCCGATGACATTGTCATTCTTTGAGATCCAGCAAAGGACCTACCAGAGCACTTGAACGGAATGGACAGTGTCTTGAAAGGAGGATATAAAGTGATCATCAACAAAAGCAAAACGAGGATAATGGAATGTAGTCGAATTAAATCAGGTGATGCTGAGGGAATTAAATTAGAATATGAGACACTTAAAGTAGTAGGTGAGTTTTGCTATTTGGGGAGCAAAATAACTGACGATTGTCGAAGTAGAGAGGATATAAAATGTAGAATGGTAATGGCAGGGAAAGCGTTTCTGCAGAAGAGAAATTTGTTAACATCGGGTATAGATTTAAGTGTCAGGAAGTCTTTTCTGAAAGTATTTCTATGGAGTGCAGCCATGTACGGAAGTGAAATGTGGTGCTGCAAAAGAATGGTGAAAGATGGATAGATCACGTAATTAATGAGGAGATACTGAATAGAGTTGGGGAGAAGAGGAATTTGTGGCAGAATTTAACTAGAAGAAGGGATCGGTCGGTAGGAAATATTCTGAGGCATAAAGGAATCACCAGTTTAGTAATGGAGGGCAGTGTGGAGAGTAAAACTCGTTGAGGGAGACCAAGAGATGAATACACTAAGCAGATTCAGAAGGATATGGGTTGCAGCAGTTACTTGGAGATGAAGGAGCTTGCACAGGATGGAGTAGCATGGAGAGGTGCGTCAAACCAGTCTCTGGACTGAAGACAACAGAACAATTATCGTCGCTATGTTTTCTAGTGATAATACGAAAATACTGTGTTATAAATTAAAAAAGATTGAACGAGACGCGCGAGTATTCTGATAGTTTTCAAAGCTCTGTGCCTCGGCAGAAATAGCTATAAAATGTGAATTACTCTGACTGAAACGGGCTACGTGACTTTTTTGACTTCAAATAAGCATGTACTCTGATAACGCCTGGCAGGGGCTTCCTCTTACAGATTGTTCTTATCTAACGCTTGATAAAAATGTATTAATTGTTTACTGGCGCATGGCCAGAGGCTTCAGAATGCCTGCATAAAAGACATTATTATATCCACCCAAGATATTCTGCGTAGCTACTTTAGTGTGATATTCATGTGTCTACTTGCGTTATTTATAACTTTGACAAACATCACGAAAGCCGCTGTCTTACGTTTGAATACAGCTGATTAAATGAGAAGCTGTACGCCAACATTAGTTATACTGCATCAAATTTTACGTGAGGTTTCATATTTAGACATTAAATTTTAATGTTAAGTCCCACCTCCACAGAAGTTTATTACAAAGGCCTTCCTCACAGAAATTTGACAGTAGATTTATATTACCCACAGATTTGTTCTCGCACAGGACATTTCGGCGTTTCTCAACATTCATTTGTATATTCTGGGAACCCGTATAGTCGCGAATTTCGTAAATCAGTTTTAATTCAAACCGCGTATTTCTCCGTTCTCAACACATGAGCTATCCATTTTTGCCAGTTTTCTTCGACGTTTTCATGTATATAAAGTATTTTCAATTTCTTCCTTTCTTTATGACTTAGCTTTGTGGATACTGCTATGATCGTAATGAATTTCGTTTCAGTGGCCTGTAATGTTATTTTATCATCTTCTTCATTACCCGAGATTCATTCCCATACAGCATACTCATCTGTACTAATTTTAAGAAAAGCTTCTCTTCGTACTTTACTTTGAAAAGATCTTCTAGTAGTACCATTTAGGTAACTGATCTTCTCAGTTTTGTGGTTTGGATCTAGACCTCCTCTTTAAGTTAGCATGTTCCCTAATACTTTAAGCATACATATGTAAGCATACGTATATTCTTGCACTATGATATTATTTTCTAATACTATTTTTGTCCTCATTAGGGCTTCCCACAGAACGTCATGGCTTTCTCTATATTGATATATATAACATATCGGACTAATTTTGTGTAGTTCATAGGCAGCTCTCTTTAATCCATCTTCTATATCTGAGGTTAAACTTGATCATCTGCAAACAGCTCCATCGTTACATAAATTAGTTGGTTGAAATCGTAAGTGTAATTCTGTAATTTTGATTTCCGTCGCCGGACAAAATCGTCGACGTATTTAGGGTAATTCTTTCAGAGATGATGGGGAAGGGTAAGTGGATCAATTTGAGGTTAAGGGACTCTGGTCCAAACGCCGAGTTGAATGTTATAAGCGAAAATCGTTCTGATACCTCTGACAGTGGAATACATATACTGGTACTATTGTTGCTAAGATTGTAGGATAGGCAACTTTCCGAGGCTGTTGTACGGACCAAAAGAAGAAAATAAGTAGTTAACAAGGCCTCTAAAAGGCATATCTTAAGAGCTATGGAGATGCTGGCTATGGGTACTTGTTCAGTAGAGGAGAAGTTTCATACCAGCGATGTTGAATTAATTCCCTCTACCGCTTCGCTATTAAAATCAAATTAAAATAAAAGTCGCCAGCCTTGCATTGACCCACAGAAATATTCACTACTCCTATGCCACCAGTAACTCGCCTGTATGAATCCAATTACTTTCGAAATACCCTCCGATCCGATCATTAGATAGGGAAAACTACACCGTAAACAGTCATCACACGGTCTCCGAGTGCTTTCTAGCAACTACGTGCGTTGATCTCTTCCATAAATAAAATAGGACAGCAATTTAAAGTAGAAAAGCGAAGTAGATTCTCAAAAATACCAAACTTCAAAGTTTCACAGGAAAATAAGTAATTTTTTGGTTCAAACGTATCTTGCGAAGTCACTTTTACCCAACATCTCTAGCAGCAAGGCTCCATGTTCTAACATGAGCTCTGTGCGTACGGAACATGTGTTCAGTCACTAAATCGCGAAAAAAACCTATAAATGTTCAGGATATTGCCATATTTACAAATTAATTTGCGATGTCAACGTTAAACGACTCGTTCCACATAATTACGATTTATCGTGCAAAATGATCCACGGAACACGTAACTAACTACCTAATTAAGTAACTATTCGCTCAGAACCCCGGGAAACGGCTAAGCCGATTCCTACGCCTACTCACGGGAACGCATTTCAAATTCCTGTTTGCTACCGTATCAATATAATAACTTTATCTATCACTGACGATCATTTACTCCCGACTTCGTACCCGCAGTACTTTAAGTATCTCATCTACCGTACAGGGCCAAAGCGGGATTCCCACTGACTTCTTGATTTCTTCAGCTCAAAACAGCTCCATGTGACTGTTTCAACGATCAGATCTTTCGGCCAATAAGACTCCGATACAGAATTCAGGCAGTTCCGTTAGCCATTTCCTGCTCTGGCTAACAGCTCTCGTTAACGAAGAGTTATTTCCTGCCATAGAGTTTTCAAAGTTTATTTTCAGCAGGCGCTAGAAACCTTCTACCATCATCACAACCAATTTACAAGGATAACGGAAATTATGACACGCCATCTGCAAGACGGACAAGGCCATCTTCTCCCGGATACCGGAAGCCAGCCCTGGCATCTACGGTAGCCAAAGGATTAGTCCGAGGATGCAAACGGGAAATGTATTACTACCATTATGGAATACCTTACGACAATTCTCCTAAAGAATTCTTATATCCATTTGATTACAGTTTTATATTCGACAGCGAAAACGCGAATCGTGATTGTTCTACTGCATTATAACGCAGCGGTACTGTAATACTGTAAATGAAGGCAGTGGTACACAGAGACAGTTTCCTTTTAGTGCTTAAATTTGGAGTAACTTTACTTCTGCGAAATTATTTTTTTCTTTCTTTGTTGATAACCACTTATTTAAATGGGTAATTAGATGGTGATTGAAGTGAAGATATAATAGTCCATCTATGGCGAGGTCATTAGATACAGCATCATCGTACAAGGAAGGGCGGCAAGCAGCCTTGTCTTTTGAAAGCCATTTCGATATCTGTCTTGAATAATCTTGGAAAATCTAAATCTCAGTGTTTAGACGAGGTTTTAGCTCCCAGTCCTTGCGAATGTCAGTCTGGGGATTGACTACTGCATCGCCGCGCTAGATTCACAAATGTGAAACTTCTGTAGCATTCTCGTATACGGAGCGGACCAGAGATTCATATATATAATCACCTTAACTACCATTATGGACTAGCTGTAACGGAAATGAGTTCGCATTCTCTTTTCAAGTGGCTCTCACTAAATGCGAAAGACTTACCTAAGAAATTTGTTTCAAAGAATAACTTGCACCACTGTCGTTATTGTTTCTTTGAGCATTACTGCTCTTGGAATTTGAAATATTTCTGACCTTACAGCCATCACATTCAGCTACAAGAAGCTCTTCGTAGAGCAGCTGAGAAAGCAGCAGTGGGAACATGGCGTAATGTGGTGTGAGGTACCGATGACAGATGTTTTTTTCGGAACGGATAGCGGGAGGAAGACCGCCTGAATTGTAGTCCTCATCCGCGACTGGCTGCTGCGCTCGGAGCGCGCCAAAATGATAGATTCCCGTTATTAATATTAGAAAAACTAATCAGTGAATTTATTTGCATTTCATATGAAACACCTCTCAATAGCAGGCTATCATTCTATTATTTCAAAAGTGATAATTGCCAACAGAATAACAAACAATTGCTAAACGAAAACGTAGACGAAATACTTCGGATCGCGCCTGACTTGAATGGCGGGCGAAGCGGTTCGGCTGTAAGATCAGAGGTCGTTCGGTAGTGTCGGAGGATAGACATGTTGTCTGCCGTGGTCGGTATCTTCTAAAAACTTAATTAACAATCTCTGTTTCTTTTTGGGACATGTAACTGAGAACTAATCTGAAAGTAATTACGCAGACACGAACTTCATTATTTGGTTTATTCTTTGTGAAAATGCTAATAATTGGCAACTATTTGTGATTCATAAAGTGGACTATAATTGTGCAGTTTTTCGTATTCTGATAATAAAATGCGAGTGGCGTCAAGTTTAAACAAACCAGTTCAAAATTTAATCATTTATACAACAGTTCCTCGCTAACAGCTTATTACAGCCTCAGTATAACGGACTCACTACCAACGTGCTATCTTCTGCGCAGGGGACAATAATTATAGAAGACTGCAGGTTTGTGAACATTATTCAGAACTTACGCATTCCACTCAGGGCGTTGGAAGCAGCTGGGCATCTCGCCTGTACTGCACTCTTAGTACAAATGAGGTCAGTGACACGTCATCAGTGGTAACATAGAGGAGGTATGAAAGAATGAAATTTTCGAGGGAAGGGGATTTATCCTACGCAAGTAAATCTCTCTCGCGATCATTACCTCCCTTTCTTTCGCTTGCCGTAAATCAAATAACATGAAAGCTGGAGATTTTACATTGTTATACACTAACTTGGCAGAAGTCATGGGATATCTCCTAATGTCATGTCGGAACTCCTTTAGCCCGGCGTAGTGCAACATATCGACGTGGCATCGACTCAACTAGTCGTTGGAAGTCCTATGCAGGAATATTGAGCCACGCTTTCTCTACAGTCGTTCATAATTGCGAAAGTGTTGCCGGTGCAGGATTTTGTTTGCAAACTGACCTTTCGATTACGTCCCGTACATGCTCGATGGAATTCATGTCGGGCGATGTGCGTGGCGGACTCATTCGCTCAAATTGTCCAGAATATTCTTCAGAGCAATCGCGAACAACTGCGGTACGGTGACATGGCGCATTGCCATCCATAAAAATTCCATCATTGTTTGGGAACATGAAGTCCCTGAAATGGCTGCAAATGGTCTCCAAGTAGCCGAACATAGCTATTTCCAGTCAGTGATCGGTTCAGTTAGACCCAGTCCATGCCAAGAAAACACAGCTCACACCATTATGGAGCCACCACCATCTCGCACAGTGTCCTGTTGACAACTTGGGTCCTTGGCTTCGTGGGTACTTCGCCACCCTCTAACCTCACCATCAGCGCTTACCAACCGAAATCGGAACTCATCTGAAAAAGGCCACGGTTTTGCAGTCATTTCGGGTCCGACCGATATGATCACGAGCCAAGGAGAGGCGCTGAAGGTAATGTCGCGCTGTTAACAGAGGCACTCGCGTCGGTTGCCTGCTGCCATGGCCCATTAACCCCAATTTCACAGCACTGTTCTAACAGATAAGTTTGTAGTACGTCCCTCATTGATTTATGCGGTTATTTCATGCAACTTTGTTTGTCTGCTAGCACTGACAACTCTATGCAAACGCCGCTGCTCTCGGTCGTTAAGTATAGGCCGTCGGTCACTGAGTTGTCTGTGGTAAGAGGCAATGCCTGAAATTTGGTATTCTCGGCACACTCTTGACACCGTGGGTCTCGGAGTATTGAATTCCCTAACTATTTCCGAAACTGAATGTTCCATGCGTCAAACTCCAAATACCATTCTTAGTTCAAAGTCTGTCAATTCGTGCCGTACTCCCATAATGATATTGCAAACCTTTTCACATGAATTACCTGAGTACAAATGATCGCTCCGCTAATGCATGTCCTTTTTATAGCTTGTGTACGCGATACTACCGCCATCTGTATATCTGCATATCACTATTCCGTAGCTTTAGTCCTCTCAGCGTACTAGATCCGAAGTGGAACTGGGTAATCACGTTACATTAACTGAATTTTCCATCGGTGCTTGATAGAACATGGCAACCGTATTTAATAGGAAACTCTTTCTAATATTCCGCAAAATTCGGTTTCATCTGACGATGGCCTAAGAAACTGAGAGCTAGTTCGTGACTAAATAAATACACTCCTGGAAATTGAAATAAGAACACCGTGAATTCATTGTCCCAGGAAGGGGAAACTTTATTGACACATTCCTGGGGTCAGATACATCACATGATCACACTGACAGAACCACAGGCACATAGACACAGGCAACAGAGCATGCACAATGTCGGCACTAGTACAGTGTATATCCACCTTTCGCAGCAATGCAGGCTGCTATTCTCCCATGGAGACGATCGTAGAGATGCTGGATGTAGTCCTGTGGAACGGCTTGCCATGCCATTTCCACCTGGCGCCTCAGTTGGACCAGCGTTCGTGCTGGACGTGCAGACCGCGTGAGACGACGCTTCATCCAGTCCCAAACATGCTCAATGGGGGACAGATCCGGAGATCTTGCTGGCCAGGGTAGTTGACTTACACCTTCTAGAGCACGTTGGGTGGCACGGGATACATGCGGACGTGCATTGTCCTGTTGGAACAGCAAGTTCCCTTGCCGTTCTAGGAATGGTAGAACGATGGGTTCGATGACGGTTTGGATGTACCGTGCACTATTCAGTGTCCCCTCGACGATCACCAGTGGTGCACGGCCAGTGTAGGAGATCGCTCCCCACACCATGATGCCGGGTGTTGGCCCTGTGTGCCTCGGTCGTATGCAGTCCTGATTGTGGCGCTCACCTGCACGGCGCCAAACACGCATACGACCATCATTGGCACCAAGGCAGAAGCGACTCTCATCGCTGAAGACGACACGTCTCCATTCGTCCCTCCATTCGTCCCTCCATTCACGCCTGTCGCGACACCACTGGAAGCGGGCTGCACGATGTTGGGGCGTGAGCGGAAGACGGCCTAACGGTGTGCGGGACCGTAGCCCAGCTTCATGGAGACGGTTGCGAATGGTCCTCGCCGATACCCCAGGAGCAACAGTGTCCCTAATTTGCTGGGAAGTGGCGGTGCGGTCCCCTACGGCACTGCGTAGGATCCTACGGTCTTGGCGTGCATCCGTGCGTCGCTGCAGTCCGGTCCCAGGTCGACGGGCACGTGCACCTTCCGCCGACCACTGGCGACAACATCGATGTACTGTGGAGACCTCACGCCCCACGTGTTGAGCAATTCGGCGGTACGTCCACCCGGCCTCCCGCATGCCCACAATACGCCCTCGCTGAAAGTCCGTCAACTGCACATACGGTTCACGTCCACGCTGTCGCGGCATGCTACCAGTGTTAAAGACTGCGATGGAGCTCCGTATGCCACGGCAAACTGGCTGACACTGACGGCGGCGGTGCACAAATGCTGCGCAGCTAGCGCCATTCGACGGCCAATACCGCGGTTCCTGGTGTGTCCGCTGTGCCGTGCGTGTGATCATTGCTTGTACAGCCCTCTCGCAGTGTCCGGAGCAAGTATGGTTGGTCTGACACACCGGTGTCAATGTGTTCTTTTTTCCATTTCCAGGAGTGTATAATTTTGCAGAACACTACGAAGTTTTTCCTATTTAATATTATGAAACTTCCCCTTTGAACAATTATTCAGGACTGTGCTTAACCTGACACACAATATTTTTACGCAACGCAATCTGACTTTCAAAATTCCCTACTAAAGAATGGCCCTGACAAACATTAAACTATACCTTTCACAAATCACTTACCTCACAAAAATCTTCGCTGCTCAAGCTACTGCAATACAGCGAGCGCCACTACTGCCAGCTTAATATCATCACAAGTATAAATACTATCAAGGGAGACAGAATAACTTTAGACGCAACGGACCAGCGCGCAGTTACGATTCAGGGAGAAATTCTCCACCATGTGACCGACAAGAAAGAAACTATGGAATCTACCGACATGACGACAGACGATATGATCGTAACGACAGACCTGAATTGCATCAGAACTGGCGGGATTCAAACAGAGCAGGGCCCTCTCGTCACGGTGAATTTGTAGAAGTTAGGTCTCCAAATCCCAATAACGACGCGCGCCAACAAAGAGACAATAGGCAATGACTCATACCGCAGGCAGCCACAAAACGCACGTATGAAACTTCCCCTTTGAACAATTATTCAGGACTGTGCTTAACCTGACACACAATATTTTTACGCAACGCAATCTGACTTTCAAAATTCCCTACTAAAGAATGGCCCTGACAAACATTAAACTATACCTTTCACAAATCACTTACCTCACAAAAATCTTCGCTGCTCAAGCTACTGCAATACAGCGAGCGCCACTACTGCCAGCTTAATATCATCACAAGTCATAATATATATATCAGTTCATGACAAATTGCAAAACTTCGCCATCTCTCTCCCCACATCCACCACTGCTGGCGGCTCACCTCCAACTGCGCAACGCTACACGCTGTTCACAGCCAGCTGCCTAACACTACAATGGCGAGTATTACAACAATGCAAAGCAGCCACAGACTGCACACAGCACAGCCAGTGATTTTCATACAGAGGTGGCGTTACCAATAAAAAACCTAAACAGCCTACTTACATAGAGAAAACATAAACAGCCTACTTACAATATAATCACATTACATTAAGTAATATGAGTCAAATCCAGTGATGAAATCAAGTGCAGTAAATTAAACGGTTTCTTTCGCAAAAGCTGACGTTCGGTGAAGTAGTTGTTGGTCGAGTAAACCAAATTGATTTTCAATGTATGGGCCATGTTGAAGCGGATGCTACATTTCACTCTAGTGGAACATTAATATTTCAAGGAAGTGCTGTATGAGCTGTTTGTATCTACTGTGCCTGTGTCTCTGCGTCTGGGTAGGTAAATTTGGTTTTGTCAATGTTTGCAAGTCACAAGATCGTTTTGTCATTGTTGTTTGTTAATCATTACACTTGTTATTGTGTTTCGAAAACAGAGTGCCCAGTATCAGAAGAGTGATAGGTTGCACTATCGCTATAGCTGCGCAAAGTTGAACGCGTCGTAATGACGACTTATTTTATATTCTTTGCCATCAAAACTGAAGGTCAACTGTGTACTCGAAGCTGACCTTCTGGGACAGGTTGGAATCCCTGAAGTAGTTTCTTGGGGCAATATTATAGGCGCTGTTTGCTGTTGCCTTTCTTGTCCGCTCATTGGAAGGTCAAGTGCACATGTTCATTGTGTGAGAGTAATGAGTTCTTTTGTAGGTTAATGTGATGAAGTAAGAACTGAAGATTACTGTTTAGCGTTGTGTCAAAACTAGGGTCATTAGAGACGCAACACAAGCTTGAATAGCACAACGAAGGGGAACAAAATTGTTCGTGTCCTTTTCAAAGGAATTATCCAAAAATTCGTTGTAATCGATGTAGGGAAAGCATGGAAAATGAAGACATCGATGAGCTAACGGGGACTTGAACCCCGCTGCGTGTAAAATTGCTTTAACCACTGCGTCACTTTCTCCGTGTTTTCAGGGATGAGTACTGAATGAAAAGGAACGAAAGGGAAAATCGGTTCATTACATAAATTACTTCTCTGCGAGAACAGCAAAAGGACAAATCACACTTGGGATTTCGATCCGAAGTACTGTCTGTTCATCAACATATGCGTGTCCTTACTTAAGGACACATTCTGGAGCGATTGGGCAACAGATTCTTACTGTCGCCTGCTGTTAATACACCGAGAGAATGCACACACACACACACACACACACACACACGCACGCACGCACGCACACACACACACACACACACACACACACACACACACACAAATCTACTGGAAAATGCATGTTACAGATGTAATGACCAAAAGCTATGCGCTGTCATCTAACAAACCCTTGATAATCAAAAGTTCCATTACCTGGATTCGAAATTGATCGTTCAGTGTCGAACGCTGCTCCCATGCACCGAGCGAAGGGGCGCTGTAGTAAGACTGGACTCACATTTGGAGTTGGGGGGAACAACGGTTCAATTCCGCTTGCAGCCATCCAGGTTCAGGTTTCTTGTAGTGCTTAGCTAAACGTCTACGTGGATCCTTTGAAAAGGATACAGCGGATGTCCTTCAAGTTCTTCCTCCTTCCGAGCTTGTGGTCAGTCATTAGTAACCTAGCCGTCGACGGGACGTTAAATAGTACTTTTCCTACCATCCTGTCCTGCCCACTACCTCATAAAAGGCGATATCTCCTCCTTTTGACATCGTGAGGTATAAAATGTTTTCGCAGGTCACGGAGAAACTAGTGACTTATTCCGTCACTGGATCAGTAAAAAATACGGAAGCGTTCGATGGTGGTTTTAATGTTTCGAGTGTTCTACATAATCTCCACCCGTTTGAGTAAAAGGCATAGAACTTACATATTAACCAGCCAGAAAAGTCCTCCTTCGAGATGTTGTTCAACTCGCACGTCACAATCGCACCTTCTTCGGTCCTGGTGAACCATGAGATACCCAGTCAGTATTTTGTCTGTTTGTGGTAGGCTAGTATTAATAACACCAAGTCTCGTCACCTGTGATGACTTTTTTCCACAAAAGAAGTGTCTGCAATTTTTATTTCAGGCAATTCGTGGTGCGTACACGCGTCATTGTTTTTGTTCTGGACTCATGATGTGCTGGGAAAACTTTGCACACACTTTTCTCTTCTTAAAAACGTTTCGGAGAATGTCTTGAAAGCTTGCCTTCGAGATATTGCTGCAGTGCTATTTGTGGCGCAGCACTGCAGTCGCACGTCCACCACTTAACAATGCGTGCTCACAGCTGACTGGTCGACTGCATATCTGTCGTTTACAGTTGTTGGGTAAAGCTGGCACCTTAGTTCTCTAACATCGCGAATACGCCTGGAATAAAAACCAGTCTCGGAACTTTCTAGGTGGACGGTGAGCAGTTATGTTTCCTGTAGTTTTACTTGGCTGGAATTTCCTCATGCAATAGTATTGCGTAGTTAGTAAACAGCTAAGTTGTTAACCAGCACACGTTTGCGACTTCCTGTCTTGGCTTTGACTCTCGCAAGTACGCGGATGATGCCTTTTTTGCACTACGCCAGATAAACCTTCTGCAGGCAGGAAACACCGGCTTTTACCTCATCTGCACCAGATGAGTCATGCGGCCTTTCGCGACGAGTTTGTCGGCTGTAAACAGCTGCGTTGTGGAGTGGTGTCACCTCGGTGCGTCGGGGGCCTGCTGCAGCTATCTGTCGCTGCTTGCTCAGCGGCTCGTCTCGCTCGGCTGGCAACGGTCCCAACCCCAGCGCATCGTTGGCACCGCAGACACGGGCCGTAGCTTTCCACGCATCTGGTCCAGCCGCGACTGCAGCGGCGATGCCACGGTGCAGCCGACGCGCTTCTGCTGGGTTAAAACGCGTGCTAAATGTCTTACTAATTAAACACTGATTCTCAGTCCTTACTTCTGCATCCTGTTCTCCAATCAGGATTGCCAGGTATTCCGATTTCAGAATAGTCCTGATTTTACTATTCAAAACCAGACTCAAGAAAAAAATACGTAAAAATCCCAGTTACTTCAAAAGGAATAATATTTCACATACAGGGTGATTCAGCAACCCCTACCTATTGGTTTTATGAACCGGAAACACCTTCAAAACGTCGCTCGAGATTTTCAATTTCTCTCTCTCGCTGTGTGCAAGCTAGTAGACGTACAGAAAAAATGTGAACAGGACATTTTTTGTCCGAAATCTAATGCAGTTAAAGTTTCTGCTGGTATACGTTTTCGCTGGAGGCCATAGTTTTCAAATTATTCAAGTAAATCGTACAAAACCAACCTTCAAACGAGTTTTTCTTGAATAATTCGAAAACTGTGGCCTGCAACAGAAACCTATGGCAGTACAAAATTGAAGTACATTAAATTTCCCACAAAAAGGTCGTGTTTATTGTTTTCTGTAGGGCAAATTGTTTCAGCATAGCTGTCGAGAGAACATGAAAATGTCGCGTGTGGTTTTTGAAGACGGTGTGCGTTGCGTAAAACCTATAGGCAGGGGCAGCTGGCTCACACTGTGTGAGTAATATACGTTGTCAATTATGTCAGTGTTTAAATTAAGAGGCACTCCTGTAAATTCATCTGAAATTAAAAATTCAGCTTTTAGTGTGAAGACAGTTAAGCTGCCAAACTTGCACTCATCAGCCGCTACATCGAACTTACTCGCATTCGTCTGCGTGTTACAGACGAATTTGACAGTCGCTTTTATTTTGAAGAAAATGCGTATAAAGTATTCAAGCCATTTTCTTTAAAAGGGAGACAGGGTTCAATTTAAAAGTCCTTAGAAGTGATGGTAATGTGGACTAAAATTAAAAAAAAATGTTCGCCAAACTTGGGCTCTGAAGTCCATAACATATGATAGTTCAAATGGCTCTGAGCACTATGGGACTTAACATCTGTGGTCATCAGTCCCCTAGAACTTAGAACTACTTAAACCTAACTAACCTAAGGACATCACACATATCCATGCCCGAGGCAGGATTCGAACCTGCGACCGTAGCGGTCGCGCGTTTCCAGACTGTAGCGCCTAGAGCCGCGCGGCCACTCCGGCCGGCAGAGCAGCAGCTCTTGTGTGGAGGTGTCAGTGCTAACAGACAAGCAACACTGCATGAAATAACGGCAGAAATCAGTAGCGGACGAACGACAATCGTATCCGTTAGGACGGTGCGGCGAAATGTGTTGTTACGGGGCTACGGCAGCAGACTACCGACGCGAAGTCTGCAGCGTCTCTTCTGGGCTCGAGACCGTATCAGTTGGTCCCTAGACGACTGGATAACCTTGGCCTGGTCAGATGTCTCATGCTTTCAGTTGGTAAGAGCTGATGGTAGGATTTGAGTGTGGAGCAGACCCCACGCAGCCGAAGACTCTGGTTGTCAACAAGACATTGTGTAAACTGGTGGTGGCTCCGTAGTGATGTGGGTTTTATTTACATGGAATGAACTGCGCCCTCTGTTCAAACTGAACCGATCATTGACTGGACATGGTTATGTGCAGCTACTTGGAGACCATTTGCAGCTATTCATGGATTTCAAGTTCCCAAACAACGATGGAATTTGTATAAATGGCAATGCGCCCTGTCACCGGACTACAATTGTTCGCGAATGGTTTGAGGAAAATTCTGGACATTTCGTGCGAATGATTTGGTACCCAGATCGCCCGAACATGAATCCACTCGAACATTTATGGGACATAAGCAAGAGATCAGTTCGTGCACAAAATCCTGTACCGGCAACACTTTCACAGTTGTGAACGGCTGTGGGGGTAGTACGGCTCAGTATTTCTGGAGGGGACTTCCAACGACTTTTTGAGCTATGCAACGTCGAGTTGCTGCACTACGCTGGACAGAAGGCTGTCCGACACGATGTTAGGAGGTATCCTGTGACTTCTTTCACCTCAGTGTAGAATACTGTTTTCACTGCCATAAATAGGTCACAGTAAATTATCAACGACACCGAAAGCTTGTCTTTGCTTTAAGAAGACCTTCACCATTGCACTTGGATGTGATTGTTCGTCTACTGAAATATTGGACAAACAAAATCTTCGTATACTTTATACTTTATTTCTCCTTTTTGAAGCTGAAATACTAGATTCTGTAGTACGAGTATCGTTTTGTTTCCTTACAACTTACAAAAATATAACGATTACAATAGCAGGTACAGGTAACTTCTCTCTATCGGTAGTATTGATAAACTGTAACAGTAGTGTTGTGCTTGATCCTTATACGTGTTGCAAGTCAGCTTACGTCTGCTCTTAGCACTTGTAACTAGCTATCTTTCAAGAATTATATCTGCAGTTGGCCATTTGTCGCGTGAAGTGCATTCCATACTCGTTTGTTATCGCAGTGAAAATGCTGTTCGATGCACGCACCAAACGGTATTGCGCACCAGATCTTGAAGACGTGATTATTATCGATCCATTATCTATGCTGCACTCGCCCTTGTAACCAGTAGATACATCATACTTAGGGAACATTCATTAGACAGTGCCATCCTTACAGTAGACCACAGAATTACCTCTCATGTGCTAATAATGGTGCGAATGGGGCGGTCTACTGCCTGTCGAATCTCCGGAACAGTTCTGAAGCGAATGCCACGAAGTGGTTCCTTCATCTTCGGAATCAAATCAAAGTCACAAGGACTTAGGTTCGGGGAGTATGGTGGATGGTACAGCACTTCCCACTCTCATCGACCGAACAGAGCAGCGACAGCCTGTGATGTATGCGCCCGCGCATTGTCGTGCAAAATGATGGGTGGGTTGCGCAGAAAGTGTCGTTGCTTCTTTCGCAAAGCGGGTCGCAGATGATGCTCTAAAAACAAACAGTAATACTGTGCACTGACGGTCTGCCGTCGAGGAACGTAATGCGTTAGGGTAACTCCATCACAGTCGTACACGAGAATCACCATAACTTTATACCGCTCCATTCGTACCATCAACAGAACAGGCTCTGCTAACAGTATACTACGCCTTCCACATCGCTGGCAACGGGTTCTACACAGCGCTGGTGACTGCTTTGAAGGACAGTAACAGGTGCAAACATGTAACCCTTTTGTATCGTTTGTGCATAAATAGTTGCCACTATTTAAGCTCCAACCCTCGTAGTAACATAATCGTCAACATAACAAAGGAATTAGTTATTTTCCCAGTAACTTTCCCGGCCGAGTAGAAAGAGTGAACTGTGAGGAAATTCTTCAGTTTAGACATTTTAGTGCAAGGATTACTGTTAACAGTTTTTAATCCCTGTGTTAGTTTACTGCAGATAGACGCAGCTTTTCTGCACAAGAATTATGCAGATGCAGTCCAAATGCAAACTGGATTTCTACCTAGTATTAACTGAATAGAAACTGCTAGATCTTGGGAATAAGCTCGTATTGTTAACAACAAACAGCATTAAAGGAAATAAATTTTGAGAGGTCTGTGTCAGAATTCCCAAATTCATGAACAGGTGTTGGCAAGAGGTTCGCGAGCTACCCATTTCTGAGCCAAAGAGTGGGAAAGTTACCCTTGAATATAATGGCGCATGATACACTGAAGAGGCAAAGAAACTGGTACTCCTGCTTAATATCAAGTTGGGCCGCCGCTAGCACGCAGAAGTGCAGCAACACGACGTGGCATGGACTCGAATAATGTCTGAAGTAGTGTTGGAGGGGAGTGACACCATGAATCCTGCCGGGCTGTCCATAAATCCATAAGAGTACGAGGGGGTGGAGACCTCTTCTGAACAGCACGTTGAAATGCATCCCAGATAGGCTCAAGAATGTTTCATGGCCAGCGGAATGTTTAAACTCAGAAGAGTTTTCCTGGAACCACTCGGTAGCAATTGTGGACGTTTGGGGTGTCGCATTATCCTGCTGGAATTGCCCAAGTCCGTCGGAATACACAGTCGACATGAAGGGATGCATGTGATACGCACGTGTCACCTGTCAGAGTCGTGTCTAGACGTATCAGGGGTTCCATATCACTCCCATTGCACACGCCACACACCTTTACAGAGCCTCCACCAGCTTGAAAAATCCCCTGCTGACACGCATGGTCCATGGGTTCACGAGGTTGTCTCCATACCCGTGCATGTTCATCCGCTCGATACAATTTGAAACGAGACACGTACGACAAGGCAACATGTTTCCAGTCATCAACAGTACAATGTCGGTGTTCACGGGCGCAGGCGAGGCGTAAAACTTTGAGTCGTGCAGTCATCAAAGGTACAAAAATTTTCTTCGGCTCCGAAAGCCCTTATGGATGATGTTTCGTAGAATGGTTCGCACGCTGACACTTGTTGATGGCTCAGCATTGAAATCTGAAGCAATTTGCGGAAGGGTTGCACTTCTGTCACGTTGAACGGTTCTCCTCAGTCGTCGTTGGGCCCGTTCTTTTAGGATCTTCTTCCGGCCGCAGCGGTGTTGGAGATTTGATGTTTTATCGGATTTCTGATATTCACGGTACACTCGTGAAATGGTCGTACGGGGAAATCCCCACTTCATCGCTACCTCGGAGATGCTGTGTCCCATCGCTCGTGCGCCGATTATAACATCACGTTCAAACTCACTTATATCTTGATAACCTGCGATTGTAGCAGTAGTAACCGATCTAACAATTGCGCCAGACACTTGTTTTATGTAGGCGTTGGCTAGTGCAGCGCCCCGTTCTGCCTGTTTGCGTATATCTGTATTTGAATACGCGTGCCTATACCAGTTTCCTTGGCGGTCCAGAGTATAAACGAACTGAAATAAGCAAGGTAGACTAATTTTCAAGTCGGAGCATCGTTTATTGCAGATACTGTCCTAATCGTAAATAGAGCAGCATTCAGTTTTAAAACAATTTGCTGAAAATGGGCTTTCCATTACAGCTTATCATCTATCTCACTTGTTCAGACTCACTAATAATATTCTCATTCTGTGTAATTAAAATGTCACTTTTAGTTGAATTGTGTGTTAGAAACTTAAATTTATTGTGATTTACCTTCAACGTATTTTCTGCAAGCCATGAATTGCACTATTTGATACGAGGGCTATTCGTTTATTAAGGTCCGATCGTAAAGCCCCTACTTGGATCACTCTGTGTTTCATCTCTGCTCGCATGAATCGCTGGCTATGAAGGCAACATTTTGGCAAAGACAACGAACTGCGGACCAGTGTAGAGAATTGACGGAAAGCACAGGCGGCTGTCTGCTATTGCGAGGGTATTGGATAGTTGGTAGAACGCTACGACAGATGTCTAAGTCGGAGCGGCGACTATGTAAAGAAGTAGCTGGAAGGTGTAGTTAACTGTTGCAAATAATACAGTTTTGATTTTCACTGTGTTGTCCATTTCGCGACCGATCGGACTTTAATAAACGAAATCAGGAATAGCCCTCAACCACTGCCAGTTTTGCACTCAACATCCTTCACTACCAAACCTCATAGTGTACAGTTCACAAAATCTTCATTTGAATCTTTAATGACAATAAATCTTTTATTGTTTATTTTTAATGTCCCACTGTCCTTAAGCTACAGGTAGTACATATATGGTATTGTGCAACGCACCTGTGAAAGTGTGACGAAGTCATTGTTTATTATTTCTGTACTGTGAAAGTGTGACGAAGCCATTGTTTATTATTTCTGTACTGTCAGTATGGTCCCTCTCCCGGAAGTTACTGCATTAAGGGAATCTTTGAAATAGAGTGCAGCGTCTCTTGTCTGAGAATGAATACGTCAGCAGGAAATACTCATTTCGATAAGAATCTGCTTACGGAACGATATGCGAAACTGGTAGTCGGTATACACAGATGTAATCACTAATAAAACTGATTGACCTCCTAGAGACAAAGTTTTATGACTGTTGGTTGTTTATGTTCCAGGTATAGTTCGTCTGTACAGTGAAATAAGGAAATAATGGAAAAACCATGAAGGTCATCGACAGCCGCTGGCTGCCTCGAGCCTCAGTTCCGCATTTCACGCTCCCGCCTCTTTTTATTTGCCTGCTCTGGCGCCTCTGTAAGTATGAATGGAACACGATTCCCACTTCGGGATAACAGTAAATTATACCTCTACTTTTTGTTTCACTAGCTCATCACTTTGAACAGAAAAAAATTGAGATTAATCAAAGGGAACCAGGCACCGTGCCTTGATGGAAGTCCTACTAGACTTCACATTGAATGTGCTGCCTAGAAAATGAGTCAAAGTCTGGTTGTATGGAATTACAGACTAATACCATCTTAGAACACATTTTTAATTGAAGCATTACGACGTTTCTGGAGGAAAGAAACCTACACTAAGAGAGTCAGCATAGATTCAGGAAAAACCCACCCGCGTGGAAAACAACTACTCACGCTATCTTGCGAATTGTAGATACGGAAGAACAGGTAGAGTCTGTCTTTCTAAGTTTCCGTAAAACGTACGACAAAGCACTTTAACGTCGACTAATAGCCAGGATACGATACCACAGGATATCTTCTCATGTATGTAACTAGCCCGACAAATGTTTGTTTAATAGAATCCAGTATACTATACTGGACGACAAGTGGTCAACAGAAAGGAATGTAACATCAGGTGTACCCTAAGGAAGTGTAATAGGACCTCTTATTTTCAGTCTGTTTTTGGATATGTCCCTCCTTAATTTTTACCTTGACATGTTTCGCTGAAGTTACAGCACCATCAATGGCTTTATTATTTGCTCTTTAACGAATAACATGAAAAAATTCTTTTTGCTGTCTCTACATATGGAATTTAAGATTTTAATTAAAGTAATTATAAATTTAAAAAATTATTTTGTATCTTTATAACATATGCTGTGGTTTCTTATGGTTTCTGTACTTTGCAATATACAGGGCGTTACAAAAAGGTACGGCCAAACTTTCAGGAAACATTCCTCACACACAAATAAAGAAAATATGTTGTGTTGACATGTGTCCGGAAACTCTTAATTTCCATGTTAGAGCTCATTTAGTTTCGTCAGTATGTACTGTACTTCCTCGATTCACCGCCAGTTGGCCCAATTGAAGGAAGGTAATGTTGACTTCGGTGCTTGTGTTGACATGCGACTCATTGCTCTACAGTACTAGCATGAAGCACATCAATACGTAGCATAAAAAGGTTAGTGTTCATCATGAACGTGGTTTTGCAGTCTGTGCAATGTTTACATATGCGGGGTTGGCAGATGCCCATTTGATGTATGGATTAGCACGGGGCAATAGCTGTGGCGCAGTACGTTTGTATCGAGACAGATTTCCAAAACGAAGGTGTCCCGACAGGAAGACGTTCGAAGCAATTGATCGGCGGTCTTAGGGAGCACGGAACATTCCAGCCTATGACTCGCGACTGGGGAAGACCTAGAACGACGGGTACACTTCTGCGAATGGTTCATCCAACAATGTGTCAATTCTCATTTCAGTGCAAATGTTCTCTTTACGGATGAGGCTTCATTCCAACGTGATCAAATTGTAAATTTTCACAATCAACATGTGTGGGCTGACGACAACCCGCACGCAATTGTGCAATCACGTCATCAACACAGATTTTCTGTGAATGTTTGGGCAGGCATTGTTGGTGATGTCTTGATTGGGCCCCATGTTCTTCCACCTACACTCAATGGAGCACGTTATCATGATTTCATACGGGATACTCTACCTGTGCTGCTAGAACATGTGGCTTTACAAGTACGACACAACATGTGGTTCATGCACGATGGAGCTCCTGCACATTTCAGTCGAAGTGCTCGTACGCTTCTCAACAACAGATTCGGTGACCGATGGAGGCGGACCAATTGGTTCAAATGGCTCTGAGCACTATGGGACTTAACAGCTGTGGTCATCAGTCCCCTAGAACTTAGAACTACTTAAACCTAACTAACCTAAGGACATCACACACATCCATGCCCGAGGCAGGATTCGAACCTGCGACCGCAGCAGCCGCGCGGTTCCGGACTGCGCGCCTAGTGCGGACCAATTCCATGGCCTCCACGCTCTCCTGACCTCAACCCTCTTGACTTTCATTTACGGGGGCATTTGAAAGCTCTTGTCTACGCAACCCCGGTACCAAATGTAGAGACTCTTCGTGCTCGTATTGTGGACGGCTGTGATACAATACGCCATTCTCCAGGGCTGCATCAGCGCATCAGGGATTCCATGCGACGGAGGGTGGATGCATGTATACCCGCTAACGGAGGACATTTTGAACATTTCCTGTAAAAAAAGTGTTTGAAGTCACGCTGGTATGTTCTGTTGCTGTGTGTTTCCATTCCATGATTAATGTGATGTGAAGAGAAGTAATAAAATGAGCTCTAACATGTAAAGTAAGCGTTTCCGGACACATGTCCACATAACATATTTTCTTTCGTTGTGTGTGAGGAATGTTTCCTGAAAGTTTGGCCGTACCTTTTTGTAATACCCTGTATAATGCGCAACAAAATTAAAGTATGATTTTTTCGAAACCCTGCAGTGTTTCTCACTGCGATATGTAAGTTTGAAATTTGGCTCAAAGGTACCTACAACCTTACTCCGTAATGGTGAAAAGGCGTGGCGCCCTCCGACTTCACCCTCGGGACCAGTGACGCTTTAAACAGCAAGATGTCGACTCAGGTGAAAAGATGGCCACAGCTCAAAAGTTCATATCTAGCATTAATATATGCGTGAATATAACGACACAAGATCCCTCGAAGTTTGGCAACATCCTCAGTGCCTCCCATGCAACTTTGTTCAGCACATTAGGAATGGACCTTCAGAAATTTCGACAACAAATCAGCCTGGCAGCTGCTCTAGCGCCTGAGAGATAGGGAACTTTTCGACAACCTGTTTGTGCGGTTTGCATACGTTCAGGCGTTAGAGCAGCCGCCAGGGTGAATTGGTGCTCAACAAAGCTACTTGGGTGGCACCGGAGGTGTTTGCGAACTCTGCCTTTATTCACGCACCTGTGAATGTTGCACCCATGCGTGATCACAGCAGTGGAGGGCGGGAAACAGGAGTGCTGACAAAGCATGAGTAGCCTTTGATGCTTCGGATCACGTTCAAATTTTATTGAATGGTTTTTAACGGTCCCTGGCTGTTCCAACCTGTACAACAGAGCAAAACTGCAGTCGTGCTGCACTTCAAAGTGGTCAGATCACGTTCAGTGGAGATGCAGCTCCACAATGCCCTTAGAGACGGGTTGAAACATCTTGATGGATCAACAGTGTCAAAGGCTGTCAGGGATATCTTCCTATAGCTCACCTTGCTCATCGCAGTGAGAACTGTCGTTTTCGACTGAGAAATGTGTGGGAATCAACGCCCCAAGAGAAGGGGTGGTTTCATTGACACCCTGTATGCCACACCTGGCAGCGTTTTCAGGTCGATTCTGAGCGGCGGTGTGTCTGAAATGTTCTCCTCGGACACCCGTAAAAATACCACCTGAATTCAACACTGAATGTCGCACATCTGTCCTCCATCGCATAGACCAAAAGGAAGGTTTAAGTGTGGGTAAAACGGGCTGTGGCGACCGTAATATCGTGTGGCACGTCCGCGGTGCGTTCGTATTCGGGGGGACGACTGTTCAAACCCGCATCCGGCCATCCTGATTTAGATGTTCCGTGATTTCTCTAAATTGCCCAGGCAAATGCTGCGATAGTTTCTTTAAAAGAGCACTGCCGATTTCCTTCACCATCCTTCGGATGATCTGGCTGTTTTGTCCCCTTCTCCAAATCAACCAACCAATCACGTTGGCATTGGGCAGAATTATGGTTAAATTTGGTGCAGATATGAGTTCATTAATCCACATTAGAGCTCGCATGAACTTTTGAGCTGTGGCCTTTTTTTCGCAACTGTCGATATCTTGCTGCTTGAAGCGTAGCCTAGGCGGAGGGTGACGTCGTAGGACCCCATGCCTTTGCATCGCTACAGATGAAGGTGGTAGGCACCTTTGAGGCAAACTTCATCTTATACGTTGCATTGGGAGACAATTACCGGGTTTCGAAAAAGTTATTCTTTAATTTTGTTGCGTAATGTAGCTGTTCTGATTTTACAGTGTGTCATTTGCCACTACAGAGAACTTAGTATATAAAACTTAATCACAACGAAAATTACGCCTGGGTATGTTAGACTCTTGTGGTTTACATCATTGTACTCCATGTGAAAGGATGTATGTCTGTGGCTTTGCGTATGTGTTCGCAATATGTTGAGACTTACTTTTACAGGTGCCCACTATTTTCTTCATTCTGCAATTGCACTTCACACTTGCATTGTCTCACTGATTACAAGACACGGGAACAAGATGGCGAACATTGTATTGTGTTCTGGACGGGAGTGATGAATCATGTATATCCTATGGCAGTCTGATGGAAGAGTTTGTGTTTGGCGAATGGCTGAAGAACATTACCAGCCATTATGTGTAGCGCCATAAGTGAAGTGCGGAGTAAGTGGTCACTGGTGGTACGGTATGGGAGTGTTTTCCATGGTTAGTGTGATAATCCCTCATTGCTCTTAAGAAAACACTAAGTACGGAAGGATATAAACACATTTTACAGCATTATTTACTGCGTACAGTAGGCACACAGTACGGGAATAGTGACTGTTCGTATCAGCATGACAATGCACCCTTTCATAAAGCAGCATCTGTCAGAAATGGTTTGTGGAAAATAACATTCCTGAAATGAACTAGCCTGCCCAGAGCCCGAACCCAGTGGAACATCTTTGGGATGACACAGAACGGCGATTTCGTTCTAGACCCCAGCGTCCATCATCACTACATTCTCTGGTCTCGGGTCTTGAAGAAGAATTGCCTGCCATTGCTCCACAAACATTCAGACACATAACAGACAGTATCCCAGCAGATATGAAGTAGTAAAAAATGCGAAGGTTGGACATTAATAGGTGTCCGGATAACTTTGTTCAGATAGTTTCCATACAGACCGGTGATTTCTTACACACCTTTTAATGTCTGATGAGTGCCTCAGCTGATGACTGCCGCGTCACGCAGTTCTTGGCGCCACCAGAAAGCTTTGGTGAACGAAACTTACGGAGTTCGTGGTAAAATCTTCTGAGTTGTTGTGTCGCGTCATATTCCTCTTCACTTTCCTCCAGCACTTGACGTTTCGTTTCCTTTGCTCGAATTTCCCTTAGGAGTCTTCTGGTGCCCCCGAGTAGATGAACACTGTCGAAAATCATTTCGCGTACGCTTATTAAAGACTGTGCCTGATGATAATCCAGCGAGGACAGTGAGACCCAAGCCAGGCATGAAGTGCTTGAATAATGAAAACTGAAACCAATAGTTGTAGCATGTTTTGAATAAAAGACACTTGAATTACAATACAGCTGTCTACTTCAATTTTCATTGTTCAAGTACTATATAAAAGACTGGTTTTCCTTTCCTTTTCGCAGAAATTGAGCTAGTGGGCAAAAGACTTCAGGTTACCGTTGGAGGGTCGTCATCACTGGGTAGGTATCTGATTGTAGGTAATGGAAGAGAGGGGGATGATTCCAAAATACTTTTATCGTATCGTATAGGTGGCTACCTGGAAATTACTGATGTTCCTAGCACATCGTGGCTCGGTGTTTACTTCCTTGAAGTCAGGTAGCCACGAATTAGAAAGCTTGGAACTGTAATATCCATCGAAGCTGCACTCATAATTAGTGATTTCAAATGCTTCCCGGACTTCCTTTCTACAAATATTACGAGGGCATGCTGAAAAGTAAGGCTTAGGAATTTTTTACAGGAAAACTTTTAAAGTTTTTTAAATAAAACAAACTTTATCAATATTGTACTCTTTATTCATCACATCTACTTACTTATTTCTCAACATAGTCACCCTGGCGACTAAAACATTCCTCTCACTGTTAAAGCGATGTCCTTAGTGGTGTTCTTTATGTCTGGGAAACAGGTGAAAATCGGTGGTGCCATGTCGGGACTCTATGGAGGATGACCGATGACAATGAACCTAAGGCGTCTCGTTGTTGCAGATGTCGCAGCGCTCGTGTGTAGTCTGGCTTTGTCGTGCTAAAGGAGAACGTGTTCCTTGCATGGACGAACTCTTCGAATTCGTGCTTTTAGTTTTCTGAGGGACTCATAGTACACGGTCATAGTTACGTTATACACCACCATGTTAAACACTACATTTCGGAGCTCCCTTGATGCAGAGGACAGGCCCGAATCTATGGAGGGAGGGGGCGGGGGGGAGGGGGGGGGGGGACCGGGTATATCTGCCCCGGGCGGCAATTTCAGGTGGCGCCAAATTCATATTCTTGAAGAAAGAAATCTTGTTTGACAAAGCGCCTAGCATCCAGCACACGTTGGTCTATCGATTATTCAAATGATTTTGAAACGCATCCCTGATGGTTTTGAACGCATTCTAAGTTGATTTCTGAACGATATCATAAGTTGATTTTTCAATGCATGCATAAGGTACGTGGTGTCATAGGAATCCCCGTCGCATCAGGAAATAAAAAACTTTCCCGCAGACAAAAGAGGACGGGGCTATGCGAGCTAAGCCGAATAAACCCGAACGGGTGAATGCCAATCGCTATTTGTTTAAGTGGTTGATTGGATGTGCGAATGATCAGCGTTGTTATAATTATTAGCGAAATCCATGGATTCAGACTAACAGAGTTGAAATAAACGACTAACAGGAATAACAGATAAAAAAGATTACATTTTATCTTATTGACATATTCAAGAAAATGAAATTTTGATAGAAAATTTTTGCCACATCGCTACACTACTAAGAGCCAGTTGTACGGTCCCCCATTAACAACCACTTAAGCTGCATTCTCGGCATAGCGCGGAAAACGCGTTGTACGAACACATAATAACGCCTAAACGGAGAATAAACGCGGGATGACTGAACCAGGGATTCTGGCAGTGTTAGAGAAGTTAACGGGAGAATAAGTTTTGACTGTGGCAGGAATAGTTACAGAATTAGTGATGATAAGTTTGTGCGTTTAGAAAAGAGGAAAGAAAAGGAAGAGGGACATCACACAAATTATGTGGAAGAATAAGACGATTCCAAGTTTATATAAAAATTTCGTACTACTATTATTTTTCGATCTCATTCTTGAGAAACTGGAGCGTATGAACGAAATGTGAAACTATTTCCGGGCATAAAACTTTTTGCTTGTAATAGGTATAATAGGCATTTGCTACTGGAACTTCGTGAATTATGTTCTGTCGTGCTATTTATGTAAATGAGGCAGATAAAAATGACCATTTGTGCCAAAACAGTCTCGCTTATTGGCGTGCGTTAAAACTGCTGCAATATTAGAAAGACCTATTTCGTTTTATCTGGCAGACAGTGACCAAATAGACGTAATCAAATAGGAACCACACCAGTCTTGGGCACTATACGTATTAATAGCTTTTTCAGTATTAGACAACGACATTTTGATTTTTAGTGTGGCAAAACGTTTGACGAACTTTGATGAAGTAATAAGTTCTTTCGCAGAAAAGGAAGCACGATGATGTAAAGCTGCAATAAAGTTAGAGAGGAAAAAATGCTGGGACCTAAGGATTGAAGAAATGTGTACTGTCGTGCTTGTCTCTTGCCTTTAATGGTGTTATGTTGTCCACCTACTGAGCTAGGTGGTAACGTGTTCGCCTTCCATGCAAGTGGGGCCGGGTTCGATTCCCTTCCGGGTTGGAGATTTTATCCGCACGGGGCTGGGTGTTGTGTTGTCCTCATCATCATTTCATCCTCATCACCGGCGCGCCAATCGCCCAATGTGGTCTCGACTGAAATAAGACTAGAACTTGGCGGCCGAACTTCCCCGGATGGAGCCTCCCGGCAAACGATGCCATACGCTCATTTCAGTTTTGGTCGTATGTTCCCTATATTTAATCTTATGTCATGCAAAAGAGGAAGTTGTTAACTAATAGTCAATAAAAAGTGTAAATTTCCTGAAGAGTCCTTGTTCTCCCGGTCACAAATAATCCCACCCCGTTATTAACCATGAGTTATTTTTAAGGGAGGTAGGGTGTCAAACCGACCGACTGGAAGCAGGAGAGGTATCACAGACCATTTTAGTTTCCACTGCGCGGAATATAGCAATGATGACATATACATGTTCGAATTCCACAGAGCCATGTACAGTGATGTGCTATAGAAGAATGCTGTGTGAAGAGGCGTGGCACTGCACTTTGGCACACTTAAGACCAAATAACATGTCTTACATTTCCTCGAACATATATATTTTATATATCAGCCTCTTCAGAAAGATGTGCGCTACAAAATGAACATTTTATTGAAAAATGAATTTAAAAAAGCGCTCAAGTAAAATGGGGGGGGGGGGGGGGGGGTTGGGGGATGCCACTACCAAGTTTTTGTCCCGGTTCGGAAATATCGTAGATCCGAGGTTGGCAGAGGGTTGCAACTTGCGTCAGCGAAGCGAGAAAGTCTACCGAGTAATACTCATCACATGTAATACCTCAACCGATACTGATAACAGAATAAAATATTCGGGGACATTACTTTTCAGCACGCTCACGTATTTCCCTCAGCTAACGCTCGTCTTTTCTTAAAATTTATCTAGTGCCCACAATCTTCGAGATGCACCGCTACTGCAGATTTTACAAATTTTTAACGTGTATGGATTTTTTGGCCTTTATTGTACTCCCAGTTTGGTTTGTGTGTACTTTCTCACAACCACACGACATTCCATAGACTCCCGCATTGTCAAGTAGATCAATGATGCCCGTAGTAGATTGGAAGATATTTTATTTGGTGCTGACTGAAAACTGTAGTCCTTATACCCTTCTTCCGAAAGATTTTGCATATGCGAACCGTTATCCAATTAACAAACGATAATCTTAAATACATGGCCGTCAGCAGAAATTAATCCTAATGACGTGGGAGACAGTGGGGATAAGACTAAAATTACCGCGGATTGATAACTTATACAGAAATTTCTAGGGCCGTAGTATAGTTCCATTGCGATTAGCTACGTAATGATACTATTGTTGATGCGACCTTCAGTCCGAAGATTAGTTTAATGGAGCTATACACGCTACTCTATCCTGTGTAAGCCTCTTCATCTGTAAATAATTCCTGCAACCTACATATTTTTGAACCTGCTTTCTGCATTCGCGTCTTGGTCTCCCTCTACGACTATAACCGCCCCCTTCCTTCAAACACACACACTTGCCTCCAGTATTAAGTTAGTGATCCCTTAATATCTCAGAACGCGCCCTATCAACCAATCCTCTCTTTTAGTCGAATTGTATCACAAATTTCTTTTCTCTGCAGTTCTGTTCAGTACCTCTCCATTGGTTACATAATCTATCCAGCTAATCTTCAGCATTGTTACGTAGCACATGTTTTAGAGGTGATTAAATTACGCTCTGTGCAAAATGCTACCAGACGTTTTCCTGTTTCATTCTTTTCCCCCAGCCCTTATCCTCCTGTTTTTCTGTCTCTTCTTTTTCCTACTGACGAATTCGAGTTCCGCAATTTTTCCTCTCTGTTAACTGTAAGAATAACCTCTTTTATCTCATCATACATTCTTTCGATTCTTGCATATAAACTTGTACTGTTTTAGTGGATGTTCGCTTTGTGTACATCTTGGCTACGTTAATGTGTCCACTAAGCTGTTCATAGTAGCGTACTCACACTCTTCTTGTCTGAACTGATTGTCGTCCACGTTTCACTTCCATTCAAGACTACACTCCAGACAAATGCTTTCAGAAGAGACTTCCTAAAACTTAAATCTACATCGGATGTTAACAAATTTCTCTTCTTCAGAAACGCTTTTCTTTCCGTTGATAGTCGACGTTTTGTATCTGGCCTACTTCGGCCATCATAATTTATTTTACTGCCCAAATAACAAAACTCATCAACAATTTTTAGTGTCTCGTTTCCTAATCTAATACCCTCAGCATCGCCAGATTTGATTCGACCTTTTTTTGCTTTTGATGGTGTTCATCTTATATCCTCCTTTTTAGACATTAACCATTCCATTCAATAGCTCTTCCAAATCCTTTGCTGTTCCTTACAGAATTAGAATGTCATCGTCAGACATCAAAATTTTTATTCTTCTCCCTTAACCTTAATTCCTTTTCCAAATCTTTCTTTGGTTTCCTTTACTGCTTGCTCAATTTATAGTGAATAACATCGGGGATAGGCTACAACCCCGTCTTCCTCCCTTCTCAACTATGCTTCCCTTACACACCCCTCAACTCTTATAACTGCCATTTGGTTTTTGTGCAAGTTGTAATTAGGCTTTTCCTCTATGCATTGTCGACATTATCAAAAGATTTCTTTAAGTCTAGAACTGCTATAAACGTAGGTTTGCCTTTCCTTAACCTATCTTCTAAACTGAGTCGTAGGGTGAGCATTGCCTCGCTGGTTCCTAGATTTCTCCGTAATCCAAACTGATCTTCCTCAAGATCGCCTTCTTGCAGTTTTTCCATTCCTCTTTAAATAATTCATGTCAGTATTTTCACCCGTGACAAATGGCTCAAATGGCTCTGAGCACTATGGGACTTAACATCTGAGGTCATCAGTCCCCTAGAACTTACAACTACTTAAACCTAATTAACCTAAGGACATCACACACATCCATGCCCGAGGCAGGATTCGAACCTGCGACCGTAGCAGTCGCGCGGTTCCGGACTGAAGCGCCTAGAACCGCCGGCCACCCGTGACAAACTCAACTGATAGCACGGTATAATTCACACCAGCCAGCACCTGCTTTCTTTAAAATTGGTGTTATTACGTTCTTCTTAAAGACTGCGGGTATTTCGCCTCTCTCATACATCTTTCATACCACGTGGAATAGTTTTGTCGTGATTTGCTTTCCCAAGGATAGTAATAACGCTGAGGGAATGTCATCGGGGCATTGTTTCGACTTAGATCTTACAGTGCTCTTTCAAATTTTTTTCTCGCGGTATCGTATCTCCTATCTCATCTGCGTCTACCTCCTCTTATCTTCCTATAATACTGCCTTCAAGTACGTTTCCATTGTATAGCCCTTCTTTCTGTATACTCATTACACCTTTCAACTTTGCCGTCTTTGCTTAGTTCTGGGTTTGCATCTAAGCGCCTGATCTTCATACAACTGCATTTCTTTTCTACAAACATCTCTTTAATTTTCGCATAGGCGATATTAATTTTTCTTCTAATTATATGCTTCTATGTTGTTGCATTTGTCCTCTAGGCATTCTTGCTTATCCATTTTGAAGTTTCTTTCAGTGTAATTTTTAGACGTTTGTATTCCCATCGCCTGCTTCATTTGCTGCATTTTTTTAATTTTCTCCTTCAATCAATTAAATTCAATATCTCGTGTTATATCCGAGAAATTTCCATTACGCATGACCTTTTTATCTGTTTGATGCTTTTCTGTCTTTACTATTTCATATCTCAACGCTACCTATTTGTCTTCTACTGTATTGCTTGATCCTTTTTCAGTGAGTCGTTGGCTAACGCTCCCTCCTTCAGCTTATACAGGTCCTCTCTCCTAAACTTCCTACAGTTTCTTCAGTTTTAATCTACAGTTCACAACCAATAAATTGTAGTCAGAGTCCACATGTACTCCTGAAACTGTCTTACAGTTTTAAATCTGTTTCTGAAACCTCTATCTTACCATTATATAATCTATCTGAAACCTTCCAGTGTCTCCAGGCCTCTTGTTTTATGATTTTTAAACCATGTTTTAGAGATGATTAAATGATGCTCTGTGCAGAATGCTACCAGGTGGCTTCCTGTTTCATTCTTTCCCCCCAGTCCATATCCTCTTACTATTTCTCTGTCTTTTCTTTTTCCTGCTGACGTATTCCAGTGCCTCAAATTTTCCTCTCACTTAACTATCAGAATAATTTCTTTTATCTCATCATACATTCTTTCGATTTCTACATCATTTGCATATAAACTTGTACTAGTGTGGTGGGTGTTGGCTTCGTGCCCGTCTCGGCTGCGTTAATGTGTCCATTAAGCTGATCATAGTAGCTCATGCACATTCCCATTTTCTCTTTCGATGTTAGATCTACTCATGAATTATCCCTATTTGATTTTGCATTTATAATCCTGCATTTACTTGACTAGAAGTCCAGTACTTCCTGCCACAGAACTTCACTTACTCCCACTATGTCTAACTTCAAACTATCCATTTCCCTTTTTGAATTTTCTAACCTACTTGCCCAATTAAGGGCTATTACATTTCATGCTCCGACTCGTGGAGCGCCAGGTTTGTTTCTCCCGGTGGATACTTCATTTTGAATAGTCCCCGCCCAGAGATCCGAATGGGAGACTCTTTTACCTCCAGAATATTTTACACAGCCAATGGTCTTGCCACAGTGGTAACACCGGTTCCTGTCAGATCACCGAAGTTAAGCTTGTCGGGCTTGGCTAGCACTTGGATGGGTCACTGTCCAGGTCTGCTGAGTGCTGTTGGCAAGCGGGGCGTGCTCAGCCCTTGTGAGGCCAGTTGAGAAACTAATTGATTGAGAAGAAGCGACTTTGATCCTGGAAACTGATAACGGCCGAGGGAGCGGTGTGCTGACCATGATTACATGGCCGTCAGTATCCGCATCCGATGTCGCCTAGGATCTGAGGATGACACGGCGGCCAGTCGGTACTGTTGGGCCTTCAAGGCCTGTTCGGGCGGAGTTTGTTTGTTTTATATTTTATCCAAGAGAATTACATCATCACTTGACCGTACAGTAGAGCTACGTACCCTCGGGAAAAATAACTGCTGTAGTTTCCCTTTGCTTTTAGCCATTTGCAGTACCAGCACAGCAAGGCCATGTTGGTTGATGTTACAAGGCCAGATCACTCGACTGCTGCCACTACAACTACTAAAAGGGTTTCTACCCCTCTTCATGTACCACACGTTTGTCTGTCCTCTCAAGAAATAGTCCTCCATTGTGGCTGCACCTACATTACTGCTATCTGTATCGCTGAGCATGCAAACCACCTCATCACGACCAGGTCCATGGTTCATGGGGCAGCACATAATGGTACAACTAACTGAACGAGGGATTTAGTGTAATCACGTGAGATCGCTTTTAGAAGCGCATGAGAATTTTGTAACGAATAAAAACTCTGTACTCCACATGTCAAGGGCGGGGAGGGGGCAAGTGTCCCTCCTGCCCTTCCTTCCACCTTTGCGGACGCCCTTACTTATAAAGCAAGTAAGGAACTAAAGCCGTAAGGCATTGTTGGCTAGGAGGTCGCAAAGAGTAGGTTCATCCTCCTATGTGGAAAGGTTTGTCTTCCTTTGCACACGATGATATCATCCGTTCGCGAAGTTTGAGAGTTATGTGTTAAGCCTAGATCGCTGCAACTAGTGGTTTCATTCTTGAATAATGTTGAAAGTAGGGGAAATGGTGATATATGATGCTGGCACACAGCCTACTCCTCTCGGATAGCATCGAGAGGGCACCAGGGCTTAGCGCCCCTACCCGATAGACAGATCACCCTCAATGGTGCCACATCCTCCAACACCATGAGACACTGTGCAGAGGACTGGAATTTAATCGAGGGCAGTGATCAAAAACCTAACACCACAATCTCTCCTCTCTTTGATGGGCAAATATTAACTGTGAAAATTTGTGCCAGCACCAGGATACGAAGTACGTCACAGGGTCGAGAGCCACCGTCAGGGGTGTGCGTTGGCGATCTCGACAGCGTTGGCGATCTCGACTGTTGTTTCCAGCGTTTTCACAATGAAGGTAATTTCGCTTGTGTTGAGGTTTTTGGCAGAATTAGCCCCAGAACAATGTCAACAATGTTTAACACCAATCTTCTGAAAAAATAAGTGTCTCCTTGGAAACGAGCTGTAAGAAATAGATAAATTAGAAACCAGTGTTCAGATTGTTTCGATGACTGTCGTTAGGAAAACAGGTAAGCGATTTTCATGAAAGAAAATCAAAACAACCTTGGAAATCCGTTCTAGCATTTTGATAAATGAAAAAATATACGTAAATAAATAGAATTAAAATTTCGGAAATAACTTTGCAAACTAGACTGAGACTGCTTGTGGGTAAGGATTGACACTTCTTATAAATAGTGAAACATTTTCTACAAGCGACACGAACTGAAAAATATGATCTTTGAATGTACGAAAAAATATAGCCCACTACAGAGCATGAAACTAGGATTTGTTCTTGCTTTTCGGTCGTCCTCATGTGTTCACTCTTACGTGACGGTATCGTGGTGATATTTTTTCAGAACGACAATGCACGACCACACACGACACTTGTCTCTATGAACTGTCTGTGCGATGTTCACGTACTGACGTGCCCAGCGAGATCCCCAGACCTGTCCCTGATAGAACAGCTCGGACGTCTACTCCCTCACAGCACCAGCATACAGGGCCAGTCACGACAGTTGTGGGCAGCTTGACTCAAGAGAGGATACAAGGGCTTTATGGCACCCTTTCCCACCGAATCAGTGCATGCACGCAAGCCAGAGGGGCTGCAACGTAATCTTGATAAGTGGACTCATACTGCTAAGTTCTTTGTCAGTTTGGCTCAATATTGTAATCACTGACATAACGTCAGGTACCCTCTCAAGCCATGAAGTTTCATTTCGCTTCCTGCTCGCCTTCTGGGTGCTTCACTTCTATTTTGTCACGCAGTGTACATAAAAAAAGGAACGGTAAACGAGTAACATTAAACGGGTCTCAAAAATAACTGGTCACCAGTTAACTAGTTCAGAAAGCAGAACGAGTTTGCCTAACCCTATTCAAAACTGCTTGCTTCTGGATTGCGGGATGGCCTTAAAATAGTTGAAATGGCTCTGAGCACTATGAGACTTCCCATCTGAGGCCATCAGTACCCTAGAGCTCAGAAATACTTTAACCTAACTAATCTAAGGACATCACAAACATCCATGCCCGAGGCAGGATTCGAACCTGCGACCGTAGCAGACGCGCAGTTCCGGACTGAAGCGCCTAGAACCGCTCGGCCACCGCGGCCGGTGTGATGGCCTTAATATTTGTTTGTTTTGATGGTCTTGTTATAACCTTTGTGTTCTAGAATACCGACAGATCTTCTACAGGCCAGCACATCTACGAATGGGAGGCCGACGTCACTCTGTTTACGAAGTGAAGTTGATTTGTGGTTGGCCATTACTTAGGAAGTCGAGGAATCCATGTAGCTGTTATTAACTGTGTGACCATACAACAAACGTCGCTAGAGACGCGCTGGCGTCGCTGCAGGCTGCGGGCGGCCGTCACGTGTGGCCGTTATCAGCGCTGGGTTATCCGGCGGCGGGTCGCGGGGTCGCAGCCTGCCACGGCTGCCGAGTTTTCTTCTGCCAGCGTCCGGTTTGCTGCTGACGGCCCAGGCGACGCATGTGCACACATACGCTCAGCTGGCGCATGCGCAGTTATCACTGTCCGTGATCTGACCTACTCGCGCAGTCTCAGTGGCATTTGCAATTGCCAGTTCATCCCTCTTGGGCACCAGTGCGCATGGTGACAATATGCGATACCCCGCACTGCTTCCTTCAAAAACCTATAGAGGATCTTGGTTGCTTACCACCTTCCTCCGAAAAGCGGGTGTGTCGTGGGAACGAATGTGACGATTACTTGTGCAGTGTTGTGCTGTGTTTGCGATATTGTTATGTATGAGTAAGACACAGAGGAAGGAGAGTTTTTTAATGTATTCACGTCGGACATAATCCGTTATCAAAGACAATTACTATGAACAACACTTGTTAGGATTTCATGGCCACTTCTTGACGTCCTGCCTGTTGGTTTTTGTTTAGGGATCTTCAGCAGAAATTTTTTTAACGATTTTTCTGACGTTATGTCAGCACCAGTAGCTGACACTGAAAAGTTTCACCCTCCATTGCTGCTGGCGTACTAGAATCGAGCCCGTGGCCCTGTCGGAGGAATGTCAGAAAAATACGACCACAGATCTCGAGACGGCAGCCAACAAGCAACACGTCAACAGTTCATATGTTTTAATTAATATATAGGTCCATACATTTAGAGCGTGCAACAGTCAAGGGGTCGGCAGAACCTAGTGCTAACCCTCAATCCAGAAAAGACTCTGATGTACCGCCAGATAGATAAGTCTACTACATAATTTCTTTTGCTTTATTGCATTCAGGTCCTTGTTTTTCAATTTAACCAAACATATATCACGTAATCTGTAAAAAATAGAGTTAGCACTATCATCCCTCGACCCTTTCAAATCCCATTGCCCGTTTCTAGTTAGTTAGGTGATACCGTTTTAATAGTGAGATCTACTTATGTATACTTGGACCCATTAGTAGAGTCTGAAATCAACCTCTGCTGTGGATATACTTACCTTATGGTCATTGATTTGTTCAAGGTTGCAGGTCCACGATTTCATATAGTGGTAATTAATCCGCTGCATCAGCTCATCAGTGAACCTAAAAGTTTTTGTGCTATGGATACAAAGGCGGAAAAAGGGGCTACAAATTACAGAACAAAAGGCGGTTAGAACATTCAAACTTCATTGGATAAAAAATTCGTATTTATGAAGATCATAAATAAATGTATTACGTAAGATGAAGATGAGTCAAAGCCCGAAACGCGTCCTTGCGTGGGAATAGGATATGATGATGATCATCATCATCTTGGACAGTTTCCAGCCTCTGGCCGGGTCTGTATGGAACACAGGCCTCTCCATCGTCTTCTGTCTTGCCACCATCTCTCCATCTTCACCTTGGTCCAGTCTTTTCCGTTCTTCTGGACGCATTCCTCTACTCCTTTCATCCATCTGTCTCCCGGTCTTCCTCTTGGTCTCTTTCCTTACAGTTTCATCTCGTGTATCCTCCTGGGTACCCTCTTCTCTTCCATACTCTTAACGTGTCCACACCATCTCAGCCTTGATTTCTCTATCTTCTCCTGTAATGGTTCCACCTTCAGTAACTCTCTGATCCTCTCATTTCTCAACCTGTCTATCTTTGTCACCCGAATACTGTTTCTCAAGAATTTCATCTCACCGGCTTGTATTTTGCTTTTCTCTCTTCCTTTCATAACCCAGGTTTCTGATGCATGTGTCAGGATCGGGACATAGTATGACCGTATATAACCTTTTTACTGATTTGGGGTACATCCTTGCTCCATTTCAGGCTTCTGATACTCTTCTGAAATGCTGCTGCTTTTCTCCTCCGCTCGTTATTTCTCTGTCGTTTTTTTTCCATCTTTCTGTATCAGACTATCGGGCTTTCTAGGCACTTGAAACCCTCCACTCTCCTCAATCGTTCCCCACCATTTGTTATTCCAGTTGTTCCTCTCTCCTTCTTTCTAGTTGTGATGATAATCTCACTCTTGCCGGCCGAAGTGGCCGTGCGGTTAAAGGCGCTGCAGTCTGGAACCGCAAGACTGCTACGGTCGCAGGTTCGAATCCTGCCTCGGGCATGGATGTTTGTGATGTCCTTAGGTTAGTTAGGTTTAACTAGTTCTAAGTTCTAGGGGACTAATGACCTCAGCAGTTGAGTCCCATAGTGCTCAGAGCCATTTTTGAACCAATCTCACTCTTACGTATACTAAATTTCATCCCATTTTCTTGTACTGTTCGTTCCCATACGTCCAACTGCTCTTGTACTTCCTCCTCCTTATTCCCCCAAATCATCAGATCATCTGCAAACACCATAGCTTTCATCTCCCTTTCATCAATTACGTGTGCTACTGTACTCACTATATCATACGTCAACACAATGAAGAGTAACGGTGAAAGTGCACTTCCCTGCCTCAAGCCGTTCTTCTGTTCAATCCAAGCTGATGTCTCTCCTCTCACTTTCCCACAGCTCACACTTCCAAGGTACATTTCCCTTGTTCTCCAAGTAATCTGTTTTGCTACTCCTCTGTTCTCCAGGGCTTTCCACACTTTGCTTCTATGTACACTATCGTACGCTTTTTCAACGTCCAGGAAGGTCGTTAGTAGATCTATTCCATATTCATAGTGCTGTTCTTGCAGTTGTCCTACAGCAAAAATTAGATCCACCGTGGACCTTCCTGTTCTGAAGCCATGTTGCTCTTCTCTCATTCTTCCTTCTAATTTTGCCCGAATTCGTGCTTCCAAAATTTTCTCAAAAATCTTTGCACAATGACTCATCAATGTTATATGAATGTTATAGGAATAGTATATAATAATAATAATATCACTTAGCACAAAATAAAACATACTGCTTCACTTCAACATGGCGTGGTGAGTGTTGCCACCATACTATTTATTAGAAATGAATCTGACTGCTGCCCGTCATTCTGTTAGTAACTGGCGTAACTCTGTGGAAACTTGGTAGAACTGCCAGTAGTTGGTCACATTCAGTTGAAGCTGTTTCTTGTGGTGGTAGCTTGCGATGGCATTCACTTGGCGTCAGCCAAGAACTGCATCAGAATTACGAAGTGTCTGATGACTCGAATTATCATTTGTACCTTTTCAAATGACGCCGAAGGCCAATTTTCAGTACGACTCAGTGGAGTAAAGTAAACTTCAGGAGCCCTCACAGATTGCTGCTACTCTTCAAATGTAAATTATGTTTATAATGTATTGATTGAACCGGGCTGAATTGGAAATAGAAGGGCTAAATAAATACAAAGAACAGAAATCACTGCAAAAAGCCAAACTCAAAATGAAACAGAATATTGTTGATATATATATGAAAAGATTCATGATTACAAATAAAGGTATTTCATAACTAATTGTTGACTCTTCAACGATATTTTAATTAAGTAATATTAATTAAAAGTCGGCTGTTAATTGAAACAAATTACCTGTATCTAGGTATTCATACCTCGTACATCGATGGTGTTACACAAAATTGCTTCAGAACGCGTTTCAAAGAAAGAGTGGAAAAAAAGTTGAACAGTGCACTCGTATCAGGCTTTGCGGAATTTATTCATGGAAGCCATCCCTCCACATACCCATTGTCTCACTGCGAATGAGAGGTGATTCTGGCGTCTAGTAAATATTACTAATGCTGAGGACCATTTCTAAAAGGGAAAAACATTTGAAAACTGAATCACACGAATAAACTTGATAAAATGGATTTAAGTAAAGCGATCAGTATGGTAAAAGACCGATAAAGTCAAGGTATTTTATGGGGTAGCCGAAAGTGTCTGTTATGTTATATTAGAACGAACTTCCTATACGCAATAATTTATGACGAACAAAGAGCGTTCCTACTAAAGCACTGGGTTAAGGTATAGATCGAGAACTCGTAGTGGAGCTTTAATTTTCAAAAGGAAAGGGAAATTTTGTTGGAGTTGTATCACGACATGACGTCCTCTATTTGCAGATTGCCTCAGTGATTCGAATGTCATTCGCCATTCAGTCACTGACGAGGATGGGTCAATACTGCCTTTGGTGTGATGAGTACAAGTTACACCGATTTGCTATTAGTTTGTATCAGGCATTCCTTGATGTGCTGTGCCAGTGAGGCACATCGGGCTACGCAAAAATTGTTTATGATAGAAGAAGGTAATAGTTGTGGTAGTCAGCTATTCATAAAATTCACAGGTTCATTTCCTTCACTGCAGAGGTCTCCACAAGGGTTGTTGGTCCACTGTTTCCATTGAAACCAAGTGCTCCAGCGTTCTTTCGAGTTACAAAATTACCTGTACAATAAAGGCATCTACTCTCGCAACTAATCTTCTTACTATCAGCTTCTTCGCTGTAATCGATTTGAGATTTGTTTCAATATTCTTCTGCTTATTTGTTTTGCAGTAGTTTCTGAATGATCTTTTTCTAATCCTTTATTCCTTAGCTTTTAAACAGTCGAATTTTCCTCTTCTGCTATGTTCTATTTAAATTTTATTTTACGTCCGGAACAGTCATTAATATTTTCGGTGATACAGGGTTAAAAGAAGTCCTCTGTTTTGCTGTTGCTATCTGGAAACACCTGGCATGTTATAAGAATCTAAAGTTGTTTCAGAAAATAGATTTATTCCGCCAACTGACGCCAATGTTTTATACTTTATAATTATTATGATCATGAGTTACCATCGTATCCAATATTGTAATGGAACGTTTGCAGTGAAAAATGAGAGAGAAGCGGAATGTTTTACAGGGTGGACAAAAATACGTAAACACTAAAAACACAGCATACTACCGTGACTAATACAGTGAAGGATAACCTTTGACATTCAAAACATATTTCAGTCATGTTGGACCGGATAAATACAGGTCCTGTATGGTTTTCAAGGGAATATTATACCACTCTCCTCGCAAAATATTGGCAAGTGCAGGTAACGATGATGGAGGCGGATGGCGATCATGCATCCTTCTCTCCAAAGTAGACCACTAAGGCTGAATAACGTAGAGATCTGATGACTGTGATGGCCAGGGAAGATGTGACAGTTCATACTCGTGCTCGCAAAAGCAGTCCTGGAGGATGTGAGCTGTGTGAACAGAGGCTCTCTCGTCTTGGAACACAGCATCACCATTGGGGAACAAACATGTTACCGTGGAATCGATCTGATTAGCCAGTATTGTCACATAATCCTGGGCAGTGATGCGACCTTGCGGAGTAACCATGGGGCCCATGGAATACCACGATACGGCTAACCAAATCATCATCGAAACTTCGATAGGTTTCATTCTTGGCAACCTGCAGTCTGCATCGTAGGTTTGAGGCAGCATACGTCAGACGTACACTGGGAAGGAGTTGGAAACAACATGAAACAAGACTCATATGACCAAATGACATTCTTCACTTGCTCCATAGTCAAGGTTTTATGGCTTTTGTACCACATTTAAACTCCATGTAAACTCATTAAAAATGACGTACAAGAAAAAGCCCAGGAGGAATAATCCTAATTTATTGGAAATCGGTAAATGTGACGTACATGTACAGACAAACAAATGATTCTAATTTCAGAAAAATTGAATGATTTATTCAAGAGAAAAAAAAAGCTTCACAAACTGAGCAAGTTAATAACGAGTTGGTCGACCTCATGCCTTTATGCAAGCAGTTATTGGGTATGGCATTGATTAATAGAGTTGTCGGACGTCCTCCTGAGGGAAATCGTGGCAAATTCTGTCGAATTGGTGCGTTAGATCGTCCAAATGCCAATTTGGTTGGAGGACCCTGCCCATAATGCTTCAAACGCTCTCTGTTAGAGAGAGATTTAGCAGCCTTGCTGGTCAAGGTAGGCTTTGAAAGCACGAAGACAAGCAGTAGAAACTCTCGCCGTGTGGGGAAGGGCATTGTGTTGCTGAAATGCCATCGGGAACTGGAGTCTCACTGGCTGGAGTGGATTTGTCTTCAGTTGTGAGTCCCGCTTCGAACCGAGCCCCGATGACCAGCGAAGTCGTGTCTGCAGACACCCCGGACAGCGGTTGGATACCAACCTGACTGTCAGCCTCTGTACTGCCTGAGCAGCAGAAGCGATGGTGTAGGGTGCCATTTCGTTTCATATCAAGACCCCTTTGCTTACCATTCGCTGCATACGCACAGCACAGCGGTACGTCGACGACATTCTACGCCTCGTTTTGTTACCCTCCATGACAGATCGTTCTGGGCTTACATTTCAGGAAGACAATGGCCCCGCTGGCCGAAGTGGCCGAGCGGTTCTAGGCGCTACAGTCTGGAACTGCGCGACCGCTACGGTCGCAGGTTCGAATCCTGCCTCGGGCATGGATGTCTGTGACGTCCTTAGGTTAGTAGGTTTAAGTAGTTCTAAGTTCTAGGGGACTGATGACTTCAGAAGTTAAGTCCCATAGTGCTCAGAGCCATTTGACAATGGCCCTTTCGCACGCGGCGAGAGTTTCTCCTGCTAGTCTTCGTGCTTGTCAACCCCTACTTTGGCCAGAAAGGTCGCTAGATCTGTCTCCAATTGAGAAAGTTTGGAGCATCACTGGCGGGGATCTCCAACCAGATCGGCATTCTGACGATCTAAAGTGCCAGTTGGACAGCACTTAGCCTGATCTCCCTCAGGAGAACGACCAATGTCAAGCTGAATAATTGGTTGCATAAAGGCGAGAGGTTGACCAGCAAGTTATTGACTTGCTCAATTTGTGAAGCCCTGTCTTTAATAAATCATCCAATTTTTCGGAAACTGTAACCATTTGTTTGTCTGTACATATACGTCAGATCTGCTTGTTTCCGTCCCATTCGGATAATTCTTTCGTGGTGCTTTGTTTTTGTCATAGAGTTTTTTTTTTATTTGTGGTAAGTTCCTACGGGACCAAATTGCTGAGGTCGTCAGTCCCTAGGCTTACGCATTACTTAATCTGGCTGAAACTAAATTACGCTAAGGACAACACACACATCCATGCCCGAGGGAGGACTCGAACCTCCGACGGGGGCAGCCGCGCGAACCGTGGCAAGGCACCTAGACCGCGGGGCTACCCCGCGCGGCCCACTGCGTCTCTGGACATATTTACTTAATGTTCAAAAAGATCAAATGTATCAGTTTAATATCCTCATTAAAGTATATTTCCAGAAGTGTTCTGAAAATGCTGTAACACCATGATTTAAGTAACCTCCGTCCCCGCATCAGGTCTTGTAAAATGGCATACGACTAAAATTCAAACTTCCCAACACAGTTGTAACAGTTCTCGCGTGCTGGCATATCCGATTTGGAATGGGATGAGAGAATAAATATTACACAGTATTATTCTTGTGAGGCATGTATTCGGGATAAGTAATGTTATTCTATAATATAAATATGGTGATAGAATTATTAGTATAGAAGCAATACGAACATATGTATCTGCCTACTCACGAAGATAAATATCGTAATGCACTGGTACAGAAGCTATCCGAAACGGGAAGAAAGAATAAATTAGCAGGTTCATGGCGCGGTACCAAATTGTAATTTGTGTAACGAACCTTCTTTAATAGACTTATTTTGATCTGGGAAGTGGAGGGAGGGCTTTCTATCTAGTCAGTTTCAAGACTTTTAATTTACTGGTGGAAGTTTCCACTTTGCGATAACGTTATCAATAGGAGACCATACTCCCATTTTCTTAAAGTCATAAATAGTAGTTCCAGTCGTGAAACCCAGTATAGAAGCTGCTCCAAAAGGAGTCGAGATTTATGTAAGAAAAACAAACACTTCGCAAGTTCCCCGCCGTAGTGTTTCATGAATGACACACCTAGCGTCTATAGCGTATGGAAATAGTGTGAGGCGGTAACACTCTATTCACCCTTGCATTGCTTAAAGACATCAATTTTCTTTTTCATATGAGTTGGTTGCGTATGTAGTATGAGAAGAAGTGAGGGTTCTTTGGAAGCCTTTGAAACCTCTGCAAATCAAGGTTGCAGGTGAGTGGTCCAATTGAAACTTCCCGCACTGAGAACTGGTTGCGTAATGAACAAGGAAATCATTCAGAACCATGAGTGGATTTTGTCTGTCCTCTAATATGGAAACAAAATTGTTTCTGGACATAATTATGTTGCTGCGTAATATTTTACATACTCAGCTGTCGAAACCTTAACAATTCAGTGTGTACATACCCCGGGAAAACCGGGAAATCTGGGAAAAACCTGGGAATTTTTTCATCCGGCAGAAAACCGGGGAAAAACGGGGAATTTTTTAGAATTCCGGGACTTTTTCAGTGTTTTAGTTTTCGGTTAAATTTTTGTAATTTTGACTGACAAGAACTGATACTCTAACAAAGAATATTACTCTTCAGGCTTTCCCGGCGATCTAATGACATCTTGGGTTGTCGGGTGTTCTGCCGGATATCAGCGTCGTACTTGCACGATATTTCGGTCACGTAGCTCGTAACCTTCATCAGGTGCGACCTGAGACTGCTCCTCGAGTGGACCTGGTCCAGTATTTATGCCTATGGCCTTCCCCCTTCACCAACGGCTGCAGGTGCTTCCTCTGTGGTCCGCGCCCATTCCCTGCGACCTGCTGCAGCGTTGCTGCTCCGTTTTCCGGACGGTGATGTTGCTATCGGCTGACTACATCACGTGTCATATGTTCTGCTGTCATCGGCTACCGAGATCACGGGACATAGCGACATGAGCTACGGTTGGCTTAACAGCGTACATGCTGCTGCACATCAAAGATCTTTCCAAACGTTTTTTTTTCTTTTTTCTCTGAAGTGGGGGTAAGTTCTACGCCGGTGTATAAAACCTTAACAATTCAGAGCATTGATACGTTTTGCAGCCCCGAGGGAAAGTATACTGCCACTTACCACGAAAAGTGTATTTTCACCGGGGAAAATGTATATTTTTAACCGGGAAATTATGGAAAATCTGGGAATTTTTTTCCTTGTCTGCGTATACTCCCTAAAATATGTATCCCTGTAAATACTACACGTTATGTACTGTGTATAGGAGGGGTACTGTAAAACTGACAAATCATCTTTGCGTCACCTGAAGCGAATGTTGGGACTATTCCCTCAGACAACAACGAGTCGAGTGCTGTCTTCCTCTCCGGACTGAGCACGTGTTCCATCTCCAACGTCTTTCTTGCGGAGGAAACGCTAGTTATTTATTAAGAAAATGTCTTACTGCGTTCGACATGAAAGCATGTGCGGGAATTCAAGCTAACTGTTAAAGATGTGATCTAAGAATGAAAGTTACCTTTCAGCAAAATACAGGGAGTTTCAGGAGGAATAATAAAATGTCAGCGGAGATTGCGGTATAGATTAATTCAAATAAAAAGTTCCATAAGACATGTGTCCGGTTTTAATTGGTTACAGCTGTTAGAATGTTAGCCAGTCGAATTCTCACAGAAGATGTTAAGCAAAGGCAAATGACGAAGTTCAGACTTGATGTTCATAAATTCCACCTCCCACTTCAACGCACTTCCGAATTCTCTTGACGTCACCATTGGAAGGTCTTATGCGATTATCTGTTCCTTCTTTGATGAGGGCAGCGTTATTCGTAACCCGAACGATCAATTCGTCCCTTGCACTTAGTTACGCTTTGTAGATCTAGCGTTCCAACCATCGCCACAAGTAACGTCAGGGGACCAAGGTGACCAAGAACTGTAACCATTTCAGCCGCTTCATCTTCTGGGGAATGTTAGATTTATGTGATGTGTCACGTGAATGTGTTGGGGCCTCCATCAGGCTCGTTGAATATACTCACCCTTGTAGCCAAAGAAACGACTTGTAATGTTGATGGCAGCTCGTATTCAAGGAAGTGTAGAAAATGGGGTCCTGAAAGACGATCCGGTAACACAACAGGCCCAGTAAATTGATTGTCTGTCATACAACACCGCATCTTTAAAAGAACGCATACATTATGTCCGACAAATACTTGTATATGGAACACTGACACTAGTAGAATTTCTCCATGTGCTTTTTGAAGGACTAGTTTATACCAAGCGAATAATGTCTTCTACTTCATCAACACTCCATCTATCCATTTGCATTTTCTGAGGGGATATGACTCCTGGATACTGCACCACTCTCACACAGTTTAGTGAATCTGGTACTCTGCGGTAAGGAAACCGTCTACCCTTTTGTTACAAAGCCCGTACACAAATACCATATCGACTTATTAGTTTTTTCAAATACGTGCGAGTGCTTAAACGATACGGTAGAATTGGCCAATAAATCACAATCACAGCTAAAAAAGTCAATTATACATTTGAACTTCAAAAATGACGTTCGGTATATAGGATAGTTAGAAACTGCCTGAAAATCTTGTAGGGGTAAGATTGTGCTAAGAAATAACTGTTAAGTAATGAATTCAGCACGTTGCGCCGTTTTAGGATTAATTAGCATTATAGTTAGGCAATCAGCTTGTTGCGCGCACAAATTCAAGCAGCCTGCCAGACACAGTTAGTGTCAGTTGTTCTCGTAGCGTAGATATAGCGCACAGGACTGCTCAGCGTTTGGCTCGGGTTCGATAATTACTACCGTACCGTTTCCAATTTTTGTATCGTCCTCTTGTTCGATTTTAGGTGACCAAACAAAGAACACGTTTGGCGACACCGTCTGTAGTGGGCCGCTTGAATTTGCACAACCTACCCTGCGTCACTCTTACAAGCTTTTTAGACTGTTTCTGACCGCCCTGTCCAAACCCATTGGAACTGCAGTACCAACGCGCGAAATGGAAAATTTATCTACGTAAGCAGCTATATCTTTGTATCTGATAACTATTGGGCTCATGTTATACGAAATGATTTACTCGAATTAGTTTCCACCATCTCCTAAAATATTTACCAGTGCTTCTGAATCACCCGGTATTTGTTGCCGCCATGAACTGATATCATTGGATTTTAATCAGTCTCACATTTCCAACGTTTTCCCTCATTCTTCATTCTCAATTGAAATGGATCCCATGGTGACAGGACACAGCTCGATGGAGGTAGAATGGTCGGAGGTCCAACGACTGCTTTCCATTGCTGGTCATTGTATCGCCTGATGTTAAGAGCGGTGCATACTTTCCAGGCGTTGCCACCTGCCGCAATCTTTCGGAAACCAGTGTTGGAGCGGACGCTATATAAAACGAACTACAAAGATTCCAGGTTGTCCTAGGTTCCAAAAGATTAAAACATTATGTTTGTGCCTTGGCTGTAATGAATGTGCCATCGGTTAATATTCGTTAGCCGATCCGATAAAAGTACCGGGAAACATTCCGCTTTCTTTCTTTGCTGACAAGGGAAGTACCCCAGTTCGAACGCCTAAAACCAAATAATTTTGATTTTATAAAACGGAGATTATCTGTTCTGGCAGCCATCAAATTCATTCATACGATAAACTCTGCAATTGCGTTCAATCGATGATTGACGGAAGGTTAACGAGTGTAAAGACGACAGAAGCGCAAGTAAGTGAAGAACAATGCCGTGTAAAAGGCAGTGTGACCAGCAGATTCACAAGAGTCATAGACTTATGATTTGGAAAAATGCAAATATTTGTGTGAAACAATACACGTTAACAAATGCAGTAGACGGAGAGTTATATTTTTCAAGACAGAAGTAGCCGTGTTGTCGTACGTTCTTGCATTATTCTTTATTGAAGAGAAAATGTGAAGTTTTCATTAAGTTATTAAAATATGGCGGAATGGGACAGTACATGTGGTGGAATGGGATGCTACGCGCACTTGAGAAGCGGAACGTGTGGACACGCTACATATTTTCGTTGTAACCACACTGCTGTACTCCAATGACGAAATCCCCAGTGATTAAATTAGCCACATCTTTGCTGCGAGCTGTTCCATTCCGATGTGTTTTAATCATTTCACTGACAGTACACGTTTGCTCATGACGAATAAGTGAAAGATATACGACAGCATAGCAAATTTTATTTTAGAAAATGCAACCCTATTAGAGCTGCGTGTGTTAACATATACGTACTGTTACAAAGAAATGTTTAGTTTTCTTCCAAATAATACATCACATATGACACTTTTGAGTCTGATGGTCATCGTTGTTCCTTACGCGTCTTGTGCTTGTGTTGTCCTTAGACTCGTTAACATTCAAACATCGATTGTATGCAAACATAGAGCTTTAAAGCTGAAAATCCCGTATGGGTGATACAGCTCTGTATTTTAAAATTTGTACTGAGTTTTAGTGCCGTTAGAATTGGGATACTTCCCTTGTGACAGCCGCGTCCGACCCTGCTTCTAGATCGTAGATGATTGGTATTTATATTTAACGTTTCCATACAGTCACCTAAGTACTTTTTAATTTTCAGATAATTTTGCTTCCTTGTCGTTTGTATTAATCTACTGTCACTTATCGACCTCTTCTATGATGGCCAATTGAGAAACAGCTGTTAGAGAGAGAACTGTCCTCTCACTTTCTGGAAATGATCAAGTCATCTTGGCTCGTCTGATGTTCAAGTGGCGCATGGTGCAATTGTGCGCAGCAGTGGTACAGTTAGGACTAAGTACATTTGCACTACAGCCGACATATTCTTCTCGGACAATCAGCAACTGCATCGATATTTAAAACAATTCTCACTTACTCTTCAGTCTCAGTGGCACATTTTAAAAATTACACGACATGTTTCGACACTCCGGATCATTTTAGAATTTAAAACAAAGTAAAACTATATGTATACCTTCTGATGTATTACAATAAATGGAAAAGAATTTTATTTTACATAAATGTAGACTCTGCCTAAGTAGTTGCGTCAGCAACCCGTCTTGTCTGTTCAGAACCTCAGTGTAGTATTGTGTTTTGCAACAGCGATCATTGCTTTAAATAGCTATCTGGTTGCGATAGGGGAGAGGGGAGTGGGAATCGGGGAAAATAGGGAAGGGAAAAAAATGGAGCATGGGTGATTGGGAAAGGAGATGGAAGGAGGGAGGGAGCGTAGTAGGGATGTCATGATTCTAACAGAATGGGTCTTGTAAAATTATAAAAAGTATAATTATGTAAAAACTCTCGTTAAAAATTAATAGTGTAACACAATGGGTTCGTAAACTGTAAACGACGTAAAATAGTAAAATTATAAAATGGAGCGAAGGGTACTGAGAGTGGGCACAAGAAGCAGGGAAGGGAGAGTGGAGGAGGGTAGTGATAGGAATGTTATGGATTTAACAAAAGAGGGTCTCAAACGTAAAAAATCAGTTACTGGAAAATATTTTCCGTCAAAACATTAAAAGCGTAGACTAATGGATGTGTAAAACTGTAAAAGGGATAAAATAGTAAATTATAAAAGTGGAAATAAAGCAATTAATACTTAATTAGTGTCTTAAAATATTAGGGGTGTGAAACACTGATAGTACAAAATCATAAGGTCTCGCTCTGGAAGCATAAAGAATGAAACAGATAAAAAGTTTTGTTGAAATAGAAAAAGTATTGAACAAGGGATGCATAAATAGTAAATGAGGGAAAGATCGTAAAACTGTACAAGTGGAATTATGTAGACTACCTACAATTGAATGAAGCGCCGTTGATTATTAAAAATTTAAAGCAATGAAAGTATAATAACCATGAAAAGTACAAAACAATAAACTATAAAAGTGAAACTAAGAGCAGCAACTAAATTTACGGGGAACAGGGATGTGACAGTTATGATTAAATGCATTTGCTTCTGCTTCGTCGCGTTGTGCGATGCGCAGATAGACAATATTTTCGGAAGCCAGTCTGCACGCCGACTTGCTGCTAGGACGGTGTGTACAAGCCACCGTTGCCAGACTCAACTTGCTAGATTAGTAGCGTGTAGATTGCAGGGGTCGGCAGTGGTCAGCAAACGTTCTAACCGGCGTAGGCATGCGCTTGCGACCATGAAGATGTAGAACAACAACGTGCGAGCAAACATATCGTCCAAAACCTTTTCCTTCCAGCGTGCTTGAGAAGGCGCCGTACCTTTGTGAACCTCACGTCACATTGTTTGGAGATTGGTATGTGTACAGGAACGTGGGTATTGGATGAACAAAACATGGAAAAACACATGGATCTCTCTCGTTACCGAAGCGCTGTTCAGAACGAAGGTACACTAATATGAGATGTGATGTTCGCATGGAATGATGCAATGAATAATGTTTCTAGTGTTCCTCAGGTGAAAGCTGCATAAATATGCTGGAATGCGCGTGCTGGCAGAAAACAGACAGGGTGACCCGGAATTCTAGTACAATTTTCATAGGTTTTTCAGCGACATTTCTGAGTACTTTGCTATATGAGACCCGTGGTCTCCTGTGGCGCATTGCATAGTAATTTCATTTGGTTTGATTTATTGCTGTGCCGGCCGTTGTGGCCGAGCGGTTCTAGGCGCTTCAGTCCGGACCGCACTACTGCTACGGTCGCAGGTTCGAATCCTGCCTCGGGCATGGGTGTGTGTTATGTCCTTAGGTTATTTAGGTTTAAATAGTTCTAAGTCTAGGGGACTGATGACCTCAGATGTAAAGTCCCATAGTGATTAAAGCCATTTGAACCATTTTTGATTTATTGCTGCCATTTATCTTTGTATCTGTTTCGCACTGATTCCGTCTCAGTAGCAGAGTGATCAGCGGGGCTGGCTACTACGTGAGGGAACGTAATTTGAGTTGCTTCGGTACTGCCAAGGATTTTTTCTTGGTTGGAGGACTAGTTTGGGCCAACAGATGGTGACGGCATTGGTAGGAGACGAGATGGCGATCGATCGGGTCCGGTTGTCCCGTCTAGGACCAGAACGCACACCTTTACATTACCTGATGTTAAACTGAAAATATCTGCTTAACAGCCTAAATGTTGACGATATGCGCAGTTTACCTTGTTTGGAAACCGACTTGTTTCATTCACCAGTAGTACTTCCTGTTGACAACACTAATGTCCACTTTTCACTTCGCCTTCAAGCTTGCACTGAGTACTGCGTGGTTCTGTATCGGGCTTGAATTTTTCTAGCAGTGGTTCAAATGGCTCTGAGCGCTATGGGACTTAACATCTGAGATCATCAGTCTCGTAGAACTTAGAACTACTTAAACCTACCTAACCTAAGGACATCACACACAGCCATGCCCGAGGCAGGATTCGAACCTGCGAACGTAGCGGTCACGCGGTTCCAGGCCGAAGCGCCTAGAACCGCTTGGCCACACCGGCCGGCTTCTAGCAGTGTTAGTTATACATTAACAGCGACTCAAAGCAGTACGAATAGGTTGGCCGATGTGCAACTCGGTACGGATTCACTGAAAACAGTGGAAGAGCGGCACAGCGACCTACGCTGATCTGTTCCCGTAGCGATAGCAACCAAATCAGCACTTTTGAATCTGTCTGACGGTTTTGCATTTATCTTTGTTTTTGTTGTTCGCCATATCGATTGCATTTATGTTTGTTTTTGCTGTTCGTCATGTCGATTGAATTTTTCTCTGTTTTGAAGATATTTTCACTGAAAAGAAATTTAGATATTTTGGCTAACAAACCGAATAAATCATTATTAATTATTCCGCTGTAGTTGACCACCCGAGGCCACGGATCTCTTACACAAAAATACTCATAAAATATTCCTGACACAACTTTCGAAACTTTGTCGGTGAAGTTTGGGTACAACCGGTATATCTCCGCTTGGATCCCGAACTCTAGCAGAGTGGTTCGATCGATATTTCGTGACTGTGGATCTACTGCTCTGAACCTAGAGGTCCTTTTGTCGAGATCCTATTGAGATCATCTGTGATGCTGCAGACAATTGTATCTGCACTTTTGGCTTGCGTGGGGGCTTAATTAAATATAATGAAAATAATTTTTTATTTATCGTAGCTGTATGTTCGGTTACAAGTCTCGTAAACGGTTGGCCCTGACTAGTTTTAGTACGCAATCTGACTGCATAGAATAACAACAGAGAATGGAATGAAATTTTCCGTTAACACAATTAATTAATTAAGTCCCCAGCAGCTATAAAACCAACGCAACAACAAAGCAGAAGTGTAATTGTTCTGTGTGTGGAAGTGTGATTCAACGTACACATCTGGCACGGTTCTTCTTCAATAAGACAAGAAATTTTAAATACCATTTATACTGAAGTAATTAAAAAAATAGAAATACTATAATTGCGCAAGAAAACCAGAATTACACTCTAATGCAAGAACACAAGCCAGATGCTTTGTTGACTGAACCTGTAATGACGCATTATTTAAGAAATTGAGATAATGAAAAGAAAAGGGATTTTTTTTTTTTTTTACCTTCATATGTATTGACGAAAAGCACTCTGATCATTACAATATTTCCATTCGAATAACATCTGCTGTCTAGCTCATCAAACAACTGCATAAAACATGGAACAAGCACTCTCCACTACGACTTCCCGACAAGAACTTTTCACTACGACATCTCAGCAAGCACTCACTACTACGACTTCTCGACAAGCACTGCCAGTGGAGGCGGCTGAATAATACTCTTTGGCGCAATCTCTGGCGTTGTGGCTCAGTGGAGCCACCTTTCATATGCCCTTCCTCCACGGGCCAGAATTTGATGGTATTTTTGCCAGCATTGGTCGTGAAAATACCACCAAATTTGTCCACAAAAATACAGACAAAAATAAAAGATAATATTAATACGTAAATATCACATAATTAGATAAAATTTTGCCTTTGCACTGACCTTTCAATAACCTAATATATAAAATACAGTAAGCAATACAAATTCTTTCATACATGTGACTTTACATAATAGTTTACACAATACACAAAAAAATCAGTTTATACAAATGTTCACATAAAATGCTTTCAATGATTAAAAAAAACAAGTAGTTAATAGTTCCAGCAGTAGCACCCAGCAATGGTCAACAGGTGTAAACAGCAACAAGTGACATTATTTCAGTAGAAGCAGTTCCATTAGTGGCACCCAGCGATGTTGAACAGGTGCAGACACCAACAAGTGACATTATGTCAGTAGAAGCAGTCCATCATTGGCACCTAGTAATGTTGAACAGGTGCAGACACCAACAAGTGACATCATTTCAGGAGAAGCAGTCCATCAGTGGCACCCAGCAATGTTGAGCAGGTGCAGACAGCAACGAGTGACATTATTTCAATAGATGCAGTCCATCAGTGGCACCCAGCAATGTTGAGCAGGTGCAGACACCAACAAGTGACATCATTCAGCAGGAGCAGTTCCATTAGTGGCACCCAGCAATGTTGAACAGGTGCAGACACCAACAAGTGACATCATTCAGCAGAAACAGTTCCATTAGTGGCACCCAGCAATGTTGAACAGGTACACACAGCATCAGGTCACATTGTTTCAGTAGAAGCAGTCCATCAGTGGCACCCAGCAATGTTGAACAGGTGCAGACAGCAACAAGTGACATCATTTCAGTAGAAGCAGTTCCATTAGTGGCACCCAGCAATGTTGAGTAGGTGCAGACACCAACAAGTGACATTATTTCAATAGATGCAGTCCATCAGTGGCACCCAGCAATGTTGAGTAGGTGCAGACACCAACAAGTGACATTATGTCAGTAGAAGCAGTTCATCAGTGGTACCTAGCAATGATGAGCAGATGCAGACAGCAGTCCATAATATTCACTATCACCAATCACACAGTTCATCAGCAGAAATTAATCATTTCTAAGTGGCACCCATTATGTTGAAAAAGTGCAGGTAACAGTCCATAATATTCACCATCACTAATCAGGCAGTTCAGGCATGAACAATAGCTTGAATGCACACACAATTGCTTTTACAAAATTATTATTAATACTCTTACACTAAACATACAAATTATAAGAAACACACAAATGATATCAGATAATTGTCATATTAACTATTACAAATGCACAAATATCAGTAAACCTATAATATTTATGGGTGTCAGTGCAAGCCACAACAAGCAAGTAAAATAATATTTAGGAGATAAGTCAGTACCACTTATCTGGGATTAGGAAGGGAAAACACACAAAACACACTCACTCATATTTCATCCACATTAAGTACTACTGTGTAATTGAATAGTGTTAACTGTGTAAATGCAATTCTGTCAAAATTTGATGTTCATCATGTGTATCAAGTAGTAGTGGCAGCAATGTATAACAGTCAATAATAGTTAGTCAACGTCATAGTCATCATGTCAAGACCAATGTTTTCCAAGCCAGATCAAAATGTACGGTTGCTGAACAACTGTTAGTGTGCCAAGATATGCAATTACTTCCTCTCCCCAAAAAAAAATATGTACTGCTTATTGATTTAACAAAGAGTGTTTAGACAATCTTCCTTCCACTTTAGTGTTCTAGTCTGCTATCTTCATCCTCCTTGTTCCATAAAACCAACAAAAAAATATGCTCCTCACTTACTTTACCTCTTATCCACCAAAACTCCAATAATCATTAGCATCACATAATCTTAATACTTCAATAATACCTCTTACGTCGATACATATAAACCTTATCATCAATATCATTTACCTTACCTCTTGTCCACCAAAACTCCAATAATCATCAACTTCACATAATCTCAATACCTCAATAATATCTCTTCAATACGTCGATACATATAAACCTTAGCACCAATATCATTTCACTTCCATAACAACTCTTTCCTCTAGTCAGTCTCCTCGAACAAGTACAGATGAAATCCTAGTGCAAACTTCAGTTCATCATCCCATACAATCCGAAGACACAATGTCCACACACAACCTCTGTGTAGTCCACCTGAGCCAAATCTTCTACTCATTATGAATTATAAAATACATTTTGGTTACCTTGTCCATCATTAAACAAAAAAAAAAAAATGCATACATGACCTCTAACAGCCTTTAGTTCGAATAACTCTCAGTAATTAAGTACGATTACGGAGTGTGAATGATCATAATATTTCACAGTGTGTACACCACTTCAAGAATCATGGCAGGAGCAAACATGTGGAGTATTTTTTGTGTCAAGTGTCACTTGCTATTTCAATTGCTCACGAAGAATGCAGTGTAATAACTGTCAATGGTCTAACCCTAGTGTTGGCATGTCATGTCGTTAGCTTCCTTCCTATTAGCATAAATTTATACAGCTTCCATAAAACCTCCAGCTCATGTGACTTCTATGAAGTTTCTTGTACTAATGTCGTTCGTCGAATTATAGCAGTTCATTTTCTTATCTTAAAAATATAAGGCACTGAGCGTAAGCAAAACATGCAGTAGCGAGTAAATATACCAGTGGAGAACAGAATGTCAACAAGTGGATGCAGCACAATTCTTACAACGAGGCTCTGCCAAGCGAACAATCTATAATTAATACCATAGTGTGACCTAAACTCTATGTTTGTACACAGTATATCAGCATTTCTATATACCAAATTAAATAGTAGTTATGACAACAAAACAGAAATGTGTAAATATGCAATCCATAAGCAAGGCAGCAAATATGTTATCTAACATAATAAACAGGTCATTAGCATCATATCAGCATAAGCAAATAAATGTTCATATGTAATCTTAATAAGTAAACATAAGGGCGCAAGCAGATAAATCACAAAGTGTAACCTACATACATATCAGCACAACTAATCAAGTGACAATTATAATTTAAATAAATAAGCACAGCAGGCACATAACAGAAAAATATGACATCAGAGAAAAAGCATAGCAGCCAAGCGATGCATAATATACATAATTAACAACCTTGTTCATTAATCAATCATTGTCAAAATCAGTTAATGTACGCAAACACGTCGCTTCACACGTAAATTCATAGAACATGAAATTTAGCACAAGTATGAATCACGTAATCGCGAGCAGCAAATTACGTCTAAAGTACGTACCTAAGTGGAATTATGTTACCTGAAAAATAAACTTAATTAATCGTTACCTTTTTAGTTTATTAGTTTCTTCTTGGAAATTACATTCTTCCTGAAATTTTCTCTATAGCAAGTCCTCTTAACGTCGGAGACACACAGAATTTACCTGAAGTTCTTAAATATTTTATACAACCGTATCCTGAAAAATACTGAACGTTAATAACATAATTTATCAAGTCACTATAGCTTTATACTGGATTTATTCGGAGAATTTAGACTGTGTATTTGTTTACGGCTGTCAGTGCATTCGCACTGAGCGCTCGATCAGCTGTAGGCGCGTGACGTAGGAAGTAATTGTTTGCGGTCAACGACTGCCTTGTGCGGCGCGCAGACTTGACTGTTGCTTTGAGTATGTGCCGCCGCCGTAACACGGCGCGGTATCCTTGCATTCTCCGTGTGTTTACATGTAACTGTTAGTTTCTCAAAAGTATGTCATTCCACAAAAATTTTAACGTTAGATATATGATGCGTCGAGATTTAAGAGTTTCTACTTCGACAGTGTTATCATGAATAATTTTGCGAACTCTATATGGACCGTTATAAAGCAGAAAAAATTTGCGACAAGCCTTTTCCTTTGTGAGACAAACGATGAGACTCAATTAACACCTTTTGGCCAACTGAAAAAGTTTTTAAACGACCAGGACGCTTAGCTGATTTCTCTCTTCTAGCAGCCGCAGACACAATATTTTGTAGTGCCAGGTTGACAACTTCAGAATGCCGCAGTTTCCGTGAAGGCGGAAAAGGAACGATTTCAGAAATGCGATTTGTCGGTGCTTTGTTTTTTAATATCAATATAGGCGGTAAAGAAGTTGAATCATTAGGGAGTTCATTCTGAATATTTTGAAAAATATGAAGATACTGATCCCACGTTCTGTGATTCTGATGACAATAAATACGACACAATTTATTGATTTCCTTCATCCATCTCTCTGAAGCGTTAGATTGAGGGTGAAAAGTGAAATGAAAATTGGTTTAATCTTACGACGCCGTAGAGTACGAAGCCAAATTTTAGAGCGAAACTGTGATCCATTATCTGATATAACCTTATCAACATGACCCACTTCTTTAAGAAAATGTTTGATGAAAGCATTAGATACTGAACGAGCTGTTGCTTTGCGTAAAGGTGTAAAACACACATACACTCCTGGAAATTGAAATAAGAACACCGTGAATTCATTGTCCCAGGAAGGGGAAACTTTATTGACACATTCCTGGGGTCAGATACATCACATGATCACACTGACAGAACCACAGGCACATAGACACAGGCAACAGAGCATGCATAATGTCGGCACTAGTACAGTGTATATCCACCTTTCGCAGCAATGCAGGCTGCTATTCTCCCATGGAGACGATCGTAGAGATGCTGGATGTAGTCCTGTGGAACGGCTTGCCATGCCATTTCCACCTGGCGCCTCAGTTGGACCAGCGTTCGTGCTGGACGTGCAGACCGCGTGAGACGACGCTTCATCCAGTCCCGAACATGCTCAATGGGGGACAGATCCGGAGATCTTGCTGGCCAGGGTGGTTGACTTACACCTTCTAGAGCACGTTGGGTGGCACGGGATACATGCGGACGTGCATTGTCCTGTTGGAACAGCAAGTTCCCTTGCCGGTCTAGGAATGGTAGAACGATGGGTTCGATGACGGTTTGGATGTACCGTGCACTATTCAGTGTCCCCTCGACGATCACCAGTGGTGTACGGCCAGTGTAGGAGATCGCTCCCCACACCATGATGCCGGGTGTTGGCCCTGTGTGCCTCGGTCGTATGCAGTCCTGATTGTGGCGCTCACCTGCACGGCGCCAAACACGCATACGACCATCATTGGCACCAAGGCAGAAGCGACTCTCATCGCTGAAGACTACACGTCTCCATTCGTCCCTCCATTCACGCCTGTCGCGACACCACTGGAGGCGGGCTGCACGATGTTGGGGCGTGAGCGGAAGACGGCCTAACGGTGTGCGGGACCGTAGCCCATCTTCATGGAGACGGTTGCGAATGGTCCTCGCCGATACCCCAGGAGCAACAGTGTCCCTAATTTGCTGGGAAGTGGCGGTGCGGTCCCCTACGGCACTGCGTAGGATCCTACGGTCTTGGTGTGCATCCGTGCGTCGCTGCGGTCCGGTCCCAGGTCGACGGGCACGTGCACCTTCCGCCGACCACTGGCGACAACATCGATGTACTGTGGAGACCTCACGCCCCACGTGTTGAGCAATTCGGCGGTACGTCCACCCGGCCTCCCGCATGCCCACTATACGCCCTCGCTCAAAGTCCGTCAACTGCACATACGGTTCACGTCCACGCTGTCGCGGCATGCTACTAGTGTTAAAGACTGCGATGGAGCTCCGTATGCCACGGCAAACTGGCTGACACTGACGGCGGCGGTGCACAAATGCTGCGTAGCTAGCGCCATTCGACGGCCAACACCGCAGTTCCTGGTGTGTCCGCTGTGCCGTGCGTGTGATCATTGCTTGTACAGCCCTCTCGCAGTGTCCGGAGCAAGTATGGTGGGTCTGACACACCGGTGTCAATGTGTTCTTTTTTCCATTTCCAGGAGTGTATTTTAATGTCAATTCCACTGCTACGAAAACGTACGCAAAACCATTAGTAGAACGAACCACTGGACCGAACAAATCGACTGCAGCCATGTCCATTAATTTCGCTGGAATGATAGGAAATAACGGTGCTCTGTGGGAAATAGTTGGCGGCTTAACCTTTTGACATAATTTGCATTTGGCCAGAACAGATCGAATACGTTTTTCCGTATTACTGAAGTAGCAATTTTCCCGTAATTTTTGAAAGCATTTTCTGGGACCAAAGTGTGCATAACTGAAATGTGTGTACCAAATCAATTTGTTGACCCACTCATCAGGAATACAAACTAACCAAACAGAGTTGTCGACCGATTTTCGTTTAAAAAGAACTTTCCAGATAGTTCGCAAAAACGAGGTGTGGCCACATCGTCCAATCTAACAAAGCGTCTAAGAAAATTACAGATACCAAGGAACCTACGAACATCACGTTTTGTGGTAGGAACAGCATAGTTACGAATAGCGTCTAATTTCTCTGGATCAGGATGAATACCTTCTGTAGAAATAATGTGACCAAGAAATTTCACCTGAGAACGACCAAATTCAGATTTTTCCAAGTTCATAGTAATGCCAACTTTTGCAAAAATACGTAATAATGAATCCAAAATTTTGTTATGCTCACTCCAAGAACGTTTAGCAATAATAATATCGTCAACATATGAAATAATATTGTCACGAATATAAACAGGTAAAATTTCATTTAAACTAAGAATGAATGCAGATGAAGATACAGTAAGTCCAAACAGTAATTTTCGAAATCTCTTTTGGGTAAATTAGCCATATCCGGTTATTCTTTAACGATTCTCTAGATAGATTGATAGTTGAAGAGTTGTTTTGACAGATGCAAAGAATAGTAAAAGAGTAGGCAGCGGTGCAGAAAACTAAAAGGGAAATAGCACCACTACAGCTCGGGGCCCTATGCACGCTACGGCACATATTCACTTAGAGTAGTGAATCCCCTGAGGACTTTAATAGCCGCACATAATTTCCAGTTTGTGACTTAGTGGCAAACTTGGCGGAAGTGCGTACGTAAATTGATCTAACCATGCACATGATGTATGTCGTTCTTAGAATTACGAAAGATCTTAAATTTCCGAACAGTCAAGAAGTGTTTATAGTCAAAGTTTTCTCCTCGTGGCGACAAAGACCTACCGCGACTGTTCCAGTCCCAATGACGATTATTGTCAAGTTCACGCGCCTGGCGCTCTCTTGTTGCATCCCGTAAATTAAACAAATTATTTTCTTCAAACCCCTCTGCTATTTGTGATTATAAATTTCTTTTGCTGTCTTTTCCTACGATTTCGCCTTCAATTTGTTTAACTTGCTTTTGTAATGCCTCAAATTCCCTTTTAACGCGTTCATTAAATTTTCCCTGTTTTTCAACATGCTTATTAATGTTCTGGTACTCTTCGGTTTCTGCAAATGGTAATGGAGCTGTATCATCCGAATCTCTGTCCCCATTTAAACTAAGACTTATCAGTTTATCTGAGATCTCCTCAACTCTTTCCGATGAGTCACCTAATTGTTCTTTCTGTTTATTTACGTCTTCTGTAAGTGTCGCGACTCGGGTTTCGGTATTGTCACATTTAGTAGTTAACTGTTCATACCGTTGCGTTAAGTTATTTATTCTGTCATTTGGTACGGATTCCTCGATTCTCTCAAATATCTCCTCCTTATCGTGTGCACGTTGTAAATTTAACTCTGAAAATTTCTGTACTATCACGCGATCCTTTTCTTCCTGTTCTCTGTCCTGTTCCTCTTGTCTAATTTCTGTTGAAATTAAACTATTATTGTGAGCATTCAAAATCGGTTGTACTTCTTCTCTAATTTCTTTCTTTGATTCATCATTCATGTTTTTGAAACATGTCCTTATTCGTGTGCTTAACCGTGTTGCCATTGCTTCCATCTCTGTTTTAATGCAGATTCCAACTGTGATCCCAGATTTAATATTGCACCCACCAACTGCTCCATATCTTCTGTCGTTAACCACGTATTCTGAAAATTTTTCGATTGTTAAAATTTTTGAACTGTTTCCGGACTATTTTCCCGACTTATTAAATTGGTTTCCACTTCATTATTCGTCATACTGTTGTCCTGTGTTGGCGAGTTCGCCATGTCAACAATTTCGTCATTCTGACTATCCATCATTTTTGCCTTTTTCATCGATCGCGTAATCATTTACAAAACATACAAAACTCGTCACTGTACGAAAATTACACACAATGACTCCGCATCTCCAACAATACCATTCACACGAAATGTTTCCCTCAAACACGATTAACGAACAATTGAAATAATTGCACTAAATTGTCAAACGTGTATACAAGACAACAAAATTAAATTCTGAAAAAAAAATACCATTACAAGAATGACAATTACCAAATCTACACATGCAAAATAGACTACAATTACTAAACTACAAATTACTACAACAATACTACTGTCTACTATTTTTACAATCAGAAGAATTCCAAGGGACGATCCTGGCAGGGTCGGCATGTGCGTGGGGGCTTAATTAAATATAATGAAAATAATTTTTTATTTATCGTAGCTGTATGTTCGGTTACAAGTCTCGTAAATGGTTGGCCCTGACTAGTTCTAGCACGCAATCTGACTGCATAGAATAACAACAGAGAATGTAATGAAATTCTCCGTTAACACAATTAATTAATTAAGTCCCCAGCAGCTGTAAAACCAACGCAACAACAAAGCAGAAGTGTAATTGTTCTGTGTGTGGAAGTGTGATTCAACGTACACATCTGGCACGGTTCTTCTTCAATATGACAAGAAATTTTAAATACCATTTATACTGAAGTAATTAAAAAAATAGAAATACTATAATTGCGCAAGAAAACCAGAATTACACTCTAATGCAAGAACACAAGCCAGATGCTTTGTTGACTGAACCTGTAATGACGCATTATTTAAGACATTGAGATAATAAAAAGAAAAGGGATTTTTTTTTTTACCTTCATATGTATTGACGAAAAGCACTCTGATCATTACAATATTTCCATTCGAACAACATCTGCTGTCTAGCTCATCAAACAACTGCATAAAACATGGAACAAGCACTCTCTACTACGACTTCCCGACAAGAACTTTTCACTACGACATCTCAGCAAGCACTCACTACTACGACTTCTCGACAAGCACTGCCAGTGGAGGCGGCTGAATAATACTCTTTGGCGCAATCTCTGGCGTTGTGGCTCAGTGTAGCCACCTTTCACTCTGCCTGATCCCTGTGAGTTGTACGCAGGTGTTAAACAGCCATAGATCTGCATGGTTTCTCAACGCTTCGTGGATACTTCTGTACATGTTGTGGAATACCAAGGTCACTATCGCATTTTGAAAAGGTGGAGGTACATGTAGGAGTAATGCTTTTTACAGCCCACTTTTCCCCTCCAGATTTAAGTTTTTTTTGCGCCGGCCGATGTGGCCGTGCGGTTCTAGGCGCTTCAGTCTGGAACCGCGTGACCGCTAAACTCTGTGGTAAAGGCAAATGTTTTTAATGGCAAGAAACTATATTTCCTAACTATACTTTAACAGTAAAAAGTGAATAATAAGTAACACTAGAGCAAGAAGTTTTAATCTGTGGAAATTATCTCTTAGCAGTCAGCACGCTTCCAGCACGATATGTCATTTGCAATAGCGAAGCAGTTTCCTGCAAGAGGCGGTTCATGAAAGGAGGAATGAAGATTACAGCGTAAAGTTCAGACATCAATAAGATCATTAGGGACAGCGGACGGGCTCAAATGGCACAAGGATGATACAGGAAACAGTACGTGTTGAAAAAGCCATGCCAGCATTCGCGTTAATCTATTCAACGAAATCCTGCTAAACCTCTGTATGGAAGATTGCACCTGGATTTAAACACTACTCCTTCCGAATAGACGTATCTTAACTAGTGCCTTACATTATTCGGATCAGGGTTCAGTTCCCGGTACTGCCAGGGATTTTTCCTTGGTGGGAGCATTTAAACGGGATCCACTCATCCCCATGATGCCAACGCAGAGGAAGCTACTTGACCGAGAAATAATGGCTCCCAGGTCTGCAAAGGCAACAACGGCCAGGAGAGCGACGTGCTGATCACACATCCTCCGTACCGCATGCAAATGACATCACTGGCTGAGGATCATACGGCAGTCGTTCGGCTCCGATTGGCCCGTCTGATGCGAGGGCGGCGGAATTATTCGCATATGGAGCTCAGTCTAAGGAATTATTCTTTGTATATCCCTCTCCCTTCAGGACAAATAATTATCTAATACGTGTATTTAATATTTCATGCACCCGTTAGTTAATGGAAGAAGTATCTAGTAAATTACGTAATAGAGGTGTACTTGTACGAGTAGGAGGACAAGATAACGCCAGAAAGGAGACAAATAACTGACTAAATGTTCCCTACGAGTCTGCTACTTGTCATCTTCGCCTGAAGTAACGTTGCGACAACACGACGCCACTACACGGACGATAACGCGAGAAGATTTCATCAATGAAATTCATCAAGAAAGGCTGCATTTCCACACCGAGAAAGGTTATGTTTTATTGCCGCACTCATATGATCCATTGGTAAAAAGCAGTTATTTACTCGTATTTCCGTCTGACTTTTCACATCTTTTTGGATTTCGGGGAAGAGTAAAGGCATTATTTGTGGGCATTATTTGTGAACTACTCGCGGCCTGAAGTTGTAGGTCAGGCAAGATAGTGGGAAATTCACAGTAACTTGGAAATGCCTCTGTCACAAGCTAATTACTTATGGTTTCCGTTAGAAAACTAATTCCCAGCCATCAAAAGTAAATTTCAAACCATTTATGACGCAGCAGAGATTATTGTACGGATTACTAAGAAATCGCATTTCGCAGGACAGCAGCATCTTCCTGGTCAATCTTCGGAGGAAAGATTTGTGCGGTGCGTCGGCATCCGGAATGGCACTCGCTTCTGTGAAGCAGGATTCCGCCTGTTTGAGTGCAGCGGCGCCGTCGGCTGCGGTGAGACCGCGCTTCCTTTGGAAGCTGTGCGTCACGCCTGCTGCTCAAAGGCAGGAAGCGCCGACATATCGGAACCCGCGAAAACACGTGTCGAGTCTTTTGTCCTCTCGAAGAGATCATCTCGACGCAGTTAACTACAACAAATGAATTCAGAGTCGGAGGTTGTTTCCAACATGTGTTACAATGAAGCTGCAATAGTCAAGTACTTAGACAGCTAACTGCTTGATACAAGTTGTGCTGAATGTTTGTGAATGTTGTGTGAATGTAGTGATTTCATAGGATGATCCTATCCTTGAGTTCCCAGTGCAGCAAAGAGCCTTGACTTGAAGCTACCACCGCTCTCAGTTCTTGGGTACAGTATTTGCTGCTTACCATCAGTTCATCATAAATACCAGTTTCCGTTCCACAGACTCTCTCGACTTCCATCTACATGCATGCTCTACAGACCACTTTGAAGTGCCTGCCAGAGAGTGCTTGACATGGTAACGTACCATATAGGGTGTTAGTTTTTTCTTTCTTTCTTTCTTTTTCATCGGTCTTCTGGCTGGTTGATGCGGCCCGCCACGAGTTCCTCTCCTGTGCCAACCTCTTCATCTCAGAGTAACACTTGCAACCTACGTCCTCAATGATTTGCTGGATGTATTACAATCTCTGTCTCTCTCTACAGTTTTTGCCCTCTACAGCTCCCTCTAGCACCATGAAGTCATTCCCTCAAGTCTTCACAGATGTCCTATCATCTTGTCCCTTCTCCTTATCAGTGTTTTCCATAAATTCCTTTCCCCCCCCCCCCCCCCCCCCCCGATTCTGCGCAGAACCTCCTCATTCCTTACCTTATCAGTCCACCTAATTTTCAACATTCGTCTGAAGCACCACATCTCAAATGCTTCGATTCTCTTCTGTTCATGTTTTCCCACAGTCCAAAAAAAATGGTTCAAATGGCTCTGAGCACTATGGGACTCAACTGCTGAGGTCATTAGTCCCCTAGAACTTAGAACTAGTTAAACCTAACTAACCTAAGGACATCACAAACATCCATGCCCGAGGCAAGATTCGAACCTGCGACCATAGCGGTCTTGCGGTTCCAGACTGTAGCGCCTTTAACCGCACGGCCACTTCGGCCGGCCCCACAGTCCATGTTTCACCACCATACAATGCTGTACTCCAGACGTACATTCTCAGAAATTTCTCCCGAAATTAAGTCCGATATTTGATATTAGTAGACTTCTCTTGGCCAGGGATGCCCTTTCTGCTATTGTTATTCTGCTTTTGATGTCCTCCTTGCTCCGTCCGTCATTGGTTACTTTACTGCCTAGGTAGCAGAATTCCTTAACTTCATCTACTTCGTGACCATCAATCCTGATGTTAAGTTTCTCTCTTTTCTCATTTCTACTACTTCTCATTATCTTGGTCTTTCTTCGATTTAATCTAAATCCATACTCTGTACTCATTAGACTGTTCATTCCGTTCAGCAGATCATGTAATTCTTCTTCACTTTCACTCAAGATAGCAATGTCATCAGCGAATCGTATCATTGATATCCGTTCATCTTGAATTTTACTTCCACTCCTGAACCTTTCTTTTATTTCCATCATTGCTTCCTCTATGTACAGATTGAAAGTAGGGGCGAAAGGCCACATCCTTGTCTTACACCCTTTTTAATACGAGCACTTCGTTCTTGGTCGTTTTGCATCATCTCGGTTCCGAGAGTTCCGGAACCTGGACAGAAAATTGGACTAGAGATCAACATAAAAATCATTTACTCCCTTTTTATTGCTCTTGAAAACCACACGTTGTATGTTGTACCACCATACAGCGAGGCCTTCAGAGATGGTGGTCCAGATTGCTGTACACACCAGTACCCCTAATATCCAGTAGCGCATCCTCTTGCATTGATACATGCCTGTATTCGTCGTGGCATACTATCCACAAGTTCACCAAGGTACTGTTGGTTCAAATTGTCCCACTCCTTAACTGCGATTCGGCGTAGATTCCTCAGAGTGGTTGGTTGGTCACGTCGTCCGTAAACAGCCATTTTCAATCTATTCCAGACATGTTCGATAGGGTTCTTGTCTGTAGAACATGCTGGCCGCTCTAGTCGAGCGATGTCGTTATCATGGAGGAAGACATTTACAAGATGTGCACGATGGGAGCGCGAATTGTCTTTCATGAAGACGAATGCCTCGCCAATATGCAGCCGATATGGTTGCACTATCGGTCGGAGGATGATATTCACGTATCGTACGGCCGTTACGGCGCCTTCCATGACCACCAGCGGTGCACGTCGGCCCCACATAGTGCCACCCGAAACATCGGAGAACCTCCACCTTGCTGCACTCGCTAGACAGTGTGTCTAAGGCGTTCAGCCTGACCGGGTTGACTCCAAACACGTCTCCGACTATTGTCTAGCTAAAGGCATAGGCGACACTCATCGATGAAGAGAACGTGATGCCATTACTGAGCAGTCTATTCAGCATGTTGATGGGGCCATCTGTACCGCGCTGCATGGTGTCGTGGTTGCAAAGATGGACTTCGCCATGGATGTCGGGAGTGAAGTTACGCATCATGCAGCCTATTGCGCACAGTTTGAGTCATAACACGACGTCCTGTGGCTGCACGAAAAGGGTTATTCAACATGGTGGCGTTGCTGTCAGGGTTCCTCCGAGCCATAATCCGTAGGTAGCGCTCATCCAGAGCAGTAGTAGCCCTTGGACGGCCTGAGCGAGGCATGTTATCGACAGTTCCTGTCTCTCTGTATCTCCTCCATGTCCGAACAGCACCGCTTTGGTTCACTCCGAGACGCCTGGCACAAAGTAACAATGCGGATGCGATCGATCCGCTGTATTGACCGTCTAAGCATGGCTGAAGTACAGACAACACGAGCCGTATATCTTCTTCCTGGTGGAATGGTTGGAACTGATCGGCTGTTGCACCTCCTTTGTCTAATAGGCGCTGCTCATGCATGGCTGTTTACATCTTTGGGCGAGTTTAGTGACATATCTGAACACTCATAGGGACTGTGTCTGTGATAAAATATCCACAGTGAACGTCTATCTTCAGCAGTACTGGGAACCGAGGTGATGCAAAACTTTTTTGATGTGTGTACATGACCCGTCTCTCCCTATAGCTTACCCCTACTTTTTTCAGAATGTCGAACATCTTGCACCATTTTATATTGTCGAACGCTTTTTCCAAGTCGACAAATCCTATGAGCGTCTTTATTTTTCGTTAGTCTTGCTTCCATTATTAACCACGACGTTAGAATTTCCTCTCTCGTGCCTTTACTTTTCCTAAAGTCAAACTGATCGTCATGTAGCGCATCCTCAATTTTCTTTGCCATTCTTCTGTAATCATTCTTGTAAGCAACTTGGATGCATGAGCTGTCAAGCTGATTGTGCGTTAATTCTCGCACTTGTCAGCTCTTGCCGTATTCGGAATTGTGTGGATGATGCTTTTCCGAAAGACAGATGGTATGTCGCCAGACTCATATATTCTACACACCCACGTTTTGTTGCCACTTCCCCCTGTGATTTTAGAAATGTTTGACCTTAAGTCCTCCAAAACTCTTTTAAATTCTGATCCCCTATCTCTTCTAAATCGACTCCTGTTTCTTCTTATATCATATCAGACAAATCTTCCCCCTCATTGAGGCTTTCAGTGTATTCCTTCCATCTATCCGCTCTCTCCTCTGCATTTAACAGTTGGATTCCCGTTGCACTCTTGGTGTTACCACCCTTGCTTTCAATGTCACTATGGTTGTTTTGACTTTCCTATATGCTGAATCTGTCCTTCCGACAATCATTTCTCTTTCGATGTCTTCACATTTTTCATGCAGCCCCATTTCGTCTTAGATTCCCTGCACTTCCTATTTACACTCCTGGAAATGGAAAAAAGAACACATTGACACCGGTGTGTCAGACCCACCATACTTGCTCCGGACACTGCGAGAGGGCTGTACAAGCAATGATCACACGCACGGCACAGCGGACACACCAGGAACCGCGGTGTTGGCCGTCGAATGGCGCTAGCTGCTCAGCATTTGTGCACCGCCGCCGTCAGTGTCAGCCAGTTTGCCGTGGCATACGGAGCTCCATCGCAGTCTTTAACACTGGTAGCATGCCGCGACAGCGTGGACGTGAACCGTATGTGCAGTTGACGGACTTTGAGCGAGGGCGTATAGTGGGCATGCGGGAGGCCGGGTGGACGTACCGCCGAATTGCTCAACACGTGGGGCGTGAGGTCTCCACAGTACACCGATGTTGTCGCCAGTGGTCGGCGGAAGGTGCACGTGTCCGTCGACCTGGGACCGGACCTCAGCGACGCACGGATGCACGCCAAGACCGTAGGGTCCTACGCAGTGCCGTAGGGGACCGCACCGCCACTTCCCAGCAAATTAGGGACACTGTTGCTCCTGGGGTATCGGCGAGGACCATTCGCAACCGTCTCCATGAAGCTGGGCTACGGTCCCGCACACCGTTAGGCCGTCTTCCGCTCACGCCCCAACATCGTGCAGCCCGCCTCCAGTGGTGTCGCGACAGGCGTGAATGGAGGGACGAATGGAGATGTGTCGTCTTCAGCGATGAGAGTCGCTTCTGCCTTGGTGCCAATGATGGTCGTATGCGTGTTTGGCGCCGTGCAGGTGAGCGCCACAATCAGGACTGCATACGACCGAGGCACACAGGGCCAACACCCGGCATCATGGTGTGGGGAGCGATCTCCTACACTGGCCGTACACCACTGGTGATCGTCGAGGGGACACTGAATAGTGCACGGTACATCCAAACCGTCATCGAACCCATCGTTCTACCATTCCTAGACCGGCAAGGGAACTTGCTGTTCCAACAGGACAATGCACGTCCGCATGTATCCCGTGCCACCCAACGTGCTCTAGAAGGTGTAAGTCAACTACCCTGGCCAGCAAGATCTCCGGATCTGTCCCCCATTTAGCATGTTTGGGACTGGATGAAGCGTCGCCTCACGCGGTCTGCACGTCCAGCACGAACGCTGGTCCAACTGAGGCGCCAGGTGGAAATGGCATGGCAAGCCGTTCCACAGGACTACATCCAGCATCTCTACGATCGTCTCCATGGGAGAATAGCAGCCTGCATTGCTGCGAAAGGTGGATATACACTGTACTAGTGCCGACATTGTGCATGCTCTGTTGCCTGTATCTATGTGCCTGTGGTTCTGTCAGTGTGATCATGTGATGTATCTGACCCCAGGAATGTGTCAAAAAAGTTTCCCCTTCCTGGGACAATGAATTCACGGTGTTCTTATTTCAATTTCCAGGAGTGTATTTCGTTCCTCAGCGACTTGTATTTCTGTATTCCTGGGTTTCCCGGAACATTTTTGTACTTCCTCCTTCCATCAATCAACTGAAGTATTTCTTCTGTTACCCATGGTTTCTTCGGAGCTACCTTCTTTGTGCCTATGTTTTCCTTCCGAACTTGTGTGATGGTCGTTTTTAGAGATGTCAGTTTCTCTTCAACTGTATTGCCTTCTGAACTATCCCCTATTGCTGTATCTATAGCCTTAGAGAACTTGAAGCGTATCTCGTCATTCCTTAGTACTTCCGTATCCCTCTTCTTTGCGTATTGATTCTTCCTGATTAAGGTCTTAAACTTCAGCCTACTCTTCATCACTACTAGATTGTGATCTGAGTCTATATCTGCTCCTGGGTACGCCTTACAATCGAGTATCTGATTTCTGAATCTCTGTCTGACCATGATGTAATCTAACTGAAATCTTCCCGTATCTTCCGGCCTTTTCCAAGTATACCTCCTCCTCTTGTGATTCTTGAACAGAATACTCGCTGTTACTAGCTGAAACATATTATAGAATTCAATTAGTCTTTCTCCTCTCTCGTTCCTCGTCCCAAGCCTATATTCTCCTGTAACTTTTTCTTCTACTCCTTCCCCTACAACTGCATTCCAGTCCCCCATGACTATTAGATTTTCATCCCCATTTACATATTGTATTACCCTTTCAATACCCTCATACACTTTCTCTATCTCTTCATCTTCAGCTTGCGACGTCGGCAATTATACCTTAACTATTGTTGTTGGTGTTGGTTTGCTGTCGATTCTGAAAAAAACAACCCTGTCACTGAACCGTTCACAGTAACATACTCTCTGCCCTACCCTCCTATTCATAACGAATCCTACTCCTGTTCTACACCTACATTTACATGATTACTCTGCAATTCACATTTAAGTGCTTGGCGGAGGGTTCATCGAACCACAATCATACTATCTCCCTACCATTCCACTCCCGAACAGCGCGCGGGAAAAACGAACACCTAAACCATTTTCTGCTGCTGTTGATCTTACCCTATACTCATCTGATCAGAAATCCTTGTCTTCTTTCCACTTCACTTCACTGACCCCTACTATATCTAGATTGAGCCTTTGCTTTTCCCTTTTCAGATTTTCTAGTTTCCCTACCACGTTCAAGCTTCTGACATTCCACGCCCCGACTCGTAGAACGTTATCCTTCCGTTGATTATTCAATCTTTTTCTCATGTTAACCTCCCCCTTGGCAGTCCCCTCCTGGAGATCCAAATGGGGGACTATTCTGGAATATTTGCCAATGGAGAGATCATCATGGCACTTCTTCAATTGCAGGCCACGTGTCCTGTGGATACACGTTACGTGTCTTCAGTGCAGTGGTTTCCATTGCCTTCTGCATCCTCATGCCGTTGATGATTGCTGATTCTTCGGGCTTTATGGGTAGTTTCCCACCCCTAGGATAAGAGAGTGCCCTGAACCTCTGTCCGCTCCTCCGCCCTCTTTGACAAGGCCGTTTGCAGAATGAGGGTGACTTCTTATGCCGGAAGTCTTCGGCCGCCAATGCTGACTATTCATCAAAATTTAAGCAGCGGTCGCATTCGAACCTGGTACCGAAGACGTTTTGATTATGAATCAAAGACGCTATCCCTAGACCACGGCTACAAAGCGTGTTATGGTTATAAGTGCAGATATTTTTATTGGTGATTGAGGAGTGTTTACTGAACAACATTACATCAGTATTTACTTCATTTTCGGACAAATAACTATATCTGTTAGGAGTAGTATGCTTTTAGGTTGGTTAGTACCTCAAAGTACATGTGGCAATATCAGGCCCAAGTCATTAACGCCTATTTTCCCTGTGCAGCAGGTCAGGTATTGAAGTGTGGACGCATGGATGCAAATCGGTTAGTCTATACCAGTGGCATCAGCCTCGTCCCTATCACCCCCTACTGGGCGTTCTAGTTTTCATCGCGGCCGGCAGACGGTTGGAAGTTTAAAATATTTTCATTAGGTTTTCATAAAATTTTGACAATGTATTTGGTTAAGTAATTATTGAACGCTTTTGCTTGCTGCAGCTCTGCTTTACAAAACATTCTTACTTTATAAATCACAATTACGTGGAACTGTGGGCAATCAGAAAATTTTAGTACTAACTAAGATACAGAAGCTGGTGGTAGGTAGAAAAGGCTGACTATTCCTGTTCTGTACTGACAGGTGTAGTCCACTTAATGGTGTAGTTACGACTGTCCAGAAAAAATCAAGTTGTAAATTATGTGACGTGTTTGCAGGAAGACTCTTAGGCTCAGAGAAAGACACAACTAACACATTGAAGAGGGTACACATTAAAGTACCAATGATCACAATATCGGCACATACACCCGCAGCACCCTTTATGTTAGGGATTCTTCCCATTCCAAACGCTTATAGAACGAGAGAAGAATACTGCTTATATGCTTCAGTGGGTGCTGTAATTAGCCTAATCGCGGCATTACGTTCCCTACGGGAGCGATATGTAGGGTGCTTCACATAATGCTGATTCTTGACACTTTGTAAGTATGCTTTCGGGGAATGATTGGTACCTATCTTCAGTGGTCTGCCAGTTAAAGTTTTTCAACATTGCAGTGACACTCTCCCGTGAGTCAAACAAGTCTGTGACCGTTCGTGCCGCCCTTCTTTGTAGACGTTCACGTATCCCCTGTCAGAGCTGTTTGGTACGGGTCCTACACACTTCAGAAATATTCTAAGATGGGATTTACAAGTGATTTATAAACAATATCCTTTGTAGACTAACTGAAATACCTGCCTTACCTGCGATTGAGCCTGTGTGATCAGTCCATTTCGTATCCCTACAAATTATTGTATCCGGATATTCGTGTGGGGTGACTGATTTCAGTATTGTAACTCATTGATGTTGTAGTTGCAGATTAGAACTTTTCTGCGTTTTGCGACGCACAGGTTTACAATGTTGAACATGTAAATCAATTTTTCAATCATTGCACCAATTTAAATTCTTGAGAAGATCTAGGCTGATACCCGCCTCGATAGCCCTACTTGTTAAAGCGCCACCTCCGGGACGTGGAAGTGTGCTGACCCCGGATCGAATCTGCCTGGCAGGTTAACGACGAGGGTCGGTGTGCCAGCCAACCAGGATGTGGTTCTTAGTCGGTTAACCACGTTCCACCAGTTGAATACCGCGCTAGTATCTCACACTACAAGCAGATTGTTGGAGTACACACATTACATACATGGGGAGGGGGAGGGGTGCGGAAGGAAGTAACAGGGTGCAGGAGCAAGGGCATCAAGTCACCCCTTAAATTAGCCATGCCAAATCCGTTAATAACTATGCCGACCCACCGCAGATGCGGAACAAGGGTGCAAGAAAAGAAGAAATTATAGCTTGATATTTGAGTAGATTTTTTCATGTGGTGTTGTATTATAGATAACGGCATCTTCTGTGAAAATCCTGAGGTTACCATTAACAATGTCTGCAGAGATATTAATCTGTAACATGAGCAACAAGAATCCTGACACATTTCCCCGGGGCACGCCTGAAGTTAATCCTATTTCCGTCAATGACTCTTCATTCAAGGTTACACACTGTATCGCTCCTATCTAGAAATCCTCAATCCAGCCACAAATTTCGTTTAAATATAGACGTGGTACAGAGCCAAATGCTTTTTGAAAGACTAATGCTATTGCATCCAACTGATTGCTTTGATCTATGGCTTTCAGGATGTCATGTGAGAAAAACGGAAGTTGAGTTTCACATGGCCATTGTTTAAGAAATATATGCTGGATGCCATGGAGGAGGTAATTCTGTTCGAGGTACCTCTATGTTCCAGCTGAGAGTATGTTCTATGTGTGTACCACCGATAGACGTGAGTAATATTGGATGTTATCTTTCTGGATCACTTCTCATATCTTTCTTACAGATGGGCGTGATCCGTGTTATAACTTCCTTTGGACGCTGTGTGGTTCTTCAGTGGATACAGGAGTGAGGAACAGATGCTGTTTTGGAACAGAGAATTCAAATATTAATTTATTCTACCTGATGTCGATTAATAAGAATAATACATAACCTTGGCCCTTTAGTAGCAGCGTCAGTTGCCAACAGTGGCTTTGAATGCTGAAATATACGCATATACTTGAGATTTATTAATAAATCTGTAGCGAGTACGACCGACGTAACCCGTCAAGCCTACATCTACATCTACATCTACATGGATACTCCGCAAGCCACCCAACGGTGTGTGGCGGAGGGCACTTTACGTGCCACTGTCATTACCTCCCTTTCCTGTTCCAGTCGCGTATGGTTCGCGGGAAGAATGACTGTCTGAAAGCCTCCGTGCGCGCTCTAATCTCTCTAATTTTACATTCGTGATCTCCTCGGGAAGTATAAGTAGGGGGAAGCAATATATTCGATACCTCATCCAGAAACGCACCCTCTCGAAACCTGGCGAGCAAGCTACACCGCGATGCAGAGCGCCTCTCTTGCAGAGTCTGCCACTTGAGTTTATTAAACATCTCCGTAACGCTATCACGGTTACCAAATAACCCAGTGACGAAACGCGCCGCTCTTCTTTGGATCTTCTCTATCTCCTCCGTCAACCCGACCTGGTACGGATCCCACACTGATGAGCAATACTCAAGTATAGGTCGAACGAGTGTTTTGTAAGCCACCTCCTTTGTTGATGGACTACATTTTCTAAGCACTCTCCCAATGAATCTCAACCTGGTACCCGCCTTACCAACAATTAGTTTTATATGATCATTCCACTTCAAATCGTTCCGTACGCATACTCCCAGATATTTTACAGAAGTAACTGCTACCAGTGTTTGTTCCGCTATCATATAATCATACAATAAAGGATCCTTCTTTCTATGTATTCGCAATACATTACATTTGTCTATGTTAAGGGTCAGTTGCCACTCCCTGCACCAAGTGCCTATCCGCTGCAGATCTTCCTGTATTTCGCTACAATTTTCTAATGCAGCAACTTCTCTGTATATTACAGCATCATCCGCGAAAAGCCGCATGGAACTTCCGACACTATCTACTAGGTCATTTATATATATTGTGAAAAGCAATGGTCCCATAACACTCCCCTGTGGCACGCCAGAGGTTACTTTAACGTCTGTAGACGTCTCGCCATTGATAACAACATGCTGTGTTCTGTTTGCTAAAAACTCTTCAATCCAGCCACACAGCTGGTCTGATATTCCGTAGGCTCTTACTTTGTTTATCAGGCGACAGTGCGGATCTGTATCGAACGCCTTCCGGAAGTCAAGAAAAATAGCATCTACTTGGGAGCCTGTATCTAATATTTTCTGGGTCTCATGAACAAATAAGGCGAGTTGGGTCTCACACGATCGCTGTTTCCGGAATCCATGTTGATTCCTACATAGTAGATTCTGGGTTTCCAGAAATGACATGATACGCGAGCAAAAAACATGTTCTAAAATTCTACAAGAGATCGACGTAAGAGATATAGGTCTATAGTTTTGCGCATCTGCTCGACGACCCTTCTTGAAGACTGGGACTATCTGTGCTCTTTTCCAATCATTTGGAACCCTCCGTTCCTCTAGAGACTTGCGGTACACGGCTGTTAGAAGGGGGGCAAGTTCTTTCGCGTACTCTGTGTAGAATCGAATTGGTATCCCGTCAGGTCCAGTGGACTTTCCTCTATTGAGTGATTCCAGTTGCTTTTCTATTCCTTGGACACTTATTTCGATGTCAGCCATTTTTTCGTTTGTGCGAGGATTTAGAGAAGGAACTGCAGTGCGGTCTTCCTCTGTGAAACAGCTTTGGAAAAAGGTGTTTAGTATTTCAGCTTTACGCGTGTCATCCTCTGTTTCAATGCCATCATCATCCCGTAGTGTCTGGATATGCTGTTTCGAGCCACTTACTGATTTAACGTAAGACCAGAACTTCCTAGGATTTTCTGTCAAGTCGGTACATAGAATTTTACTTTCGAATTCAATGAACGCTTCACGCATAGCCCTCCTTACGCTAACTTTGACATCGTTTAGCTTCTGTTTGTCTGAGAGGTTTTGGCTGCGTTTAAACTTGGAGTGGAGCTCCCTTTGCTTTCGCAGTAGTTTCCTAACTTTGTTGTTGTACCACGGTGGGTTTTTCCCGTGCCTCACAGTTTTACTCGGCACGTACCTGTCTAAAACGCATTTTACGATTGCCTTGAACTTTTTCCATAAACACTCAACATTGTCAGTGTCGGAACAGAAATTTTCGTTTTGATCTGTTAGGTAGTCTGAAATCTGCCTTCTATTACTCTTGCTAAACAGATAAACCTTCCTCCCTTTTTTTATATTCCTATTAACTTCCATATTCAGGGATGCTGCAACGGCCTTATGATCACTGATTCCCTGTTCTGTACATACAGATTCGAAAAGTTCGGGTCTGTTTGTTATCAGTAGGTCCAATATGTTATCTCCACGAGTCGGTTCTCTGTTTAATTGCTCGAGGTAATTTTCGGATAGTGCACTCAGTATAATGTCACTCGATGCTCTGTCCCTACCACCCGTCCTAAACATCTGAGTGTCCCAGTCTATATCTGGTAAATTGAAATCTCCACCTAAGACTATAACATGCTGAGAAAATTTATGTGAAATGTATTCCAAATTTTCTCTCAGTTGTTCTGCCACTAATGCTGCTGAGTCGGGAGGTCGGTAAAAGGAGCCAACTATTAACCTAGTTCGGTTGTTTAGTGTAACCTCCACCCATAATAATTCACAGGAACTATCCACTTCTACTTCACTACAGGATAAACTACTACTAACAGCGATGAACACTCCACCACCGGTTACATGCAATCTATCCTTTCTAAACACCGTCTGTACCTTTGTAAAAATTTCGGCAGAATTTATCTCTGGCTTAAGCCAGCTTTCTGTACCTATAACGATTTCAGCTTCGGTGCTTTCTATCAGCGCTTGAAGTTCCGGTACTTTACCAACGCAGCTTCGACAGTTGACAATTACAATACCGATTGCTGCTTGGTCCCCGCATGTCCTGACTTTGCCCCGCACCCGTTGAGGCTGTTGCCCTTTCTGTACTTGCCCAAGGCCATCTAACCTAAAAAACCGCCCAGCCCACGCCACACAACCCCTGCTACCCGTGTAGCCGCTTGTTGCGTGTAGTGGACTCCTGACCTATCCAGCGGAACCCGAAACCCCACCACCCTATGGCGCAAGTCGAGGAATCTGCAGCCCACACGGTCGCAGAACCGTCTCAGCCTCTGATTCAGACCCTCCACTCGGCTCTGTACCAAAGGTCCGCAGTCAGTCCTGTCGACGATGCTGCAGATGGTGAGCTCTGCTTTCATCCCGCTAGCGAGACTGGCAGTCTTCACCAAATCAGATAGCCGCCGGAAGCCAGAGAGGATTTCCTCCGATCCATAGCGACACACATCATTGGTGCCGACATGAGCGACCACCTGCAGATGGGTGCACCCTGTACCCTTCATGGCATCCGGAAGGACCCTTTCCACATCTGGAATGACTCCCCCCGGTATGCACACGGAGTGCACATTGGTTTTCTTCCCCTCTCTTGCTGCCATTTCCCTAAGGGGCCCCATTACGCGCCTGACGTTGGAGCTCCCAACTACCAGTAAGCCCACCCTCTGCGACTGCCCGGATCTTGCAGACTGAGGGGCAACCTCTGGAACAGGACAAGCAGCCATGTCAGGCCGAAGATCAGTATCAGCCTGAGACAGAGCCTGAAACCGGTTCGTCAGACAAACTGGAGAGGCTTTCCGTTCAGCCCTCCGGAATGTCTTTCGCCCCCTGCCACACCTTGAAACGACCTCCCACTCTACCACAGGTGAGGGATCAGCCTCAATGCGGGCAGTATCCCGGGCAACCACAGTCGTAGTCCGATCAGGGGATGCGTGGGACGAGCTGGCCGTCCCCGACAAACCCCCATCCCGACCCCCACAGTGATGCCCATTGGCAACAGCCTCAAGCTGTGTGACCGAAGCCAACACTGCCTGAAGCTGGGAGCGAAGGGATGCCAACTCAGCCTGCATCCGAACACAGCAGTTGCAGTCCCTATCCATGCTAAAAACTGTTTTGCTAAGAACGTCTGAACTAATCTACAGAGAGCGCAAACAAATCGACAAAATTTAAACGGTTATTAAAATACAAGATTGCCTAGTAAATGCAGTAATGCTGCTACTTGCGCACTGCTGACACTGCTCGGCGGCGGAAGGAGACTAAGCGAAATTACACTATTCAGGTACTAAAACACGATGCTACACTCTCAAATACTATAATACGCCCGAAATTTATGAATTAAACAATGCAAGAACCAAAAACACGCAAAGAAATTAAGAATTAAACTATGTAACAAATGAGTGAGCTAGGAGTATACGACTTGCTGCTCAGCTGCTTATCCAACGGCGGCAGGGAGCACACTGACTGCGACCAACCGACACTGGCCGTTCAAAACAAAACAGTAGACAAACGACTACGCGAATTTACACTATTCAGGTACTAAAACGCGATGCTACAACTCTCAAATACTATAATACGCTCGAAATTTATGAATTAAACAATGCAAGTACAAAAAACACGCAAAGAAATTAAGAATTATACTATGTAACAAATGAGTGAGCTAGGAGTATACGACTTGCTGCTCAGCTGCTTATCCAACGGCGGCAGGGAGCCTCTGTATGTTCGTATTCCTCCATGCACATACTTATTTATTTTCTCTGATCTTCATGATCCCAACACTAGATGTCAGTCAAACTGTTGCTCTGTCCAACTAATATACAGGTCCCCAAAATTTCATGAAACCAACATCATATTACTTGATATGGTTTGTGTTTACGTTACCTGGGACTATCAGTTGTACACTACTGGCCTTAAAATTGCTACACCAAGAAGAAATGCAGATAATAAACGGGTATTCATTGGACAATTACATTATACTAGAACTGACATGTTATTACATTTTCACGCAATTTGGGTGCATAGATCCTGAGAAATCAGTACCCAGAACAACCACCTCAGCCGGCCGGCGTGGACGAGCGGTTCTAGGCGCTACAGCCTGGAACCACGCGACCGCTACGGTCGCAGGTTCGAATCCTACCTCGGGCATGGATGTGTGTGGTGTCTTTAGGTTAGTTAGGTTTAAGTAGTTCTAAGTTCTAGGGGACTGATGACCTCAGAAGTTAAGTCCCATAATGCTCAGAGCCATTTGAACCAACCACCTCTGGCCGTAATAACGGCCTTGATACCCCTGGGCATTGAGTCAAACAGAGCTTGGATGGCGTTTACAGGTACAGCTGCCCATACAGCTTCAACACGATACCACAATTCATCAAGAGTAGTGACTGGCGTATTGTGACGAGCCAGTTGCTCGGCCACCATTGACCAGACGATTCAATTGGTGAGAGATCTGGAGAATGTGCTGACCAGGGCAGCAGTCGAACATCTTCTGTATCCAGAAAGGCCCGTACAGGACCTGCAACATGCAGTCGTGCATTATCGTGCTGAAATGTAGGGTTTCTCAGGGATCGAATGAAGGGTAGAGCCACGGGTCGTACATATTTGAAATGTAACGTCCACTGTTCAAAGTGCCGTCAATGCGAACAAGAGGTGACTGAGACGTGTAACCAATGGCACCCCATATCATCACGCCGGGTGATGCGCCAGTATGGTGATGATGAATATACGCTTCCAATGTGCGTTCACCTCGATGTCGCCAAACACGGATGCGGTCATCATGATGCTGTAAACAGAACCTAGATTCATCCGAAAAAATGACGTTTTGCCATTCGTGCACCCAGGTTCGTCGTTGAGTACACCATCGCAGGTGCTCTGTCTGTGATGCAGCGTCAAGGATAACCGCAGACATGGTCTACGAACTGATAGTCCATGCTGCTGCAAACGTCGTCGAACTGTTCGTGCAGATGGTTGTTGTCTTGCAAACGTCCCCATCTGTTGACTCAGAGATCGAGACGTGGCTGCTCGATCCGTTACAGCCATGCGGATAAGATGCCTGTCATGTCGACTGCTAGTGATACGAGGCCTTTGGGATCCAGCACGGCGTTCCGTATTATCCTCCTGAACCCACCGATTCCATATTCTTCTAATAGTCATTGGATCTCGACGAACGCGAGCAGCAGTGTCGTGATACGATAAACCGCAATCGCGATGGGCTACAATCCGACCTATATCAAAGTCGGAAACGTGATGGTACGCATTTCTCCTCCTTGCACGAGGCATCACAACAACGTTTCACCAGGCAACGCCGGTCAACTGCTGTTTGTGTATGAGAAATCGGTTAGAAACTTTCCTCATGTCAGCACGTTGTAGGTGTCGCCACCGGCGCCAACCTTGTGTGAATGGACTGAAAAGCTAATCATTTGCATATCACAGCATCTTCTTCCTGTCGGTTAAATTTCGTGTCTGCAGTACGTCATCTTCGTGGTGTACCAATTTTAATAGCCAGTAGTGTAATTTCACGTGGGTCTTAGCCACTTCTTATGATGCCTTCGATATCTGCTCTCATGATTACCAGATAATATCACAAAATCTGGAGCAATTATGTAGTACAGGACGCACGTTGAGTCTTTAACTGTCGTACGCAGTTTTCGTAATTAATGCACCGCACCCTATTGGAGTTACCGCCGTAAATTTAAGCGTTCCCTTCACTTTTTCTACAGCTAATTTTAGTGTTCTTACCATTTCACACCGTTGTGTGGTGCTACCGACAGATATTAAATCCGCATGACAGGCCACAATGTTTAAAAATCTCTAACGTCGCACAATGCTTAACGCATCGTGCCATGGACGAACATTATCAATGACGTACATACCGTAACTAAGACTTTTCGACGGGTTATGTGTGATTTAACCCGTGATGTTAGCACATAGTCTGATAATTATCCTGCCAACTCTTCCCGGCCAAATGTGGGTGAAGAAATTTCTTCATATATCAAGACTTGAACCGACAACTTCAGAGTCGTATGGTGCACTAAAAACATTTTTCGTTTGTGTTGATTTATACGCTGCCTAACAAAAAAGTGAAGCACTCAGAAGGGAAGAAGGAAGTGAAATGAAACTTAACACGTTAAGAGTGTATGTGGTGTTATTTCAGTGATTACAAGAATGAACCAAATTGACAAAGAACTTGGCAGTACGAGTGCACTTACCGGTATGACGCTCCATCCCTCTGCCCTGCATCCACTCACTGATTCTGTTGGAAAGGGTGTCATAAAGCCATTGTAGCCTCTCCTGACAGATGCTGGCCCACAACTGTTATAACTTTTCGATGATGTTCTAGATACTGGCACTGGGACAGAACTGATGTCTGGACAGATAGGGGGATCTTCCTGGCCACGGGAGTATCGCAACATCACGCAGACAGTTCATAGAAATACATTCCATATGAAGAAGAGCATTGTCCTGTTGAAACATAGCACCACGATACTGTCGTATGATGTCCATGCCGTGCCGTTGCCGGCCGGAGTGGCCGATTGGTTCTAGGCGCTGCAGTCTGGAACCGCGCGACCGCTACGTTCGCAGGTTGGAATCCTGCCTTGGGCATGGATGTGTGTCATGTCCTAAGGTTAGTTAGGTTTAAGTAGTTCTAAGTTCTAGGGGACTGATGACCTCAGAAGCTAAGTCGCATAGTGCTCAGAGCCATTTGAACCGTGCCGTTGTGCCGCCATGGTCCCCTCAATGCCGTGACCAGAAGTCATACCCGATGGCTCACAGCACCATAATGCCGTGACGCAGACGTTTGTGTTATGGTGTTTGACGGTAGCTTACGCGCGGGTCGGTACTTCTTTAGTCCGGCTCCTGCTTATCTCCGATCACTGGTGCAAGATGACACGGAGTGTTTCAGTGAGTGCATTGCTTGTCCTCGGATGGTAGGCAGACATGTGAAAAGGTTACAATGCTCTTGCTGCACAGTACGCCGATCCTCCCTCTTGGTGGTCAGACGTTGTAAGCCGAAAACCTAAGAACGAGTATGCCTCCATCACGTTCCCATGCAGTCCAACAACTGGCCACTGTCTCATCCAAATACCACACAAATCAGGATCTTGCACGATTCGACCAGGCAGCCACACAGAGACCCAGAACGAGATGCCTTTCACACTGTGACAGATGCTGATAACGCTGCCTCTGACGCGTACACGGTATCTCTGTGTCTTTCCCAGTGAGCACTTAACATGTAACGCTGTTTACGCCTCTTGTATACCAGACCTAGTAACTAACACTAAACAGAATGAACGCTGATGTACTCTGATGTCCGTTCTACTTGTCACAGAGATTCGAAACTCCTAATCATTTACATGCCCGGTGATACATGTACGAAGTTGCATTGACATCCGAACATGTCCCCTGGGTGCTTCCCTTTTTTTTGTCAAGCAGTATATGAATTATTTTTAAGAGCACTGTTGTTCAGCATACGTAGAGCTCACTGTAGTTCTGTTGTTACTTAAACAGTTACTTAACTTCAAGAGAGCAGTCACTGTCAACCACAATTATTTTTTGCCATGCGGAGAAAGGCTGACCATTACCGTTCTACGCGCTTTTTGCTTTGGCAGTAAACAAGTGGTTCGCGTTTCTGACAAGGAGTGACCTGTGTGTTCCCTCTACTTTTTGTAGCTGCGTCAACTGTTTGCATCTAATTAAAATAACAGAGCAATTAGCGAATCCAGAGTTGAGTCAGATGCCATTGGTGTTTATTTATCTCTCGGATGCTCCGCTTGTGGAATTTTCCAGACACTCGACGGTGTGAAATGCATGCAGGGAACAGCGAAATAGTTGTTCAGCGAGGTACTATTTCTCATGTTCCATACTGTCCGAAAACGTCTTCCAACCTTAAAGATTTACAAGTTCTCAACCGAAAATAAATTTGTGTGACAGTGTTATTAGTCTCAGTTCTGTTGACTAAGTAGGATTGTGACACTGTTACCTCTTTATCAGTAACTCCATGCATAAAATCACCGTCTCTGATACGATGTTTAAATAAAATCCGGTTTTCAAGCGGCGTTAGTTGAATTATAGTCCCGTGTGACTCAAAAAGAGCAAAGGTCACTCCTGTATATAAAAAGGGAAAAGACTGAATACACAGAATTACGCAACAATACCTCTTAAGTCCACTTGATGATCCTAGACCATTATATATACTCAGTTATTATGACGTTCCTGCAGGAAAACAACCTTGTCTCAAAGAATCAATAGGGATTCAAGAAAAACTAGTGGTGTGAACACAGGATATACATCTTACAAAGAGTATCTGCAGATGATTTCGTCTTCCTAGATTTCGGAAAAACGTTCAATACTGCACTATATCGTCGACTACCAAGCACGATAGGACCTTGCAGAATGTCTCCGCATATATGAGGTGGTTCGAGGAATATTTGAGTTAATAGTAACAGTTTTGGAATAAAAAAATAGTTCAAATGGCTGTAAGCACTATGGGACTTATCATCTGGGGTCATCAGTCCCCTAGACTGAGAACTACTTAAACCTAACTCACCTAAGGACATCACATACATCCATGCCCGACGCAAGATTCGAACGTGCGACCGAAGCAGCAGCGCGGTCCCGGACTGAAGCGCCTAGAACCGCTCGGCCACAGTGGCCGGCAGATTTGGAATAAGTGTAGTCGTTTGGGTGAGGGTAGTTGTGGGAATGAAGAGAAAGTATCTTTAAAAATGAACCGAACATTGTGAAACAATAATCATTAATTTATTATACATCCTTGAATATACATTTACATACATGTAATTTTGAACAAAATTCCGTTATAGTGATCATGTAAGGCCGTAGGACAGACTGGTAAATCACAGTTCAAGGTGACAGTGAGAAATATGTTTCTCGTTTCGGAAACTATATTCATTTAGAAAAATCAGCTTGTACGACGAAAAAAGATAATTGACTACCGCAGTATCTGTGAGAATGCTGTATACAAATTATCCAGTTAATAAAAACTTTAAAACAAATAAAATGTTGTTCATAATAAGATAATACGAAAAGGTAGTCTATTTTCGTGATTAATAAGTTAGCTTCGTAAAATATAGGCATGAAGCTGGGCATCGTGATGCCCTTTTGTCTCTGATGGTTAAAAGTTTCGTTTATATTAAAATTTTTCACAAATAGTAGGTTTTAGCGCAAAATCGGTATACAATTTCAGAAGCCGATGAAAAAAATCTTTCTGATGGTAGCTCATTCATCCCAGTTCGATTAGTATGAGTTTAAAAAAAGGAGTGTTATATTGAGAAATAATATAAATGATATAATGTAGTGCGTTCTGTTGTATGAGGTAATGTCCTACAGAATCTAAAGCAACATAAGCTGTGCCCCAGGGAAGCGTAACAGGAGCTCTAAAGTTGTCAGTGTACTTAAAAGAATTATCGGACAGCATCAGGAGCGTAAGATTGTTCACTGACGATGCAATTGTGTACAAGAAAATATAGTCATTGGAAGATCGAAAGACCGAGCGAGGTGGCGCAGTGATTAGACACTGGACTCGCATTCGGAAGGACGACGGTTCAATCCCGCGTCCGGCCATCCTGATTTAGGTTTTCCGTGATTTCCCTAAATCGCTCCAGGCAAATGCCGGGATGGTTCCTTTCAAAGGGCACGGCCGACTTCCTTCCCCGTCCTTCCCTAATCCGATGAGACCGATGACCTCGCTGTCTGGTCTCCTTCCCCGAAACAACCAACCAACCAAGATCGAAAGAAAGTGCAGAAAGACTTCGACACAATTTCCACATAATGTAATGGATGGCTGCTCTCTTTAAATGTGGATAAATGTGTGGTAACGGCTGCAACAAACAGAAAGACACCGACAGCATGTGGTTATAAGATTAGTGTTGAACATCTTGAGCACATCACATCGTGTAAGCATTTAGGGGTAGTACTAAGAAGCGGTATGAAACAACACGAGTGCGCAAATCAGAACTGAGAAAGGCAAATGGAAGGCTTGGATTTTTTGGAAGGGTTCTGCCGAAGTGCAATGTATCTGTGAAGGAAATCACTTACAAGACTCTACTGCGACCAACTCTAGAGTGTTGTCCTTATCGAGTAGATGTGACGGCAGATGTCGAACGAACTCAGAGACGCGCCGCTAGATCGTAACAGATCAGTATGGCAGAGGGAATTCGATATAATTCCCGCGAAACCCTGTTTGTTAACATTGGAGAATCTGTATTCGACCATTACGCTGCGCCGGCCGAGGTGGCCGAGCGGTTCTAGGCGCTACAGTCTGGAACCGCGCGACCGCTACGGTCGCAGGTTCGAATCCTGCCTCGGGCACGGATGTGTGTGATGTCCTTAGGTTAGTTGGGTTTAAGTAGTTCGAAGTTCTAGGGAACTGATGACCTCAGGAGTTAAGTCCCATAGTGCTCAGAGCCATTTGAACCAGCCATTACGCTGCTACCATTATACATCTCGCTTAGGGATCCTGAGGACAAGAGACATTATAGCACGTACAGAGGCATACAGACAGCCATGGGCTGGGAAAGAAAATCGATAATATTGGAACAAAGTGCCCTACATCTTGCACTGTAACAATGGCTTGCGGTATATACAGGGTGGTCAGAAAGAATCTGAAAAGTTGTAAGGGGCTTGCGGGGGAGGCTGTGCTGAGAAATAATTGTGAAGAACAAAATTCGACACGTTGCATCGTTTCCGAGTTATTTAGAACTGATGTTAGCCAATCAGGTCACCGCGCACGCAAATTCAAGCGGCCTGCCACAGGCGGTGTCGCACAACGTGTTCTTTGATTGTTTTCCTCAAACCGAACAAACGCAAGGGCACATTTTAACTAGTAATGAGCATTTCAACAAGTGGTAACTCACGGATCCACAGGTGTCGTGCATTACCCCACTTTAACGCGTGTAAGTGCTTGAATTTGCGCGCGCAAAGACCTGATTGGCTAACTTCACTGCTGAAAAACTCAGAAAAGGCGCAACGTATCGAATTTTCCTCCTTAACAGTTATTTTTCAGCACAGCATCCCATGCAATACCCTTAGAAGCTTTTCAGGTTGTTTCTGTCCACCCTACGTAATTATAGATAATTTTCGAGTTTTCATCAACTGCACCCCCATTTATCAGAAGATAAAACTGCTGTATATGTCCGGGAGTGTCCAAAATCTTTCGTACATGGGACAGTTTCGCGAGTCAAGCAGAGCGCTGCTGATCCACATCCCCGCGGAGTTGGTGATGTCACGCGCCGCCATGGGCCAAAGTCACTTTCGAAACTGC